>NC_063345.1:29413886-29442874 GCF_021869965.1 Rhincodon typus | reverse complement strand
GCTGCTTGGCCTGCTGTGTTCATCCAGCCCTGCACCTTGTTGTCTCGGATTCTCCAGCATCTGCAGTTCCTACTATCTCTGATGCTAAAGGATGATGCCTGTTCAAGAAATTGATTCATTGAGTGAGGTGAAGTAACTGCCCTTATCATCATGGCTGCATTTGACTAGTTGCCCTTTAGAAAGTGGTGTGAACTGCCTTCTTGAAACCACTGCAGTCCATGTGCTGTAGGTGTTTAAGGTTTTTGCAAAGATTTGTAGCTTGGATTGTGGGTAAGGTTGTTGACTTGCTTGCTGAGCTGACTTGTTTTCTTTCCGGCATGAACAAAAACAAGCCAGCTCAGTGTGCTGTAGGTAGACTCACATTGCAATTTGTGAGGCAAGTCTAAATTTTGACCCAATGACACTGAAGGAATAGCAATATTTTTCCAAGTCAGGAGGGTGAATGGCTTGCAGGAGAACTTGAAGATGAGGTTCCCATTTATCTTCTGCTTTTGCCCTTCTAGAGGGAAGTGGTCATGAGTTTAGAAGGTGCTATCTAAGGACCCTTGGTGAGTTTCTACAGTGCATCTTGTAGATGGTGCACACTGCTGCTAGTGAGCATCAGTGGTGGAGGGAGTGGATATTTTTGGATGCAGTGTCAATCAAGTGGCCTGTTTTATTCTGGTGTGGTTCAAAATTCATTCAATTTTGTGCGTTTCCCCAAGCAATGTTATTATGTCCTAATGAATGTATGGGTGATTTTCAAAAACTGCAATTATCTCCATAGGGGATTGGGATTCACAATTTGATGAATAGTTTGAAGAACCAATGAAATGATTGGCTGTCTTTGATGTGAGATCTAAATAAAAGTGCATCTTTATAAAAGATTAACCACTTTGTGTACCTTGAACACTGTGAGAAGGTTTTTTTTTTAATTTTCTTTTCACTTTCAGATGTTCATGTGTCAAAGCTGTATTAGATGTTTAGAACTTTTTGTTATTTTCATGTGGTTTTTGACATCCACCCATATTGGATACTGGATGAGTGGTTATAAGGTTACAGAAGGCCAGTATGAATTGGAATGAGGTGTAGGTGTGGAGTTGAGAAAAGTGCTAAAGCAGCTAACAGCAACTAAAACAATTGCGGGGAAGTCCAAGAAATTTGAGTCGGGTGTTCTAGCTGCTTGACTTTTCAAACTATTCTATCTCTGCATTTACCTTCTCTCACTGCCACCCAGGATTCCTTTCAAGGGTTAACAGGCCCAACTATATACCTTGCCCACATTCCTGAAGTAGATATGGGGTCTAACAAATCCCTTGAAATCAAGGCAAACTGCTGAGATGGGAAATTTCCCAACTTCAGCTATGCTTTGGTAGTCAAGTCCAGCACTTAAGGTTGAGATTTAGCAGAAATTGGCTGGTATCTTGGCAAGTTTCATGGAGGGTTCCTCTCCATGAGTCCAAGCAAGACTTTTCATGCTATTCTTCGAAACTCACCTTGTCCCCTACCTGTCCTATCTTCCATCTTACCACAAGCGGAAATATTCACCACTTCCAGGATGACAATGGATCCCTGACACTAGCACCATCTTTAAAGCACAGTCACGCACCTGGTCAAGTGCTGTCAGTCAGTAGTTGCCCTTCTCCATGCATCTAATGGGAGAAGATCCAAAAATAATTAGGCCACTTAGGTGGCATGACTGACACTTCATTGTAAGTATAAGTAACTTATTGCTATTTAGGAACAATGCTGTACAGCCGCTCCGTCCTTAGCCGCATCCCATCTTAAAACCCTATCAAAGCAATGGCTGCTCATTACCTAATGCCCCAGTATCTTCTCAGTGTTCAATGCAAGAGCTTCACATATTGAAAAGTCTTCAAATGGTTGAAAACATCCAATTGTGTTTAGCAACAACAAAGGCGAACAATAAACAAATAAGCAGATTCTGTTCTAAGTGTCCCCCCCTTCAAGTGATGTCCATGTCCTGCGATTGAAAGAAATAGCCAACATCACTTTGGATAACATTATGATACAGCCTTTAGACTGTAAAAAAGTAGTTTGCTATTCCTGCCACTCAAGGTTTTGTTATTTTATTTCTAAGAAACTTTCAATGCACTATTCTCATTGCTGCATTGAAACCATTGTTATTGATAGAATCCTACTCTGAATCATTCTTCTCTCCCAGTATCTTAAAACTGTGAAGGCCCTTATTTCCCTTAGTATGCCTTCCTCATTCTAGGCCTCTTAAAATCAAAGTTGCTGTCACCTACTCAATTTTGCAATTGTATTTCTCTGGTTCTTTTCAAACGTTGTTGGTGCCCTACATCCTTGATTTTGAAATAATTTTTGTTTCAAAAGACATGACTTTGCCTGCCTCAGGTCAGGTTTTTTGAAATTCCTCTGGCCTTTACATCAGTTGCTGCCTTGGAAAAGATCTATCCTCGAAAAGGACACAGAAAGCAAGAAATGTAAGTTGCTGACAACTGACTGTCGTAGTTTTGCAGCTCAAAGTCAGGAAGACAAATGGACTTTTCCAGCAAATGTTGTTTGAAAAATAATTGGTTTTATACTTTATTTTTAAATTACATGATGAGGATTTCTTCCATTTATTGGTTCATTGAATTACATTGGTTAGATGAAACCCTGGGGCACTATTAACCGTGACAGAAAATAGACCAGAAACTGACAAATTAATGTCCATGTAAATTATACAGACAGCCCTTTAGAAAATGCATTAATTCTGAAAGGTTAGATGTACACTTCCTTTCATGACAGTGCCATTATATTTTAGACTTATCATTTGTCTTTGTGTCAGTTTGGTGACTGGGATAACGTGGTATGCATGGCATCTTCACTCAGAGTAGTTTCATTTTCTTCAATTGCTTCAAAATACATTTTCACATGAAAAAGACAAGAAATACAAAGTCATTGCCAACATCTGAAAGAAAAAAGAGAGCTAAACAATTTCACTGAAAACTTTTCAAATAAACATGATTGGTTTCTTAATACATGTCTTTAAAGCATCTGTGCATACATTTAGCCCATCAAATCTGTTCCACCATTCCTGTTACATGAGAAATCTCTGATTTTTAAAACTGTGCCTCCTAGTTCTAGATTTCCTAACAAGAGGAAAAATTCTTGCAGCATCCGTATTGTCCAGCCTCTCAGAATGCTACATGTTACAATAGTACTATAATTTTTCTAAACTCCTATGAGCATATGGCCAACTTGCTTATCTCCATCATCCTAGGAATCAGCCCAGTGAACCACCCCTGAACTGCTTCCAATATGAGTATATCCATCCTTAGGTAAGATGACCGAAACTGTACTCAACATCTCTGTGAGTAGCAGCAAGACTTTCCCACATTTATACCTCATCCTTCTATCAAGAAAGGTCAATATTCCAGATAAAGTCCTAACTCCTTATTATACTCGCATGCTAATATTTTGTGCTTTATATGATCCTCAGATTGCACAGTACTACAATATTCAGTAATCTTGTTCCATTTTCTGAAGAAGGGTCTAGGCCCGAAACGTCAGCCTTCCTGCTCCTCTGATGCTGCTTGGCCTGCTGTCTTCATCCAGCTCTACACCTTGTTATCCCATTTAAATAATAGGCTGCTTTTCTATTTTCCTGCCAAAGTGGACAGTGTCACATTATGTTCCAGCTGCCATTTTCTGTTCACTTATTTAACCTATCTATATCCCTTGTCAGGTGCTTTGTACTTCCTCGTAACTTTTTTTTCTACTTATCTTTGTATTATTGGGTATTTTGGTTTTAATTAATTTGGTTTTAAGACATTAAAATAGATTGTAACTAGTTTGAGGCCCAGCATTGATCCCTTTGGCACACCACCTGTTGGAGTCATAGGGTCATAGATCTACATCACAGAAAAAGGCTGTTTGGCCAATCATGTCCTTGCTGCTCAAAAACAACCGCCTAACTATTCTAATGTAATTTTCCAGCACTTAGCCAATAGGTTTATATGCCTTGGCATCACAAGTGTACTTCCAAATACTTATTCAATGTTATTAGTGTTTCTGCCTCTACCACCTTTACAGGTAGATTGCCACTGCCGTTTGGATGAAAAAGCTTTTCCTCATATTTTCTATTAATTTTCTTCCCTCACCTTAAATCTATGTCCCCAGTCACTGATCCCTCCATCAAAGGGAAAAGTTTCTTCCTGTCTGCCCTATCTATGCCCCTTTTAATTTTATCTATCTTAATCCTGTCCCTTGTTAATCTCCTCTGCTCTAAAGAAAACACCCTAATCTGTCCAATCTCTCTTCATTACTGGAACTCTTCAGACCAGGCAATATCCTAGCAAATTCCCTCTGCACCCTCTCCAGTGCTATCATATCCCTCCTATAATATGGATTCCAGAACTACACACAATACTTTAAGTGTGGCCTTACCAACATTTTTGTACAGTTCCAACATAACCTCTCTTCATATAAACTGTATTCATTGACTAATAAAGCAAGTATCGCATATGCCTTCTTTATCCACCTGCCCTGCTATATTAAGGGGCTAATGAACATGCACACCAAGGTCTCTGTGATCCTTGTTACTTTTCAGGGTCTTATTATTCATGATTATTACTTTGCTTTGTTTATCTTGGCCAAGTTCATCACTGCATATGTATCTGGGTTGAATTCCATTTGCCACTGGTCAGCCCATCTGACTAGTCTGTCTATATTCTCTTGTAATGTCGGGCTGTCCTCCTCACTATTTACCACTTCACCAATTTTTGGATAGCCTGCGCACTTACTAACCAACCCTCCTACATCCAAGTATAAATTATTTATATACACCACAAACAACAATGAGCTCTGTGGGACTCCAGTAGACACAGACTTCCAGCCACACATTAACCCATGACCATCATTCTCTGCTTCCTGCAACTCAGCAAATTCTGCATCTAATTTGACAACTTTCCTTGGATTCCATAGTCTCTTACCTTTGTGATCAGTTTTACATGCAGGATCTTTTCAAAAACCTTGCTGAAGTCCAAGTAGACTACATCAAAAGTATTGCCTTCATCTACACACCAGGTCACCTCTTTGAAAAATTCAATCAATTTAATCAAACATGACCTTCCCTTTACTAAACCGTGCTGATTGGTCTTGATTAATGCCTGCATCTCTAAGTGCAGATTAATTCTTTCCCTCCAAATTGCTTCCAATATTTTCCCCACTACTGAGGTTAGACTGACTAGCCTGCAGTTTCCCGCTTTACCTCTTGTTCAATTATAATGTTCCAATCCAAAACTGACTCATTTGTCTTGACTGTCTATATATTAGTTAGTTAAGCCTCTATTCATGCTCAAATATCACAACTAACAGCATGAGTTCCTATTTGTGAAGCAACTTTTTTCTGTGGAATGTTATTGATTGTCTTTTGGAAGTCCAACTGCTGTATCCACTGGTTCCCTTTGTCCACTCTATTTATTATATCCTCAAAGAATATTAGTAAATTTGTCAAAGACTATTTCTCTTTCAAAAATCACGTTGACTCTGCCTGATGCAAATGTCCTGCTACTACCCCCTTAATAATCAATTATAACATTTTCCCATTGACAGCTGTATTAACCGATCTGCATTTTTCCACTTTCTGTCTCCCTTCTCTCTTGAATAGAGTTGTTATGTTTGAGGGGACCTTCCCAGAATCTAGGGAATTTTGGAAGATTACAACCAATATATTCACAACTTCTGTAAGTATTTTGCTTAAGACCCTAAGTCCAGGAAACTTGCCAGTCTTTATTCTCATTGGTATTCCCTGTACATTTTCTCAGGTTATTGTGATTGCTTGAAGTTCCTCACTCCATCTTTGGATACATTTTTTAAATCATATTCTGGTAAGAGTTGTTGTCTAGTAAAAGTTTTTTCTGATCTTGTTTTTAAATGATTTTCGGAATTGGCAGAATTTGTTTTATTTGTCACAAACTCAGGACCACTGAAAATTACAGGGAAAAGTTTGGATTTTTGTTCAGAAAATATCCATGACCTAAAGATGAGAGTTGCATTTAGAGAACTAAAATTGCATAGTGCATTGATCAGAAGTGGTTCACATCTGATTGTTGGTCTCTTTTTATTTTCTCTATCTCATTTCCATGTTTTCTTCCCTTAAACTTCTGAATCTTTCTACATTGTGGTGATAGTGCTCTCAGAAGCCACATTATTTTGCCCAATGACCACTCTTTTTGATGTAATCCCAGACTGTAAGCATTGACAATTTTATAAGTCGAGTGGTTGAGGGATTGTGGGATGGTCGAGCAGTTCTTATGACTGCTGTCATATCTGCAGGTCGTTTTACAGCATTTAATCAAAAGTGATTGTTGGATAAGGTTAATGAACAAGAATGAAGCTGAAATTTTGCCTTCGTCTTCCTGCAGCTGAGAGGTGCTGAAACCAATTGAAGCACTTCTAGCATCACCTGAGGCTCAGAGCAAACAGCTGAGTAGCTGCAAATCTGAGTGTACACTCGATAGGCCGTTTACTTACCAATTTGGCCTTCCTGTAACATCTTCAATAAATGGGTAAAAACTCAGCATTGCAGGTGAATGTACCCCAGTGAACATGAATAGAAATAAAAACCGAGGAGAATCCTGGTTTTATTTTCTGCTCCCTATTCATGGTGCCCTGAAGTCAATCATTGGGGTTCCAGGCCATGTGTGCCATGCAAATGTCCACAAATCACCTTTATTCGGTGAATACATCTGACCTCACCAAGCTCACTTGTGGCAACTATACATCAGTTCTCCAGGAAGATTAAAGATGAAGGCTTAATCATTCAAGCATCATTGGCCCCAAATATCAACTCTTTTTCCGGACAGTAATCATTAAGCTCTGAATTATGTTCCAAGCTTTATTTTTTTTTCTCTCCAGATTCAAAAGTAGTAGGAAT
Source organism: Rhincodon typus (assembly GCF_021869965.1). Classification (NCBI taxonomy): domain Eukaryota; kingdom Metazoa; phylum Chordata; class Chondrichthyes; order Orectolobiformes; family Rhincodontidae; genus Rhincodon; species Rhincodon typus. The sequence goes on along the minus strand of NC_063345.1, from coordinate 29,435,988 downwards.
GTGGAGTGATGTTTACAAATTTTACCTAAAATATTTGTTACTCGGCCTTTGCAGTTTTCACTGTCTGGGCAAAGTAAACTTATTACTTCATGAGACATAATTAGTTTTCAGTTAATGAGTGCTTCATATTTTTGTTTGCAGTCAGACCCTTAGTTTCTGTTACAGAAACAGTTTCTGTAACTCACATTGAGTTAAAATAATTTCAAAGTTACAATGTGTTTTGAAACGTATTTATCGGTTGGAAATATATGGCGATTTCTATTACCACTTATATTGCTAAAGCATTGGTGAGGGTACAATGAAGCAGTCAGAAACAAGTGCAATGCATGAAGTTATTAGGAACTAGCCTAGTTATCAAATTTACACAATGGTCTTACATGACTGGAGCCTCTGCCTACCCTTAGTAGACCACTGTTAAAAAGGGGCAGTGCTGGGACTGGAACTCTGAATGCTAGAATTCCTGCATCCTAGGCCATCATTATTAATTGGCTAGATAGAAGCAGGTCTCCATTGGAATTCCAGAATTGTGGTAATCCTCTGATTTATGCACAACAACTGTGACTCCTCCATTGAAGAAAGTGGGGAGACAGCTTCATTTATCATAAATTATCATTTATCTTAAAGGGGGTGGCACAGTGGCACAGTGGCAAGCACTGCTGCCTCACAGCACCAGGGACCCAGGTTCAATTCCAGCCTCAGGTGACTGTCTGTGTCAAGTTTGCACATTCTCCCCATGTCTGCGTGGATTTCCTCCAGGTGCTCCAGTTTCCTACCACAGTCCAAAGATGTGCAGGTTAGGTGGATTGGCCATGCTAAATTGCCCATAGTCCTCAGAGAGGTGTCAATTAGGGGGATGGGTCTGGGTCTGGGTGGGTGCTCTGAGGTTCAGTGTGGACTTGTTGGGCCAAAGGGCCTGTTTCCACACTGTAGGGATTCTATGATGAGGGGTTAATTTACAGGTACAGCAAATGTTGTAATTTATTGCAAGAGAGTTGGAATACAACAGCAGGGATATTTTATGGCAGTTGTACAGGATATTAGTGAAACCACGTCTGGAGTACTGTATACTGTTTTGGTTATCTTATTTAAGAAAAGATATAAAGGCATTAGAACAGTTCCAGTGGTAGTGTCCCTACATCTAATCCAGAGAGCCTACAGTCACGTTTCACCTGCTCCAGAAATGTCATAACATGTCTGAACAGGTTGATTAAAAATATCTACAAATGAATTTGAAATAGTTCGGATAATCTTCATTTGACTGACACGTGATTTAGGGATTATTTTATGAAGAAAGATCAAACAGATTCAGCCTTTATCCATTACAGCATGATGGAACTTGACACGATAGTCATTAAAAGGATGTTTTCTTTTGGGGAATGGACTAGAACTAGGGGACACAGTTTAAAAATTCGGCATTATCCTTTTAATACAAAGATGAGATTTTTTTTCTCTGTGTTCTGAATCTTGAAACTCTGTCCCTGGGAGCAGTGGAGGTAGTGATAGAATATTTTTAATGCAGAGGTAGATTGCCTTGATACTCAAGTATCTATCAATGATTACATAGGATAGGTTGGATGTGCAATTGAGGCCACAATCAGCTCAACCATGACCTTGTTCAATAGCAGGGAAGAATAAATGGGCCGAATGATCTATTCTTGCTCCTAATTCTTACATTAGTATGCATGTGAAAACGCTTACCAGACTGTGACCAAGCACTTGGATAATGGTTCTGTCTTCATCTCTCTGGTTCAGTTGTACTGAGGGCAAATATATGTCAGTATCAATTGCTGTTGCTATTTCTGGGTTCAGTATAGTTAGCATAACCATTGTTATTTATCACAAGTGATTTTCTAGTTTATGTGGTTTTGTACTGCTGTGCAGTGTCATAACTGGAAGAACAACATTTCTAGACATTTGTACAATGTTTATTTAATCAACTTGAATTTGTGAACCTCCTGATAAATGTAGACATAGTGTAAAAAATAGGTGTCTTAAATGGGAAAGTACATTTCACTCCATTGGTTTGTTGTCTGTAAATTTGAGGAATAGAAGTCTTCAGTATTATATTTGCTCAAATATAGCCATCTATTGACTGTCTAGCTTACTTCAACAACAGAATATCTGTCTATTACCATTAATTTGGATAATGAATGGTAGGAATTTCACACTTGCAAATAAAGGTGTAATCATTGGTCAAGGTATACATGGTATCTGATGTTTCTCCTATCAGCATTCCAAAGGGACCATTCCTTCTGCAAATTCTTCGTCCACTTCTCAATCACCTCTAACATCTTAACCCATTTTCACAGCACTTTCCCATGCAGCTATTGGTAACACACTTTTTTCCTCCCATCTCCTTATTGCACAAAGCCCCAAAGACTCCTTCTGGCTGAACTAATAAATTTACCTGTACTTGTTTCAAGTTAGTATATTGTATTAGCTTTCCATGATACAATCTCCTCTGAACCAAGGAGACCAAAACCAGATTGGGTGAATGCTTGGAGAACACCTCTGTTTAGCAGCAAGTATCACCCTGAGCTTGTGGTTGATTGCTATTTAAGCATACAATGTTGCTCGCATGCTCACATTTCTGTTCTGAGCTTATTGCGGTGTTCCATTGAAGGTTAATGCAAGTTTGAGGAATGGCACCTCATCTTCTGCTTAGGCACTTCGCAGCCTTCTAGACTCAACATTGAGTTCAACAACTTTAGTTAGTGAACTTTGTCCCCCAATTTGGTTTGTTTTTCTTGTCAAGTGCCAGTTTGAATCTTGCAGACTGTTTTCATTTTCTGGCTTTCAGGCAGAGACGTCCATCATTCTGGCTTTCACTCTTCTAGACAATGGATACTGTGTACATTTTGAGTAATGTTTATTTCATGCTTTGTTGCTACATTGAAAATAAGCTGAACAATTAAAACTTTACAGCAGAATTTCTGAGAATTTAAATCTTCAGTTCTTCAGCTATTCTCAACCAGTCTAAGGGGTAAGCCATTCCGGACTGAGATGAGGAAGAATTTCTTCACTTAAAGAGTTGTGAACCTGTGGAATTCTCTACCAGAGAAAGCTGTTGGGGCCAGATCATTAGATATATTCAAGACGGAGCTGAATGTGTCCCTTGTGGCTAAAGGGACCAAGGGGCATGGAAGGAGAGTAGGAGTGAGGTACTGAAATTGCATGATCAGCCATGATCAAAGTGAATGGTGATGCAGATTTGAAGGGCCAAATGGCCTATTCCTGCACCTATTTTCTATGTTTCTATGTTTCTAGATGAAGCTGTGTAAATGTCCTGTTTATTATTCCTTAAGTGAAGCTTCAATAATATTAACTTGTTAGCCTGAGGTTTCCAAGAAAATACATCGTTCAAATATTTATCAGGAGCATTCTCAACAAAATGTACTTCATTTCATTTTTAATTTAAGTTATCGTAAGTTAATAAAATTAGTCTAAGGAAAAGGATTGTTGCTTTTGAAATTGTTGTTGCTAATAATTGTACAAACAAAAGAATGAGTTCTCTCCATCCCTTTAAGCATTTTAGATTTATTGTGATTGATTTTCATCTCTATCACTTTTTTTTAAGTTCCATTAAATGACAAGGTTAGCCTCCTAACTAGTCCTGATCAGTCCCAGATTCTGAATATGAGATTCCCAGGTTTGATTTTTATTAACGAGATTGGATCTTAAGTTTGGAAATTTCCAGCTGAGCAGACTCATAAATGATCTCTGCATACATTAACTTCACTGAGGGAAGATGGGTATGGGATTGAGTTGGGCCCACTGACCTAGGAATCAATTCCAATATGTCCACAAAGTGCCTAGTGTTTATTTAATATGGCACCCTCAGTTCTCTGGGAAATTGTGCAAGTTGCGTTGAAGGTTGTTAAGCCCTCTCACCCTCACTCTTACACACCTCATACACCCTCCCCACACCAACTCCTCATGACCCTTAAATGCCTCTCTCATATGACCATAACACCCCACACCAGCTCCTTGCCTCCTCATTCTTCATGTTTGCTTCTGTTGATAAATTTGTGAGCTGACCAGGCCCTAAGTCTCACCAATGGATTATTTTCTCAGTCAGTGTTTGCATAGACTGAAGTAGAATTTTAACTTTGATAGAAATCTTATAAGGTTATAATAAGTTATTGTTTCTTTGATCCATGTTTTCTGATGTCTTGATTTCTATTTTGTCGTGTTTAAGAGCTATGAAGTGGGGTAAATCTTCCACGGCTGAAAATATGAATGGGTTTCATTTCATAAGCATTTCAAGACTACCATTATTATTATATGGTTCATTGGTCCTAAGGTGCATACTGCTTGATTGGACATGGGGGATGCAGGAAGGCACAGACCTGGGTGCGGGGTTGGAGTCATGATGTTGACATGGTGAGAATAGATAGCATAAAGGAAATGGGGGCCTAGGTATGGCCATTTAAATATGTATATCAAAAGGTTCCCAAACCCAGGCTAAGGTACAGGACATCTTTGGAGTGGGGAGGTGGGGTGGGGCGGGCAGGGTTGGGGGGTGGGGTGTTGGCTGTAAATCGTGAGTCCCAGAGAAACCAACTGAACTTCAAAACAATTGTCAGGGTGGCAGAAGGGAGATGAAATATTCAGTCTTGCAATGGAATCAGCCAGGTTTGGAACACAGACATGTCACCATTTTATCCAGGATTAGTAAAAATTGCAGTGGTGGTCCTGGAATCAGAGCTGGCTCACCATTTTTAAAAGCTCCAGATTCAGCCTGACTCCACAAATATCAGGTCTCATGTTTCATGAGCTTCCCTTGCTGGTTTTTCTTTGAGTTATATAGCAGGTAAATTTTGTGCTGATGCTTCATCTGCATAATCATCGTATGGGCCAAGTGTCTGTCTGACAACCGAATGGCTGGTTACACAGAGTTGATGCTACCAATATGCAGGGCTAACATTGGTGTGCGTAGCTTCATGCTCTTAAAGACCCGCTTAAAGGATGATCAACAAAAGGCAGTAAGTAATTGATGTTGAGGGAGTGAAGAAACGGCACAATGCGGGAGTGGGTTCCCAAATTTTGTGAAGCATCCTTGAATGCATAAGTAACTAGGTCAGAATCTAGGTTGGAGGCTATCTTTCCCCTGGAAACCAAGAAGCATTCATGTATGTGGCTCTGAAGAAATTGAACCAAAATAAGGAAGAATAGTCAGAGGCTAGACTAAAGGACACAGCAGCAGCATAGCAAGGAATTTACTAACCTAATGTGGGTTAATTGTTTGGAGAGAACATTGGTACATAATGCACTGCTGGACTCGCCTCAAGCTCTGTTGCAGAGCTTTCACTTTGGTTTGTAGCACCCATTATTCATTACATGAAACATGATTTTTTAATTCATTTATAGAATGTATTAATGAAGTAGTAACTGGCTAGGCTAACATTTATTGCTCATCTCGAATTGCTCTGGAGAAGATGGTAGTGGTCTGCCTTCTGGAACAACTATGGTTCTTGGTTATAGGGATACCCACAGTTCTGGTAGAAAGGGAGTTCCACAATTTTTTACCTAGTGATATAGTTCTAAGTCAAGATGTTGTGTGGCTTGGAGAGGGTCATGCACATGGAGGTTGTTCTATCTATTTGCTGCCCTTGGCTTTCTAGATGGTAGAGGTCACTGATTTGGGATGTGCTGTCACCAAAGGAGCGTTGGTATGATTTGTGGTGTATCTTGGAGATGTTACGCATTGCTACCACCGTGCATTTGTAGTGAAGGGAGTGAATGTGCCAATCAAGTGACTGCTTTGTCCTGGATAATGTTGAGCTTCTTGAGCATTATTGGAGCTACACTAATGCAGACAAGGGAAGAAATACCTCATCACACCCCAAAATTGTACCTGTAGATATGGTGCAAGAGACATGAGGTGAATTACCCAATCCGAATTCCAAGCCTCTGACTAGCTGTTATAGCCACATTGTTTATATTGCTGGCTCAGTTCAATTCCTGGTGAATGAAATCCCCCAGGATGAGGATAGTTGGGGATTCAGAGATGGAAATGTGTTTGAATGGCAAGCGGACATGAATGGATTTTCCAGAATGGGAATAGTCATTCCCTGGCATTTGCTTAGTGTAATTATAACTTACCACTTAATAATCCAAGCTGGATTTTGTCCAGACCCTGTTGGATATGGATTTGGGTCGCTGCAGTACCCAAGTAGTCATAAATAATGGTGAACAATATGCAATCATCAGCTAACATTCCCATTTCTGCCTTTATGCTGGTGAGGGCGAGGGGAAATAATTCATGAAGCATCTGAGGCACCAACTCATTAGCTGAGTTAAATGTGGCTGCGAGTGGGGATATGGTAGGTAGTAAACAGCAGAAGGATATCTTGATCCTGTTTGACTGGATGCCATGGGGACATGGCATGGAGTCCAGAGTCCAGAATCAATTTTGAATATTCCCAGGACACTCTCTCCTGACTGTATATCACAGTGTGTCAACATTTCTGGTAAATGTGTCTTGCCGTTTGGACAGGACATACCCAGTGATGCTGGTAGTGGTGTCTGGGATACTGTCTGTAAGGTATGTTTCCATGGCTGTTATTATGTCAAGCTGTTGCTAGGTTAGCCTTGGAGACAGTTCTCCTAATCTTGGCACAAACTACCAGATGTTAATAAGGAGGACCTTATTGGATTGACAAACCTGGATTTATCGCTGTAATTTCTGGGGCTTAGATTGATGCTCAGTCATCCGTTCAGTTTCATTACCTAAAGCATGGTATCTGACATGAAGGTTCAGTGAGTTTTCTGAGCTATGAGAGAGCCAGCCTCTGTAAAAGATCAGCAAGGTAGCATTAAAACCGTAGTCTGCAACTTTGAAGTGCTGGTTGAGTCACACTGCGGTGGCTTGTCAGTTCTCTGGTAATGTAGAGATGAATGCAGATCTGAGGCAGCAGGTGCTGAGGAAACTAACCCTCAGTGACAAAACTATGAAATACCTCTATAATTTAATCAAGAGACTGAATAAGTAAGAGTAACAACCCTATGGGTCCACATGAAAATTTCTCCGGTACCCTCCAAATATGGAAAAGAAGCATTTGCTTATCAAACCTCCTGGTCATCCAGTATTTGTGTGGGCTCCTTTCCTTTTAATTTTTCTAGTAGGACTGGGAGCTTTCTTCATATCTAATTATCCATGCAGAGAAGGATCCCACTAGCCACACTTTGGCTGTATTTCCTTCACTTTCCCATTCAAGCACATTTGTTTCTGACATCTCAAACCGGATTTGGATACCTGGGAGGTACTAGCATCTTCTAAACTGCCTTTTAGGCATTTGCAGCATGGTTTTGTTTTGGGAACATGGTTTTATAATTTAGTTGGGGTGGAACAGGTTGTTTTGGTAGTGTGAGACACACTGGTTCACAGGTGCCTGGCCAGCTTCTGCCTCTTTACTTTTTGGCTCTCTGATTGTGAAAGACATCTTTATCATTATCAGTTCTTCAGCATTGGAATAGTCCTGGTCCATATTTAAATCTGCAAAGGCTATGTTTGCTATTTTGATTTCAGATTTACTCCTTTCATTCTTTTTAAAGTTTGTCAATCTTTTCTTGATTTATTTTCATTTTGTAAGCCTGATTTCAACCTTTTCAAATTTAAGTGACTTCCCCTGAGTAACCTCAACAATGGCAGGTTATTTTGGCCCTGAATTCTGCTGCAGAACATTGCTGAAACTATTTCGTAAGAATAGCTTTTCCCATTTGTCTCCTTGATTTCATTCTGGTATTTAGTGAGCTGCATTAGGCTCTTCTTTGGTTATTTTAATTCCTGTGGAGTCTGTACAATTTGTTTTTTTTAATCCTGGCAGGCTGTGGTGCAGCCTTTGTAAACTCCTGTGGCTTTCCCTCTGTTTTTCCAATATGTACAGCCTCTTTGATTGTCTTCAGGAAGTTCAGAATTTCTTCACTTCTCTGTAGATTGACTGAAGGCATATAGTTCCCTTCTGTTTTTCTTGTCTCTTCAAATTGTTATCGAGTCTCTGGGCACAGTAGCTGTGACTTTATCAAACCAGTTTCTGAAGAAGTGTCCCAACCTGAAACGTCAGCTTTCCTGCTCCTCTAATGCTGCCTGACCTGCTGTATTGTGTTATCTCTGACTCCAGCATCGGCAGTTCTTACTATCTCCCAGTTATCTAGCCTATTCTCGTTGTCAGATCTTCCTCTTTCCTTTTGGGGTGTTTAAATTTCAGGTCTAGCATTTTTTGCTCTGTAACTTGTTCTTGCTCTTCTCCAAAGAGAATTGTGCATCTACATTCAATGGTCAGCATTCTTTTCTGAGTTTTCCTTTCAATTTCTTGTGCTTTTAATGCAATCTCTAGCATCTTTTGCTGAAAAGTCCTTCAAGCCTGCTCTGTCGTTCAACATGATCATGGCTGATCATCTAACTCAGTACCCTGTTCCCACGTATCTCCATATTCCTTGAAACCTTTAGCATTAAAAACTATATCTATTTCCTTCTTGAAAACAATCAAGATTTTGGCCTCAACTGCTTTCAGTAGTAGAGAATTGCACAGGATCACTACTCTCTGGGTGAAGAAATTTCTCCTCATCTTAGTCCTAAATGGTCTAACCCACATCCTTAGACTGTGAATCCTGATTGTGGACTTCCTGGTTATCAGAAATATTCTTGCTGCATTTAGTCTGTCTAGTCCTGCTCGAATTTGATAAGTTTCTATGAGATCACGCCCTCATTTTTCTTAACTTCAGTGAATACAGTTCTAACTGATCCAGTCTTTCTTCACTACAAAGATTAGTGTATAACATACCTAATCTATTGTTCATAACAAAAAAAAACTACTAAAACCTAAAAATTGCTAAAAACTAAAAACCTACTTCTTAATATTCTGTACCTAGGTACTTTTACCTAAGATGGCATCTTGCATGGTGACATTATACACTTTTTATTGTACTCCTCTACTTTTATGCTTGAGTACATGTGACAATAAAATCAAATCAAAATCAAAATCAAAAGCGAGACGTAGTAATAGACATGAGCGAGAGCTCTGCCATTTAGTTTGTACACAGTAACTCTGAACAACCATGTATATATACTTATCACTGCAAACATTTATGTACAATTAAAGAAGATGTTGTTTCACTGCAGGTAGCACATTTGCACAGAGTATTGAACAACCATCACTTTCAGATGTCCACCATTCCCAAACAAAGGATGTAGATAATAAGCCAATAAATGGACAATAATTAATGTCATAATTGAACTTGTCATGGGAATGTCATTCCCCAGAGAAGAAATTTCACCCCAAGAATGAACAGGTTTAAGATGAAAAGTAACCGACGACATGGATACGTACCATTAGCTGACATAATGTATATAATCCTTATGCAGCGACTGAAAAAATTGAAATTGATTAGAATGAAAAACAACTTTATGAAGGAATGATCAGTTTTCTTTGTTAACCATGGCTTTTAGGTAACTTGGATAACTCATAGCTACACATGGTAATCCATACTATTTTAAAGTTTTTTAACAAAGTTTGGAGAAATGCATTGGTATGCAGTAAAATGGCTGCCTTGCCTTAGTCAAGTGACATCTACCTTTGACGTAGTGTCTTCATTTTGAATTGAGGCAGCCATTAAATACATTATATGAAACAAAGATCAGTGAGTACATCTTCAAATGGTATCTCCAATTTAACACATCTTCTCATATGTTTCAGTACATCACAGCCACATTGCTCCCCAACAGCTGTCTGGATTTACTCACAACATACAGATACTGTACTTTATCCTCATATCTCTTCCTATGTTGCCAGCTTCACATACATCTTGACCTTTACACTATCAAAATTACATTACCCAAACATAATGTGAAGCAAGCACTGACATTCTGTCCCCTGTCTCTTGTGAGAGAACACGGATCACATGTCCAGTATTTACAAGGATTGGCTGCATCCTCTGACTCTAGTGGAGGTGGTGCTTTGAATCTTCAGGCAAGTAGCAATAGCTATGTGACATTCAGTATCACTGAGAATACCCCAGATTACAATAAATGGCTGCCCTTTATGTCCCTCAACCTGAGGTGTTACATGAAGTAAAAGCTACAACTGGTGTGACCATGGACCTCATGCTTTTCTTCCTGTGTCCTCCTTCACCATAAGCTTACACTTTCATATCTATACCTTGAGATTCCCAGGAGTCGCTGCTTGAACAGCTTCTATGCAATGAGGAGATAAAGGAGAATGATAAGAGCAAACGTCCAGCAGTGACAATGAGGAGGCACATCAGCTTCTGATACTGGCACTTGACTTCTGTAAAGGCTGGGATCAACATGCAGTGAGTAACCTGGTATGAGTGGGCTCATTCAGGCAAGAGCAGCTTGTGTGACAGTTCCTCATAGGGCAAGGTCACCAATGAATTCTGCTGCAGGACAGATGTACGAGAAAACAGTTAAACATAAATATTGAGATGACTGGTGCCTGTAAGGCACCTCCTGTTGCTCTTGAGGAGCATGGACAAGTGTATCTGGATTTTGTCTTTAAACATTAGTGGTCCCTATCAGCAAAGTAACAATATCATTAGAGGATTAAAGAGTACTTACTATCAATATCACATTAAGTGCCCAGAAGGGAGGAACTTTAATGGCTAACTATCTGCTTAACAGGTCCTTTGTGTATCACTTACGTTTCTGCTGCTGAGAAGGCTTCTTTCAAAGATTCTATCTTCTTCAGGCTAGGTTAATACGTGTCAACAGTATGCAGCTTTCATTTCACATTTCCTACTGCTCTTTTGTGCATTGTCTGTAAAAGGCATTTGACAGTGATTCTGATCAATATTCCTCCACATATACATCCATCACTCAAAGCAACAATGCTGTAATATGGAGTGTAACTTTCAGGACACAAAGGACAGCTGTAATTTATTCTGTCCTCTCACATCTTGTCTATAGAAGTCATTTGTCTACATTTGTGATCAATACCACTGTTTAAATGTTTCTACGGTTTTCAAACTTTACTTAAGAAGTACAGCTACTCAATTTAAAAGGCCTACAAGTCTGTTGCCTGACAAACTGCTCCACTCTATTTGCAAGCAATCAGAATGATCTGCTTTATGGTACAGATACTGCAATGTGTGATTGGTAGACAGATGAGAAAATAAATCCACCAGTACACCAAAAGCTATGGCTTTCTTAGAGAGATTTATTGGCAATCAACTCAGCAGATGATAAAAAAAGCCATAATCATCCCAGAAATGGATTGCCAGTACAGCAATCATTCCAACTCACCTTGGGTTGATTTCCTCACTGTGTTAAATTCTGAGCTTATACTTTACAGATCAGTTTATCATTTTGGTAATCACATAGGAGGAAATTATCCCTAATGATCCTAGTCAACAATGGTGGGAAATTTGCATGGTGAAGTTCACTTCTGCCTCATTTACTGTAATGAATTCAATTTGTCTCCTCATTTTAACAGTTGCAAATCTGGGCCTTTGACTTCTTAAGAGATCCTATAATAAACGCAACAAGTAATAAAGCCCAGGGACAGTGTCACATGAAATTTAAAGGTCTTCATTTAAACTGCATTCCCTCAAGGACTTTCTTAGACAATGTAACAGAAACACTGAATATTAGTGACTCTCCAATGCAAGTTGATCAGAAACAAAAACTGAAAGGACTGCGGATGCTGTAAATCAGGAACAAAAACAGAAATTGCTGGAAAAGCTCAGCAGGTCTGGCAGCATCTGCTCTGAGGAAGGGTCACCGGACCTGAAGCGTTAACTCTGATTTTTTCTTCACAGATGCTGCCAGATCTGCTGAGCTTTTCCAGCAAATTCTGTTTTCGATCAGAAGCAAACTCTCTTTATAACGGACAAAGTCTTAGCTATGCAATAATCTTTCAAGCTATCAGTCTATAGTTTCCGTGTTTGCTCAATAAATAATATCTCTGCCTTATGGAACAGTAATCCATTCAGATAAATTATCAAATCTGTTTTTAATTAGCTAATTTCAAATGTGGTCAGCAGGAATGGTGTGAATTGGCCTTGTGACTGAATTATAACTCCTTCTGGAAGTGAAAACATGTGGGTGTTAGTTGAGTAGGAATTGCTTGGCTGTAGCACTCTTATCATTGAAAGCCAATTCACTGATTATAGACAAATCTCTCACATGAATCACCATTTTGGCAAGGTATTGAAATGTGACCACTCCCTGAAGATTTACACTTCAGCTATATCCCATGCCTTCAAAATGGAGGAAAACATGTTGTGTAGTATTTTCATTATTCGTGATAGTTTGGGGGTTAGAAGAAGATTTTTTTTTCTTTCATTGCACTGGTAACACCTAAAAATAGACAAGTAATTGGGCCAAAGCTTGTTAGTCTTAACACTTAACAGTAACCATCTACTCATCCTAACTCTTGGATGGTGTTGGACAAAGCCTGAGCATCTGTCTGATAGAAGTAGGGGCCTCATTAGTACACCAGTCAGCTGATGCAAATGATGAAGCTTTGATCCAGTGCCATTTTCATCCCTATCCACATTGCTCTTCTCCACACCCCCACCCCAGTACCCCCACCTGTCTGGAAACTATTTCTAACCTACTCTTTGGTTATAACAAGGAACTCATGTTGTTAATTTGTTCTCCAAACCATTTGCCAGTACTGTTCAAGGTCAAACAGCAAAATCTTACCATGCATTTCTTCAGCATTTGTAGGAATAATTAAGATGAAATTCCTCATTCTGGTAATGTTTAATCAATTCAAATAAAGAAGCAATTCTGCTCAGCACTCATGACAAATTTTGTTTTGAAATCGTGGATGAGGAAATTTCAGCATCCTTGAGTTCTACAAACTCTAAAAGGTTCAGGCTTTTGCTCGTAGTAATGCAAGGAAGTATACCAACTTGGTAAATAGTCATTGAAGTCATTTCATGAAAACAGTGTTATGCATAAGGAAAATATGCTGCAGAATGCATTTTATGATTCTTTACAATAAAATAATACAATAAATAAATATAATAGAACTGTCATTTCTAATGCCGAGTGCTCGGATAATTACAATAAGTCTTGTCACTGTTTTCAACCATTAATGTGAATACTCATTCAAGAAGACTGCTTGGTTAGGCATCTTTTCATTGCTGCAATATTTTATTTGTTTGTTTAGCTAAAAATGATTAGATAAAGTGAAAATTTTCCTCACCACAGAATGTTCCCATTAGAATGCTATTACTTTTTTTTTTAAAAAAGTGTTCATGTTTATAGAAGTATTGAAATGAAATGCTTCATATTCATAAGCTATTCAGTTAACGGTGTAGAATTGAAGTTTCCCAAATCTTCAGCACACAGGCAGTGAGCCTACTTACAGTCACTGGAAATTTATAGCAATCCTATCCTTCCACTGAGATACCTGTTGCAAACTATCTGCACTAAAATTAGTTGGCAATTGGTAGATACCCCTGTCACTAGGGACAGATCTAGATCACCCAGTATATAAAATAAACTTAAGAAACGAGGACAGGTGTTTAGTGTGGAATGTGGGCTTCCTCAGTGAAATCTTATTTTATTGATCGCAATAGCCTCAACTTTACAATGTAGGCTTTTCTCCTATGGCCAATGGTACTATTTGTGACAGTGATTGCGCCTCCTATAGACTAACTAAGATTTATTGCCCCCAAGGCTGGAATTATTTTATCTGGATTTTAACACAGTCTCTAAAGACATTGGATTGTACTCCCGAGCAAAGTTACAGCAGAAGTATGCAGAATTGCCACCTGACTTTCAGAGTTAGATATTTAGATTTGGGTGCAAGTTTAAGGGATTTGTATTGCATTACTGTAACCACGTCTATTGTAGTAGACAGATTATTTCTCCATAATATTACTTTTTGAACTGCAAAACATATCCAGCTAATTCTATATTCACTACTGTCTCACACAGTTATTTGTGTGATTAGTCTCTGTTAGTTCACTGTTTGCTGTTTTTCCCTACATTAATCTCTGAAGTCCTTGCCTCTTTCACCCCCATTGTGTTATCCATCTTGAAGGATATAATTGGAAAAATCTAACTGTGCTATATCAGAAGGTCAAGAGTTTAGGAAGAAAAGCTTTATCGACACGGTTACCTCGCCACTCAAAGACCTTTCCAAGAGAATTTGGGACTTCTATAATAATAGATCCTTCACAAAAAAATCCATTTGAAAAGTGCTATGTGAAATTTGTTTCTTGATATTAAATAAACTGGACTCATAATGTCTTATTTCATGAAATTTCTGCAATTTTGAAAGCTGCAATTTCTTTGAATGCAATATCATTAGCAGGAAGAATTGCAGAAAAAAATAGGTGCAGACCTTTTTTGTAAAGAGATTTGTCATAAAGTTTAGCCTTTTACAGTGCTTCTGCTCCATTATTAGATTCAAGAAACATGCATACATCCGAAATCTTCAGCAGGGTGGTTGATGATGAGTTCCGTGAGTGAAATCCTTTTTTTCCTCTCAGCCTCCAACTCCAATTACATTTTTAGTGAAAATTGCTGGAGGAGTGATCTGATAAGAGTGCAGGAGTACCAGAAGGGTCTCTGGGAACTTGGCAAATGGCAAAATAAATGGTCTATTTCCTTAACCATGGAAATTTAAATATAAAGAAAGAAACAGAGCAAACAATAGAAAGGATACAAAAATAAATGCTGTAAATCTGCAGTTCCTACTCCTATCCTCTCCTCTATCCATCTTCTATCCGCCTCCCACTCTCTCCCTATTTATTTCAGAACCCCCTTCCCCTCCCCCTTTTCTGATGAAGGGTCTAGGACCGAAACGTCAGCCTTTCTGCTCCTATGATGCTGCTTGGCCTGCTGTGTTCATCCAGCCCTGCACCTTGTTGTCTCGCTGTAAATACTCAATAGGTCAGGCAGCATTGTGGATAAAAAGAACACTTACATTTCCAGTTGATAACCTTTCACTTCTTCAATGTTGCCTAAATTGAGTATTTAAGCATGTCCTATTTCTCTTGCAGATTTCTAGCATCTGAAGAAGGGTCACTGGGCCCAAAATGTTAACTCTGATTTCTCTCCACAGATGCTGCCAGAGCTGCTGAACTTTTCCAGATATTTCAGTTTTTTGTTTCAGATTTCCAGCATCCACAGTTCTTTTGGTTTTTCTTGTCCAGCATCTGTTGGATATGGCTTTCAAATGGAGAAGGAAATATTGTGATTCAACCTAGAGACAGAAAGAGAAATAAAGTAACAGTTAAAAAATAATATATTCTGAGAGGCAAAAAAGAAGAAACAGAAAGGAAAAGAAAGGACAATAATTATAAGATGTGAAAAACCTCCAGGAACAATTTACATCCTCCAGGAATGAGTTTTCAATTTAATTTATCCCCTATCTTATCTCCAAAACTGGGCATCTCATAAGTACCATAAACAATTTCATTAAAAGAATTCTGATGACACAAAATAGCAGCCCTAACGTTCCACAATGAGTTTAATTGTGTTTATGATGCAAATACAACAACTTCTTGAAACTCATAGAGAAGCTAGCGGCAAGTTCCAATCTTTTCTGAGGCAAATAGTGGAGTGCTATAAATGGTCAACCAATTTATTGTGACCCACAATTTTTACCACATCTCTCCCTTGCCACACATTGCTTTTTATTTTAAATACAATTGTCATGTACCATGAACTCACTATTATTTTCCCAGCAATGTCTGGAAAGTTAGATTTGAAGAAAATTACAAAACATAGTTATTCTGTCAAACAAGATATTTTGAATATTGGTACAAATTTAAACAATGTTGAATCACACATTTCTTGATTTTTTTTGTTTGTTATGCTTTCTGCTAAACTAAAACCTTTGTTTCATTCAAGATTATCTCCACAAGATTTATTAACTGGGTCATTTATTATTTAATAAGAACTATGTTAGTTCACAACTTGTATGCTTTGAAGTTCAGGCTGTTTTTTTTCAATTTTTCTTCTTTATGGACAAATTTCCAACAGTTCTACCCTTCACCTAAAGGGTGTTGTGAAACAAATTCCTCAGCGAGGCTACTGAGGCAGAGATTATAAGTGGATCAAGAGACAATTGAATACATCTTCTGGGAAAAGAAGAGATTACAGAATATGATGAGAAACTGGTAAGATTGATCTATGAAATCAATGAATGGAAAATAGTGCACAATATGTCTGTTACTTTCCAGATTGCCTCACATGTCAGCAGAATTTTTTCTGGGTCTTCACGTTCAGCTTTATTTCTCCTCATTATTGACTCTAATCTCCCACTTTCAACCTTCACCCGCACCCCCCCAAACTCCAATCTCACATGATGGATATTTAAAATTTATTTTCAAAGCTCTTAAAGACACTGGACTGAATCCTACTCATTTGGCTAAGTGCAAGTTGTGACAAATGTTTTTTGGAGGGTTTTTCATTGCAAGGCCTAATGACATTCTTGCCATAATTTACCAAACTCGGAGAATAAACTACCTATCCCATGTCTGTGGCATCCTTCATCCCTCATTCTATCCTCATCATACCTGTTCCTGGATGAACTTGCCACTCAGCGGATATCCATTGAAAGACCATTACTTTGGCACTCTTGCTACATGTAAAAGACATCATGCCCCGATTCTGAAGCTGCTCTGCTTGGAGACAGACACAGGGTGAAGATGTCAGAGAAGTGAAAGATTGTGTAGTGGTTATCTGACAGGGTGCAAGACGTTCTGGTGACTAGGGTGGTACAAAAGAAATCTTCTCTTTATGGAGGAGGACTGGCAGAAGAGATTAACACCACCAGACTCTGCTAAGACTGGAGAAGCTGGAGAATTTCTTCTTAAATCAGAGACGTTTATGAGAAGATTTGATAAATGTGTTCAAAATCATGAACAGTTTTTACACTGTATATAAGTACCATGACTTCAATCTCTGTAGACACTGAAGCAAAGCTCTTCTTGTGCTACAAAGATATTATGGCATAAGCCATGAAGCAATTCTGGAAAATAATAATGGCACAAGAGAGAGAAAGAAATGGAGCAAAATCTTGAACTGCTCTCTTAAGTGGGACAAATGATAACCAGGGGAACTTCAATCAGAGTCAAAATTCAGGTCAAAATTCAAATTCCCAACTGTGGGATGCACTTTTGTATTTAAGTGTCTTGAAATTTAAAGGTGGGTCAAACTCTCCAAGAGGAGGCACTAGGAAGTCTTTTTGCATGTATTTGTAGCTCATGAATGCTCATTACAAGGCCATCTGGCCAGATTACATTCCTGTTCCCAAATGACTTCTGCATGAGTGACTAATATGAGCATTCAGATGCCCAATTTTATATAAGAGACCTGCATCTGGAGAGACCTGCATCTTCTTCCTGGAATTCAGAGTTGCTTTGTTCTTGTAGTGAATCATTTTTACATGTCTTGACAGAGATTGAGATTGGGTTTTGATCTAAGCTGCCTGGAGAGACGGTCAGTCGGGGGGAGTGGAAGGTAAACAGGGAAGCTGTCCAGGGAAGGAGGCCACAATTCTAGAAAAGGTAGGAAGCTGCTCAGGGAAGATTGGAAGGAAAGTTTAGCTGTAGATACCTAGTCAAAGAACTTGAGTGATGCTCCTAGCAGACAGGGAAAGAATAGTTGACTGGTATCCTTCACCTGGTCCCAGGACTTTTGATTCTGGAAGAACATAAAACAATACAGCATAGAAGTAAGCCCTTCGGCCCACCATGTCTGTGCCAACCATGATGCCATTCCAAACTAATCCCTCTGCGTGCACATTGTCCATATCCCTCTACTCCCTGTCTGTTTACGTGGCTGTCTAAATGCATCTTAAATGATGCTATTGTATTTGCTTCTACCATTTCCCCAGGAGGGCTTTCCAGATGCTTACTGCATTTTGTGTTTAAAAAAAACTTGACCCGCACATATCCTTTAAACTTTTCCCCTCTCAACTTAGAACTATGCCCTCTAATATTTAAATGTTTCCACCCTTGGAAAAAAGACGCTGACCATCCACCTTATCCATGCCTCTAATTTTATAGACATGTCTGAGGTCACCCATCAGCCTTCAATGTTTCCGTGAAAACAATCCAAGTTTGTTCAACCTCTCCTTATAGCTAATGTACTCTAATCCAAGGCATATCCTAAAAAAGGCTGATTTCCCAATACAAGGTCTAGTATGACCCCCTTCCCAGTTGGACCATCGACATATTATTTATTGAAACTCTTATGGATGCACCTACAAAATTCTGCTCCCTCTAAATCCCTGGCATTAAAAGATTCCCAGTCAATGTTGAGGAAGTTAAAATTACTCACTACTGTTGTTGTTACGTCTTTCCATGATCTGTTTACATATCTGTTAATTTATCTCCTGTAGGCTATTGAGAGACCTATAGTACAAGTGATTGCACCTTTCTTATTCTCAAGTTCTACCCATATTGCCTCGCTGGATGAGCCCTCCAAATGCCCTCACTTACTGCACCTGTGACATTCTCATAAATCCATTACACGGCTTCATCAACCCTATTACACCCCTCTGTTTCATGGCTGAAATATCTAAATGCCGCAACATTGAGCTGCCAATCCTGCTCTTGACCAAGTTTCAATAATGTTTACCACATCATAGTCCTATTTACTAATCCAGATTCTAAACGCATCTGCCTTGGCTGTTATACTCCCTACAATGAAATAAATACACTTTAGACCACCAGTCCTGCCATGTTCATTAACCTGCTCCTCACTGTTCTTCCAATTAGACTGACCTGACTTAACCTCTATCTCCTCATCCATCACTTCACATTCTGACCCATGCTCTGGTTCCCATCCCGCTGCCGCTCTAGTTTAAACCCTCCTGAGTGGCACTAGTAAACATCCCCTCAAAGATATTGGCGCCCTTCCAATTTAGGTGCAACTCATCCTTCTTGTGCAGATCCCTCCTGGAAGCAGAGGGGAGAATTTCCTGCCTGCCAGTCTGTCCCACAAGATTTGCCAAGCTCCTCATACCTACATAGTTTCTGATTTGAGAGCTGCATGATTACATGAGAAAAACCAATCTCCTCCCAAGCAGAAGTGATGCTCACTACCACAGCCAATTCCAAACTTAGGCTTCATAACTAAATAGTCTGCCAGAGGAGAGAGCATGGAAATGGGATAAGTTGGACAACTGGCAGAGTTAAATTGTCAATTGCTTCCATTTGTACTGTTTCTATGATCATCTAACACCACATGCATACTGCCTCCACCAAGAATCTTAATGAAAAACCTTCAGACTATCTATTTCTGACCATTCTGAAGTCTCCCTGGCAGATTATCCTATTCTGCAGTCAAAGTGCACTTCCTTTTGTGAAGTAATTTGTCTTAAAAAATTATTGGAGATGCATTTTCTTCAAGCCCGACACGAGCTCAAATGCCAATAAACAACACAACAGGTTGCCCATTCAGTGTTAACTTAAATGTGGGAATCAGCTTGGTGCTTAATGTGCTCATGTGTGAAAGTGCAAATTCTGTGCAGAGCACTAATTTAGTGCATGAAAATGGTCCCACACTAAACCGTTCCAATTAGAATCACTATCTTTGAAAGTGACCATTTCCCTTCATTTACCATATAACCCACAGTCACTTTCCTTGGGTTGGGAATATGGCCAAACGAAGGAACACAGTACGTTTGGTTCATTTAAGACTTAGCTGAATCTTTACCGAATGACCTATCCCTAATCAAGATCAATGCAATAATTTCTAAGCCTAATATTGCAGCAAACCATCACAGTCAGGAGATCCGAATTAATGCAGAAGGGCTTTATTGAAGAAGCAGATAGCACATCTAAGCAATCAGCATTACTAAATGCAGCACTCATCTATGGTTCTGGACGACTGCACATTGTCAAGGACATCACTGAGACAGGCAAATTGTTTCTTCCCCTGGAGTTTAGTTTTCATTTCAAGAAGAGGTTAAAGTTATGGGTAAGTGCTATTTGTGGTGAGCATGAGATATTCCTGCATTTTTCTTTAAAATTATTTAAATGGATCTTCTATTTGCTATTTATTTTTACTGTTCATGGAATTTGTTTGTTCAAGTACTGTGTGAGGATATTTTGTTTAGTTTCTGCTCATCATTTGCTAGCCTTTAGAAAATATTTGAAGATTGGCAGTGAAGGCACTATTTAATAGATATTAAAATAATTTGATTCCAGTGACACTGACAAGAAAGAAGAGGTAAAGACAATTGAATACTTTGAAGCAGGAAGTTCATTTGATTACGTTCCAAGGATTGACTGAAGGAGATCTGACGTAAAAGGGTACTGTAAAGTTATTCTGGTGAATCAGGGAGAAGAAATCCTGTTAGAACTGTGAAGAGCTTTGGATTTTAAACGCAAGATTGCATGTCTACAGTGAGTGATGTAATATGTAAATGCACTATGGGGCTTTTGGTTGTGCTAAGTTCCAGTTTTCTGTAGTCCACTAAATGCCTGTTAAGTAGAATTTAGCCTATGTTTGTTTTAATGTTGATGCGAAGAAAGGCAGGAAAGCTAGTTGTGAGAGGATGCAAAATGCCTGCAAAGGGATACATATTGATTAAGTAAAGTGACAAAAAACTGGCAGATTGAAACTATTATGGGAAAATGTGAGGTTGACACTTTGACAGGAAGTATAGAAAAGCAGAATATTATTTAAATGGAGATAAATTGTAGAATTTAATCATACAGGGGGATCTGGTACCCTTGTGGATGAATCATAAAAAAGTTATAATGCAGACCTAGGAATAAAATTTTAGCCTTTCTTATAAGGGGAATGGAATACAAAATTAGTGAAGTCATTCTACAAACATGCAGGGTGTTACTGAGACTGCAAATAGTTCTCATTTCCTTACATAAGGAGGAATACCAGTGACATTGGAAGCAAATAGGAGAAGGTTTAGCTGATAAATATGTTGTTAAATATGAGAAAAATTTGAGCATGTTGGGCCTCTCCTCATTGGAGTTCAGAAAAATGAGAGATAATCTAATTATCACATATTAGATACCAAGAGGCTGATTCCCCATGCGAGGCAATCTGGAACTAAGGGACACAGTTTAAAAATAGGGGTATCCTGTTCAAGATGGAGATGAGGATAAATTAATTCTCTCAGAATATCATTAGTCTTTAAAATTCTGTTCCAAATAGAGCAGTGTAGGCTGCTATATCCAATGTAGTTGAGTTTGTGCTGGACATATTTTTGAGCTATAAAGAAATTATTGGACTGAGACAAGAAAGAGAAGCTAAGACTCATCTGATTGGCATTGATCTTATTCTATGGTGGAGCAGGCTTAATGGATTCCTCCTGCTCCTATTTCCTTTGATCATGAAAGGTGAAGCCATGCCATGTAATCCTTTGAACCAGCCACTGGGAAATTAATACCTCTCCTTAGATGTTATCAGGTTCTATAGGAATCTGAACACCAGTCAGAAATATTGTTGGTAACCCAAGCACAGTCCATATTAATTTCTCCATAACTTGGTCTGCGATAATCTTTTTATCCCTACCAATTAATTTTGAAAAAAGATCAAATCTGGTCTACATGGTATGGAATGAAAATATTTTCCTTCCATGTTTTCAGACTTTTGCAAAACATTGTTAAGGTCATGTGTCGATGGGAGATAAAGACACGGCTGTATCCTCCAATACCTGTTATAGATACACAGTTCTCAATAACCTCTTCTATGAGCCATGCATATGTATATCAGCTTGTGCTATTAAGCAACATTACCCTTGGCATTCAAAGGCATTCTCGTAGGTGAATTCTCCACCATCAACATTTTGGGGGTTTACCATCAATGAGGACCTTAACTTGGGAAGCTGCAAAAACACTGTATCTACAAAAGCAAGTCAGAGTCTGGGAATTCATTCCCTGTGTCCCAGTGCCTGTCAACCATCCACAAGGAGTGAGTCAGAAGTATGATGGAATACTCTTTGCTTGCCTGGATGAGTGATTTCCAACAACACATGAAGATTGGAGCACTGAAGAGAGATCTATACTGTTTGATTTTTTTTAAAAATCACATAAAGGAGATTGGGATATTCTTTTCAAAGACACTTCTTGGAAAACACATGGCTTAAACTAACTCAGAGATAGTAGGAACTGCAGATGCTGGAGAATCCGAGACAACAAG
>NC_063345.1:29394094-29408886 GCF_021869965.1 Rhincodon typus | reverse complement strand
TAAACTAACTGCTTTGACATGTCTACTAGGTATCACATGCCTGGCTTTGTGGCTTTGTTCATGAAAATATAATCTTACAAATCAGGAACAGGCCACTCAGCCATTCCAGCCTGTTCTGCCATTTTTAAGGTCATGGCTTCCTTGTTGAGCGGCGGGAGTCGGGATAGCACGAGGGGACTGCTGGGTAAGTAAAACCATATATTCTGGCACTGACTAAATCCGAAACACAACATGTGTAGTGTCTCCCATCCATCCTCCTCCTCTAACCAAAAGAATAGACACTGTGTGGAGGGTCAATGAGGCAAGTTTTTTTTTTCCTTTCTTTTATTTTGCTTTTGTTTGGCGGGAAGCTGTCGGAGGGAGGAGCAGTAGAGCAGAGGTGAGTATAAGACGGCCAGAGCTCGGGGCACGAGCTGCAAAAAAAACTGGGGTGATGTCACAGGGAGACTGTGACCTGATTGGCTGGTAGGAAATCTGCACTAAATTTGAAAAAGAAGCCAGGAAAGAAGTATCAGCAAATTTAATTAACTCATTGTAATAAATTATATAAATTAATGAAGTAATTAATTAAGTAGAAATGGCTGGCCAGGTGATGTGTTGTAGCTGTTTGATGTGGGAGTTAGCTGATCCCATTGCGAACTGCAGTGACCACATCTGCAGCAAGTGTTGGTTGTTCGAGGAACTTCGGCTCAGAGTTGATGAGCTGGAATCGGAGCTTCAAACACTGCGGCTCATCCGGGAGGGGCAGAAGTACCTGGACGCTGTGTTTCAGGAGGCAGTCACATCTGGTAGATTAAGTACTTCAAATTTGGTCAGTGGCCAGGGACAGCAGGGGGTGACTGCAAGTGAGGCAGGTAGAGGGATCCTGCAGTCAGGAACAGAGGAGCCTCAGCTCTTGACCTTGTCCAACAAGTACAAGGTAGTTGCTCCCTGTGTGGATGAGGAAAAGAGCTGGAGGGATGATGAGCCAACTGACCACTGCACCGTGGTACTGGAGGCCATTCAACAGGGGAGAGCAAAAAGACAGGTGGTAGTTGTAGGGGATTCTATAATTCGGGGGATAAATAGTATCCTTTGTAAGCAGGATCGAGAGTTGCACATGTTGTGTTGCCTGCCCGGTGCCAGGGTAAGGGATATCTCTGACCAGCTTGAAAGGATATTGGAGTGGGAGGGGGAGGATCCAGTAGTTGTGGTCCATGTCGGAACAAAAAACATAGGCAAGACTAGGAAAGAGGGCCTGTTTAGAGATTATCAGGAGCTAGGAACCAAATTAAAGAACAGGTCCTCAAGGGTTATAATCTCCGGATTACTGCCCGAGCCACATGCTAATTGGCATAGGGACATGAGAATAAGGGAAGTAAACACGTGGCTAAAAGAGTGGTGCGGGAAAGAGGGGTTCATTTTCATGCGACACTGGCATCAGTATTGGAACAGGAGGGATCTGTACCATTGGGACAGTTTCCATGTGAATCAAGCGGGGACCAATGTTCTAGCGAAAAGGGTAAATAGGCTAGTCAACAGGGCTTTAAACTAGAAAGTGCTGGGGAAGGGAATGGTGAAACTTGCCCCAGTGGGAAACAAAGCAGCAGGTTAACATATGCAGTGGTGGATTCAACTACGTGGAAAAATATGAAAGAAATGACAGGGAAGGAGAATTCAAGAGAGGTTATTAAAGTCTCCAGCATAGACACAAATAGGACAGAGTGTTTGGAAAGGGCTAGCAATCAAACACTGGAAAAACGAATGAAAATGAGAGAAGGGAGGGTTAATACAGGACTGAAGGTGTTATATCTGAATGTACGCAGTATAAGGAATAAGGTAAACGAGCTTGTGGCGCAGATCAAAATTGGCAGGTATGACGTGGTAGGCATCACGGAAACGTGGCTGCAAGGGGATCAGGATTGGGAACTGAATATCCAAGGATATACATCCGATCGAAAAGATAGGCAGGTGGGCCGAGGGGGTGGGGTTGCCTTATTAGTGAGAAATGAAATTAAATCAATCGGAAGAAACAAAGTTCTGAGGAAGGGTCACCGGACCTGAAACGTTAACTCTGTTTTCTCCTTCACAGATGCTGCCAGACCTGCTGAGCTTTTCCAGCAACTTTGTTTTTGTTCCAGAAGAAATGAAGTAGAGTTAGACGGTGTAGAAATGGTGTGGGTAGAATTGAGGAACCGTAAAGGTGAAAAAACCATAGTTGGAGTTGTGTACAGGCCTCCAAACAGTAGTCAGGAGCTGGGATGCAAGATACACCAGGAGATAGAAAAGGTGTTTCAGAAAGGCAAAGTCACGTGATCATGGGGGATTTCAAAATGCAGGTGGACTGGGAAAATCATGTTGGTTGTGATTGCAAGAAAAGGAGTTTGTGGAATGTCTACGAGAAGGCTTTCTGGAGCAGCTCGTGGTGGAGCCCACAAGGGAACAGGCAATACTGGATTTAGTGTTGTGCAATGAGGCAGACTTGATGAGGGAGCTTAAGGTAAAGAAACCCTTAGGAGGGAGTGATCATAAGATGATAGAATTTACTCTGCAATTTGAGAAGGAGAAGATAGAATCAGAGGCAATGGTATTACAGCTGAATAAAGGCAACTACAGAGGTATGAGGGAGGAGCTGGGCTGAATTGACTGGAAGAGGACCCTAGCAGGAAAGCCAGTGGAACAGCAATGGCAGGAGTTTCTGGCACTAATTCAGGAGACGCAGCAAAAATTCATCCCTAGGAAAAAAAAAGTATGGTACAGGGAGGATGAGGCAACCATGGCTGACTAAGGAAGTCAGGGATAGCATAAAAGCAAAAGAGAAAGCATATAATGTGGCGAAGGGCAGGGGGAAACCAGAGGATTGGGAAGCTTACAAAGACTGACAGAGGGCAACAAAAAAAAAAATTCGGAGGGAGCAGATTAAATATGAGGGTAAGCTAGCCAGTAATAGAAAGGGGGACTGTAGGAGTTTCTTTAGCTATATAAAGGGCAAAAGAGAGGCAAAAGTGGACATTAGACCACTGGAAAATGATGGTGGAGAGATAGTAGTGGGGAATAAGGAAATGGCTGAGGAACTGAATAATTACTTCGCGTCAGGCTTCACGGTGGAAGACACGAGTAATCTTCCAAAAATTCAAGAGAGTCAGGGGCAGAGCTGAGTATGCTGGCCATCACCAAGGAAAATTTTCTAGTAAAACTGATTGGCCTGAAGGTGGATAAATCACCTGGACCAGATGGACTATGCCCCAGAGTTCTAAAGGAGATAGCTGAAGAGACAGTGGAAGTGTTAGTGGTGATCTTTCAGGAATCACTAGAGTCAGGGAAGGTCCCAGAGGACTGGAAAATTGCTTACGTGACACCCCTGTTTAAAAGAGGAGGAGGGCAAAAAACGGAAAATTAAAGGCCAATTAGTCTAACCTCGGTCATGGGTAAGATTTTGGAGTTCATTGCAGAGGATGAGATTTCTGAAAATTTGGAAGTGTATGGTAAAATAGGGCAAAGTCAGCATGGGGAGGTCATGCCTGACAAATCTGCTAGAATTCTTTGAGGAAGTAATAAGCAGGGTAGACCAAGGAGATCCAATGGATGTTATCTACCTGGACTCCAAGAAGGCCTTTGACAAGGTGCCACATAGGAGGCTGCTGAGTAAGATAAGGGCCCATGGTGTTGGAGGCAAGGTGCTAGCATGGATAGAAGATTGGCTGTCTGGCAGAAAGCAGAGAGTGGGGATAAAAGGGTCTTTCTCAGGATGACAGCCATTAACAAGTGGTGTCCCACAAGGGTCAATGTTGGGATCACAACTTTTCACTTTACACATTAATGATCCAGATGAAGGAACTGTGGGCATTCTGGCTAAGTTTGCAGATGACACAAAGATAGGTGGAGGGACAGGTAGTATTGAGGAGGTGGGGAGGCTGCAGGAGGATTTGGACAGGTTAGGAGAGGGGGCAACAAAGTGGCAGATGGAGTACAACATGGGAAAGTATGTGGTAAGAAGAATAAAAGCATGGACTATTTTCTAAATGGGGAGAAAATTCAGAAGTCTGAAGTGCAAAGACACTTGGGAGTTTTAGTGCAGGATTCTCCTAAAGTAAACTTGCAGGTTGAGTCAGTAGTCAGGAAGGCAAATACAATGTTGGCATTTATTTTGAGAGGACTTGAATATAAAAGCAGGGATGTACTACTGAGGCTGTATAAGGCTCTGATCAGGTCACATTTGGAGTATTGTGTGCAGTTTTGGGCTCCATATTTCAGGAAGGATGTACTGGCTCTGAAGTGGGTTCAGAGGAGGTTCACGAGAATGGTCCCAGGAATGAAAAGCTTAACATACGAGGAACGTTTAAGGACTCTGGGACTATACTCATTGGAGTTGAGAGAGATGAGGGGGGATCTAATTGAAACTTACAGAATACTGAATGGCCTGGACAGAGTGGATTTTGGGAAGATGCTTCCATTGGTAGGAGACACTAGGACCCGAGGGCACAGCCTTTGAGTAAAGGGGAAGACCTTTTAGGATGGAGATAAGGAGAAACTTCTTCAGCCAGAGAGTGGTGAATCCATGGAATTCACTGCCACAGAAGGCTGTGGAGGCCGGGTCATTGAGTATATTTAAGACTGAGATAGATAGGTTCTTGATTATCAAGGGGATCAAGGGTCATGGGGAGAAAGCGGGAGAATGGGGTTGAGGAACTTATCAGCCATGATTGAATGGGCCGAATGGCCTAATTTCTGCTCCTACGTCTTATGGTCTTATGGCTAATCTGATTGTGACCTCACAACTGCAACTGCACTTTCCCATGACAATCTTTCAATTTATTGATGAACAAGAATCCATCTCCTTCAGCCTTAAAAGTATTCAAGGACTCTACCTCCTCCATCCTTTCAGGTAGAGAGTTCCAACAATGCATGTATTGCTGGGAGAAAGAAAAAAAAAGTCCTAGCTTAGTTAGGTTACCCAAGTGCACAGTACTTCAGATGTTTCTTAACTAGTGCCCTGTAAAGCTGAAGCATAACCTTGTTACTTTGTATTGAATTTCCTGTATGGTAAATGACAACATTATATTAGCTTTCCCAATTGGTTGTTGCATATTGGATATTGTTTGGAGTTCAGTTGGGGTTACAGCATACAAAGCCTAATCAGAGAGACTACTCTAGAATGTAAGGGTTGTACCTCTGTATTGGAAATTTGCTCATGTCACTCCACTCTTTCAGAAGGGTGATAGAGGGAAACCAAGGGATTACAAAATAGTAGGTCTGACATCTGTGGTGGGGAAAACATTGGAGGCTGCAATCAAAGATAGGTAACACCTCAAATTTTCAGTTAATCAAGGAAAGTCAGTACGGATTCCCAAAAGGCAGGCCTGACAAACCTTAAAGTTGTTTGAAAAGGTGTCAAAGATCGTGGACAGAGATAAGTCAATGGATGTTGTTTATGTGGACTTCCAGAAGGTTTTTGATGAAGTTCCACACGAGTCTATTAGCTAAGGTGGAAGCTTGTGAAACTGAGAGCAAATTAATGACATGGATAAGAAATTGGTTGGCTGGCAGGAAAAAAACTAGTTGGAAAAGTAGGTCAGTACTCAAATTAGCGGGACATGACTACTGGTGTCCTGCAAGGATCTGTTTTAAGTGTCAATTATTTACAATATCCATTAACAACTTGGATCATGGCATAAAAAGTCAAATATAAAAATTTACTGATGATACCAAATTGGGCAGCATTGTAGACAGTGGTGATAACAGTATAAAATTACAGTTGGTAGATTTGATGAACAAGCAATGCTGCAGCAGATGGATTTTTTCTAAGCAAGTGTGAAGTTATTCATTTCAGACTGTAAAAGGATAGGGTATATTTTCAAAAGCATGATGTTAGACAAAATAGATATCTAACAAGATTTGCGGGTCAGGTACGTTTAAAAATGCAATTTCATTTATACAGGGTGGAGCTATTACGAAGCTGCTTCATTACATTTTTTGAGGATTTAAATTTTCAAGATTGCGGACAATGATTCATTTGTAGCGCTGAAGAGACACCGATACTTTCTTTTAAAGGGGTTAATAAAAGGACATTGGAACTTTTTTTTAAAAAAGACACTTCTTAAAAATTGCAAGGCTTAAGACAATTGCTTGAATATAATTGCTGTAAATCACACGCCTGGGTTTACGGCTTTGTTTCAGATAAAGTTTGATGGGGAGTCTGCTGAGATAGACAGAAGTGACCCAGAACATCCTCTGCCTTTCTGAATAAAACCCTTTAGAGGGTACAATATGAATTGTGAAATTTTGTACAGATAACTGCCATTGTTTCTGTGTGCCCAGGACAATGACTGAAAGTCATCTTAAACATTTCATACGTGATCACTTTTCACTCCAACTCTTTCTTAAAATTTCCATAGACATACAAACAGGTAACTAGAAAATAAAAGGATAGAAATATTGAGATTGGGAAGGAAAAGCAATGTCAGAGAAGCACTGGTTAAGGCACCGTTTCTGATCACAAATGTACTGATTCTTAGCTATTGACACGGTTTGTGGATGCACCAATTCCCAGTCTTTCGTTCGCTGATTTGAGAATTTGCCATTTTAGTGCCTCTGAAGATAGTTCTTACCCTTTTCCTTTTAAAAGGGGATTTGCAGAGGGAACAACCTACAGAGAAATCTGAGTAAAAGTAACCGACTGCTAGGGATTTTCTTTTACTTCTCCACACAGAGGGACAGAAAGAGATAGAGGCTTTTCCTTCCCAGGCTTGATGTTTCTTCTTTATTGTCCACACCCAAGGGAATTTTTCCTGGGCACATGAGCAATCAAGTGGATATCACCTTGTTGAGCTCTCCTGAGTCCACAGTAACATGTCCCAGTTGAAAAGCCGATTGGCAAAGTTGCTTGGGACACACATTCCCAATTTTGTCCGGAATTCTCCCTCACTTCTGGAATAAAGCAACATTTTAGGTACAAGTCATAGTGTGGTCCAGTAACTCATTATTTTAAAACTGTAAATTATACCTTGATTTAAAACAATATCTTCTCCCATTTTAGTCCATAGTCCAAAAAACAAAATGGTTTTTACAATGGCCAGTGGGATAGGACAGTTAGCTACATCACTGAGTTGTAAATCTTGTTCCAACAGATGACGTGGTTCTGTGACAGTGACCTGGAACACCCTCAAGGACAATAGCAGTGTGTCTCACTCATCAGGAGGAAATGGCATCAAGGATGATGGATGCTACTTCCTCCTTTATCCCTAACACATCCTGAGCGTGCCTTCAGCTGTGACTTCTCTCTGTCGCAGCTGTTTGACAGCTGCTGGAGGTTGCTGCTCATCCTGAGTAGAAACCAAAGTCAAAGACATAAAAAAGATGGCTCAGAGGGAACCAATTACCACCAGCCCATGGGTTGTGTATTAAAAAAGTATTGATCAGACTTTCTAGCACCTTGACTTCCAGCCAGTGCCTGAAGGCATGCATTTCACACTTCCCTCGCAAAGCAACAGTGAAGAGTGTTGGCACAATTCCATTGGATGCTTTGAACCCAACTTATGACCTGATTGACCAAAGGGCACAGAACATTCAGTAAGGTCCAAGGCAGGAGGGGGTGGAGATAAACACATACCAAGAAGTCACACCCTCAGTGAAGACTCTCAATAAAGACTCGCAGCAAGACTCGTGAAGCAACCGAAGAAGACCCAGGAGAATATCTGTCCTGACTTGCAAGGCCCAGTTTAATGGAAGAGATCCAGCCCTACTTTGGAAAGGAAGGAGATTCCAACAGCCCAGCTCAAACACGTTGATTGTTGTGGGTAATATTCTTTCTCAGATGGATAGAGTAAGATAGAGAGTAAATATTGCAGGGATTTGGAAAATGCTCACGTGGTGTTTTTAATAAGGAATATTTTGTTAATAAAATTAAGTTGAACCACAAATCTAAATCTGTGTCCCTTTGTCTATTGCACCAATAACAGTAGTTGGGTGAATATTTTTAATACATAAACTGGTTGAAATGTCCAAAGCATGGATAACATTTTGCACCTGCCTTGTTTAGAACTCAGAACTGTTTGAAAGAAAAGTCATTATCAGACTCAAAACATTAAATTTTCTTCTCTCAATACCTGCTGAGTTTCTCCATTTCTGGTTTTTATTTCAGATTTCCAGCATCTACAGTATTTTATGGAAGTACTTTCTGAAGAAGGGTCCTGACCCGAAACATCAACTTACCTGCTCCTCTGATGTTGCCTGGCCTGCTGTGTTCATTCAAATCCACGATGTGTTGTCTCTGACTCCAGCATCTGCAGTTCTTGCTATCTACAGCATTTTGCTTTTATAGGATTTAAAGGAGATTGGTGAAGGATTGATAATCAGATGGTCCAGCTGTAACTTAATTTGAGCTGATTAGCAACATGAGGGGGAAAATAATATTACATTCACAGCAGTCGGAATTTGGAGTGCACCCCTCCACATTTTGTGTTGGATACAAATTCAAATTGTTATTCAAGTTACAATTGGTTAAATATGTGGGTAAAACAGGGAAAGAGTGGGTTAGAGGGCTGAGGTCGGACTGATTGGAATTCTCTTCGAAAGGCATGAGTTGAATGGCCTCCTTCTGTGCTGCATTATTTTGTTTTATGGGATTAAAGTCCATTGTGAAGCTAATGTGTTTATTGTTATGGATGTTTGAAATTCTTTTCCACAAATGGCAATGGATGCTGGACTAGTTGCTAACTTTAAATCTGAAAATAAAAATTAAGTAAAGTTATTAAGAAATATGGGCCAAAGGCCACAGATTTGCAATGAACTCATTAAATGATGGAACAGAATCATGGGGGTGAATGGCCTACACTTGTTCCTATATTCCTCTGCTGTTGAGAGTTAAAAGGTGGGGGATGGAGGTTAAGTGGCCTAGGAACAGAAGAAGCATCAGGATCTATGATTTCTCTCCTGAATGAAAGTCCTGGGAAGTGACAGCATTTAACTTTGCATAAAAACAACAGAAATTGTAAAGTGCTACTTTGACAAGTGAGACAATTATACAATAGTTATAAAATCTTCCAACCAATGTCTGTGAACTCCTCAGCAATTCCAACAAGCTAATTTACATTGTTACAAATGACGCTTCAGTGATGTGTTAATGTCCCATTCATCATACACTCCATTGACTGTCTTTGCGTTCAATCCTTGCTCAACTTTTCAATTTGCTCCTTAGAGTGGATTTAAATTACAAATTGTCAATCTGAGATCTTGTCCATTAAAGTCAGTACATTGTCCATATTTTATACTTTTCACGTGCCCAATCACATTGCCGCAGTATAGCGCTGTTGTAGCAAAAAGACCTACACTTGATAATGCAGGGTTCAAGTAAACTCAGACTTTCGTTGGAGCATATGTGCAAGGGAGTAGATTAAGCCATACTCAATGCCAAAAAATATGCACTTCACACTTATAGTACTCTACCCGCTGTTCCCCTTTCTCCAGGGCTGAATCTTACATTCGATTTGTTAAGTGCTCAGCACCTAATCACTCACTAGAGACAACTCAACTGTACCACAGAGATAGTAGGAACTGCAGATGCTGGAGAATCTGAGATAACAAGGTGTAGAGCTGGATGAACACAGCAGGCCAAGCAGCATCAGAGGAGCAGGAAGGCTGACGTTTTGGGTCTAGACCCTTCTTCAGAAATGGGGGAGGGGAAGGGGTTTCTGAAATAAATAGGGAGAGAGGGGGAGGTGGATAGAAGATGGACAGAGGAGAAGATAGGTGGAGAGGATACAGACAGGTCAAAGAAGTGGGGATGGAGCCAGTAGAGGTGAGTGTAGGTGGGGAGGTAGGGAGGAGATAGGTCAGTCCAGGGAGGACGGACAGGTCAAGGGAGTGGGATGAGGATAGTAGGTAGGAGATGGGGGTGGGGCTTGAGGTGGGAGGAGGGGATAGGTGGGAGGAAGGACAGGTTAGGGAGGCGGGGATGAGCTGGGCTGGTTTTGGGATGCGGTAGGGGGAGGGGAGATTTTGAAGCTTGTGAAGTCCACATTGATACCATTGGGCTGCAGGGTTCCCAAGCGGAATATGAGTTGCTGTTCCTGCAACCTTCGGGTAGCATCGTTGTGGCACTGCAGGAGGACCAGGATGGACATGTCGTCTGATGAGTGGGAGGGGGAGTTGAAATGGTTCACAACTGGGAGGTGCAGTTGTTTATTGCGAACCGAGCGTAGGTGTTCTGCATGTAAAAAGGAAACATTTGGCTAAGATGAATGAAGGCCCGTTATGTGCAGGATCAAGGAGAGTTTATAATGGGAAACAGATAAATGGCAGATAGCTAAATTATTATTTTTTGTCCATTTTCATTGAGGAAGAGACAAGAAATTTCCCAGACATAGAGATCCAAGTGATTAGGGAAATAAAGAGTTGAAGCAAATGAATATTTGCAAGAAGGTTGTACTGGAGAAATTAATGTGACAGAAAGTTATTAAGTCCTTAAGATGTGGTATCCTACCTCCCAAGAGTTGATGGAGATGGTTTTGTGATGATCAATGCTTTGGTGATCATATTCCAAAATTCTATAGATTTTGGGATGATTCCTGCAGATTGGAAGGTAGCAAGTGTCATCCCATTATGTAAGAGAAAAAAAGGCAACTACAGACATGTTGGCCTTATGCCAGTGTTACACCTCACTGGTGTAGCATTCTTGAAATCAAGCCCCTCAACTCTCAGAGTCATCACAAAAGTTAAAGATTGCATACAAGTATGTAAAATTCCCTAATTTACCCAATTTTCAGAGCCAGGTTGACAGAAAGAACAGACCATGTTTCTGCACTGAGGAAGAATTAATATTTATTACAGGTAATTATACTCTAGCTTTAGATAAACAATTATGAACTGTTGGCATATCACTTTCCTGGTTAAAACTCTAATTTCCTTATAAACTCCTCCTTACACTGATAGACAGACATAGACAGTAATAAAGAAGTATCATGGACAGGGTGTCATGGACAGAGTGAAAACAGGGAAAAGAGTTCAGTGGTCTCTGTTGGAGATCTGCTGAGATGGTTCTTGTCCTTGATCAGAATGTTGCTTCTTAGTCTTCCTTCTCCAGAGGCTTTAACTGGTTTGTGCCAGAGTGATTAGTTCACACTTACAAAAAGTCTCTGACTTATGACTTAAAAGTCAGAGCAAAGAGCAATGCCTGAAGGAAAAGTAATGTGTTTTCATGAAGCTTGAGGAGGCTTTTACTGTAGAGAATGGAGAAAGGTCCCAAGCTGCTGAAGGTTTAAAAACTTCTCACCATCTTTTTCACGCTGTTTAGTTGCCTGAGAATCATCACATAGTTTTTGGCAGGCAGAAAGTCATTGTCATCAATAATTGGTCACTAGTCCACAGACCAATCAATTCCTTACTGTTTGCTAATCTCCATTTGTGCACAACCCTTGGTTCCAGCATATTTGCAAACTACACTTCAATTGTTCTTGAACCAGCAGCTGTACAAACAGTACTTGCAATGATTGTCAGGTTACTTGCTTTAAAAGACTGTAATAATACTCTAACAAGTCCTTGGTTTTGAAAACCATTCTTTTCCTATTCCAGTCCACAATCAAAAATACAGAAAAATGAAAACAAAAAGTCTTACATCTGTAGGAGGGAAAATACTAGGATCTGTATAAAAGGATTACATGTGATAATGTAATGGATAATAATGATCTGATTGGGTAAAGTCAGCATGCATTTATGAATAGAAAACTATGTTTGATGAACTTGTTGGAGTTTTATGTGGATGTAACTAACAAAACTTATGAAGGTGAGTTAGTAAATTGAACTTTTGAACTAATGGGTGGTAAAGATTATACTTATCTATTGATATCAACGGTTAATTTAGTACAGATGATCAAGCTTCAGGAGTCTTGCTGACTATGACAATCCTCGCGGTGAAATGAGCACTCTTCAGTCTGCAGGGTTCAAACAAGCAAAGATTTTTATTGCAGCATTTCAGGAAGAAAACAGTCTGAAAGCCCTATTAAACTCAACTAAATGTGTACTTTACATGTATAGTATTTGATTCCTGCCCCTATTTGTATAGTTTCACAATTTCAAGGCTTGTTAGTTATGTGGAATCCTGTTTTTAGGACATCCTACATAACGAAACGGATCCAGTCTAACATTGTCAAATGTAACCTCGTATGCCCCTATGTAATCTGTGTGGCCCCACAGTTCCCTAAAATTAGTATCATCGAATATATTAAATGTACATGGAACTTGATTGGAGCATTTTTAAATTTTATGAAAATATGTAGTTTAAAATAAATAAGTGCATAAACAGTACAGCAAAACAGGCTATTATGTGCAGCAGCTACCAGTGTTAAAAAATCAGAGTCAATACAGTGTAGAGCTGGAGGAACACAGCAGGTCAGACAGCATCAGAGGAGCCGGAGAGTCAACGTTTCGGATAGACACCCTTCATCAGGACCGGGCAGGGAGAAGGGAGCTGGGAAATAAATAAAGGGAGGACTGGTGGGGCTGGGGAAAGGTAGGTAGGATAGTGATAGGTGGATGCAGGTAGGGGGTAGTGGAGATTGGTCAGTGGGAAGGGTGGGGCAGGTAGGTGGAAAGAAGATGGATAGGTAGTGTCAGGTCAAGGAGGAGAGTATGAGACAGAGGGTTGGACAGGGGTTGAGGCCGGGGGTTGGGGAGATTTTGCAACTTGGGGACCCCACCAAGACAACCCCACCACACACAATATCTTTCCCTGCAACCGCAGGAGGTGCTACACCTGCCCATACACCTTCCCTCTCACCTCCATCCAAGGCCCAAACAAACTTTCCAAATCTGACAGGGATTCACCTGTACATTCTCCAACCTGGTCTACTGTCTCTGTTGCTCCTGATGGTCCTTCTCTACATTGGTGAGACCAAGTACAGGCTTGGTGACCGATTTGCGGAACATCTGCACTCTACGCTATAATCAACAACACCTTCCGGGTGCCAACCAGTTTAACTCCCACTCCCTGGATGACATGTCCATCCTGGGCCTCCTTCAGTATCACAATGGTGCCATACGCCAACTAAAGGAACAAGACCTCATATTCCATCTCAGGAGCCTATAGCCCGATGGCCTCAACATAGAATTCATGAGTTTCAAAATCTCCCCACCCCTGGCCTCATCCTATGTCCAACCCTCCCTTTCATCCCTGCCTCCTTGATTTGGTACAACCTGTCCATCTTTTTTCCCACCTATCCACCCCACCCTTCCCACTGACCAATCCCCACTACCCCCTACCTGCATTCACCCATCACCATCTCACTTACTTTCCCCCAGCCCCACCCTTCCCACCCTATTTATTTCCCAGCTCCTTTCCCCCTCCCCTGTCCTGATGAAGGGTCCGGACTTGAAATGTTGACTTTCCTGCTCCTGTAATGCTGCTTGACCTGCTGTGTTCCTTCAGCTCCATACACTATTGACTCTATCTTCAGCATCTGCAGTTCTTGCTATCTCTGAGTGTTAAAAATTCAACATTTCATTATGTTGTGCATTCTTGAGAAGGTGGGACTACAACTGGGTCCTGAATCCTTGTACAAAATTGGATTTCCATAATGCGCATTCCACATTGGATTAACAAACTCTTCAACATTTATCCTCAGTAATTAGCTTATTAATTGCTTGGGACTTATTTAAAAAGTCACTATCATGGGTGAGTGTAATTGTGATTTTTATTACCATGTTGCTTCAATTGGGAGCGAATAATGAAAGCAATAGAATTGCCATTTAATAACTTTAATGATGAGATTCTTAATTGCTCATTATACAGATCATTGCTCAAAACAAAAATCTTCTAGTTGCAGTACATTGATGTAAAAACAAATCTGTTGGTTCCAAACATGACTTAATTTTTGCGGTAATAATTAACCTGGAAGCAGTACAACATGGTTTTAAAATTTAAATGAGTATCCCTTTTTTGAAGAATGTTTCGAAAGGAACATTTAAGAGTTTACATCAATTGTAAAGAAACCAAGTATAATATTCTTATGTAATAAAAAATACCAGTCTATTTAATCTGATAACCCTTGATCTGGAAGTAACATATCAGAGGCCAGGTAGCCAGATGTCAAGGACTTACTGGAGAATGGAGAACAGAGAAGACACATTTATAAGTACCTCTGTGTGTATAATATAGTTATACAGGACAGAAAGCTGCAGACAGGGTTCGAGTCATGATTATGAATTATACAATTTTATTATTGTTGCATCAGATTTGCTAAAGTTATCAGACAGATCATTTAATAGGGTTTTATCAAAATATAAAGGTGTCCCTGGAGAATTCATACCATGAAGACTGTCATGAACCTAGTTGAGGAAATTCTTCAGGTATGTGACCACTTGTTCCAGGTAAATTAGACTGAATCCAACCGTTGGTCAATGCAACTTGAGGACCAGTTTAGTAGAGTGGGAAAGTAAGAGGTCTTGAACCAGAGACTGAGCTAAAGAAAACTTAGGAACTGAATGCGTTGCCACATGTCTGCGGGCAGTAATGTAGTAATTGTGGTTGTTTCAGATGTATCTTTGTTGTGTTAACTAAGTTACAACACAAAACATTGAAAATCAAGTTCCACTATTCACAACATCATCACAATGAACAAAATTCAACTATATCATCAAATTGTCCAATTTTACCCAACTAGTTCAGATAAAAAGAATATGCACACATTTACATTAATGAGAAAATAACTATTTATTGTAATCAGAGATAGTAGGAGCTGCCGATGCTGGAGAATCTGAGATAACAAGGTGTAGAACTGGATGAACACAGCAGGCCAAGCAACATCAGAGGAGCAGGAAAG
>NC_063345.1:29285233-29393694 GCF_021869965.1 Rhincodon typus | reverse complement strand
CTTCCTGAAGAAGGGTCCAGACCCGAAAC
Organism: Rhincodon typus; assembly: GCF_021869965.1. NCBI lineage: Eukaryota > Metazoa > Chordata > Chondrichthyes > Orectolobiformes > Rhincodontidae > Rhincodon > Rhincodon typus. The sequence continues at coordinate 29,393,665 of NC_063345.1, read as the reverse complement.
GTCAGCTTTCCTGCTCCTCTGATGCTGCTTGGCCTGCTGTGTTGCTCCAGCTCTACATCTTGTAATCTCATTTATTGTAATCAAACTGTTTTGGTTAACCAATGGCAAACAACAGACAAGTTGAATTAGTCATATATATATCAATAACTTAAACTCTATCTACTTCATAAAATTCCCATGCATATGTAAACAGACAGATAAAGAGTCAAGACAAGACACAAGTGGGTGGGGAGCAAGTAAAAGTTGTGGCACCAGCCCATATCTCAGAAATCAATGAGTTGTTTTCTTTCAGCTGAGAGATAGTTAAGAACTGATGATGCTGGAGTGAGAGATAAAACAGCGTGGAGCTGGAGGACCACAGCAGGCCAGGCAGCATCAGAAGAGCAGGAAAGTTGGTTTAGAAAAGGTGCCAGATTTCTGAAAAAGGGTCCCAACCCTCCAGCTCCACACTGTGTTATCCCGTTTTCTTTCGGCTTACTTTCAACTACTTCCTATCCTTTGCTAATGACGTAAGCTTATGCAAAACACAGATTCTCACTTTTTCATTCAATGGCTGATGATTCAGTCTTTTCCTCCCACTGAAAGTGTTTTTCCCTGTTTTCCTTTCAACGGGGAATTTTCAGACAGAACAATTTACAGAGAAAGCTGAGGGACAGTAGCTGGCTAACTCTTGATTTTCATTTACTTCTCCAAACAATAGACAGAGGGCAAGATGGATGCTTGCCCTTTGCAGGCTGGACATTTTTGCATTTTTGTCCACACCGAAAGCTGTAGCCACCCACCCAGGAACAAATCAAATGTTTCTTACTACATCTTCCTGAGGCTGCAACAACTGATCTACATTGAAAAGCTAATCAAAAGACTGACTCTGGACAATTAAAGTGCCACACATCGGTGGCATCATACTGTCTTTATGCTTTAAAAGGCAACATTGCAGATACAACTCACAATGTGTTTCCAGTAACTTGTTTCTAAAACTGCAAACATGTTCTTCTTACAAGAGTTTCCATGATTTAAAGTTGTACGATCTCACATTTTTAGTCCACAGTCCGAAAAGAAAGTGGTAAATACGGAATTTACCTTTTTTATTTGAAGTATCATTTTTATATTAATTCATGTTTAATTTTCATTGGGTCTGATTTATGTTGAACTAAACACTACACAAAGTGAAGCCTTGTGCTAGTTTCTTCATGTGGGGGTTATTTAATAGATTTGGTTATTTTAGCTGACAGAAATATGGATCCTATTGAGTGAAGTAGAATCAATAAACCTCCCTCAATCATTTGCTTCTACTTCTTTGTGATGCAATTTACGTCGTTGCAATGCACTTAGGGCATTGCAGTTCCACAGGAGCAAAATTAAACTACAAAAATATTCATGCAACCCTCACACCTCAATTTTCTAGTTGGAAGATTTGGCAAAGTTTAGGTATTTGCCCATTTATTTATGTAGTCCGTTCCAATGTCCAAAAATAGTTGCTGATTTGAAGTTGTTGTTTACAAATCATATACGTCTACATTAGACCATCAAAAACACATTTTCCATCATTTTTATATTGCTTCCTAGTTGGGAAAAAAATCCTCAACCATGTTAATCAGGAATTGTAGATACCATACAAATATTGGAAGAGGAGTTAAGATATACAGTTGGAACCATCAATTCATTTTTTTTATTTTTCAAAGTGATTTAAAATTTTTTTTTGTGCTGGCTGGTTTCACGTTCGTCTTTCGTATATATACCAACAGCGGGTGAACTGATGTTATGACCCACCATTTCCTTTGCTTTTTCGGTATTATTTGTGTCTTGTTTAAGCAAATGGGAGCATAGTGGTAATGTTACTGGACTAGTAATCATGAACCTCAGCCCAGTGAATCCAAGGACATAGATTCAAATCGTACCATAGCAAATTGTGAAATTTGAATTCAATAAAAATCTCAAATTAAATAAAACTAGTCTAATGGTAACCAGATAACCACTGTCAATTATTGTAAGGAAAACCCGTTTAGTTCATTATTGACCTTGAGGAAGGAAGTCTGCCACCATTACCTTGTGTGGCCTACATGTGACTCCAGATGTACTGCAACATGGTTGGCCCTGAACTGTCACTTGGGTAATTTGAGATGGGCAATGACAGCTGGTGTAGCTATCAATGCCCACATTGCATGAATGAGTTTTTAAAGATGCGATGGCTCAAAAACAGGTCACAGAAAGTTTTCCACAGAGAATTGATGTTGTATCTTAAGAAGAAGAAAAACAGTACATCCAAGAGATTTCAGGAAAACACTGTGAGTGCACATCAATCCAACAGATTCAGTATAGAGCGTACAGGTAAAGCTTTACATATCACATTTGTGACAGTGTTTTCCATTAGGTTTTACTTTACGAAAGTTGTACTGAATTATATCCATGCAATGTAACTGGACAGACAGATACTACTACACGTATCTCACTGTCAGTTTCGACCAAGGTTAGAACTTACATACCAGGGCCTCAAAACATACTTGACTCCAGGTAGCAAAAGCACACTTTGTGACATTTTGTCTACCTTAGCTTCATGAGGGAAACATGGAACTAGGAGCGAGACCTACATCCATGTGAAAAAGCAACATTGTCCTTTAAAAGAAAATTACAAAGGGATTTACAGGGACAGCCTTATCTTGTTTCTAAGGATATGGAGTTGGAGAGTGGTTGTTGTTGATCTTAGATGGTAACAGCTGTACTCTCTGTACGCCCACAACTGTGTTGCCAAATTCCAAACGAACACCATTTACAAGTTCGCTGACCACACCACCGTAGTTGGATGGATATCTAACAACGATGACTCAAAATACGGAAGGGGATAGACGGCTTGGTGACGTGGTGCAATGAAAATAATCTGTCTCTCAATGTCAGCAAGACTAGAGAATTGATCATCGACTTCAGAAAGAAAAGAGGAGAACATGCCCCCATCTACATCAGTGGGACTCAGGTTGAAAGGATGAAGAGCATCAAGTTCCTCAGAGTGACGATAACCAACGACCTGTACTGGACTTCCCACGTCAATGTGACAGTCAAGAAGGCACAACAACGCCTCTTCTTTCTCAGGCGGCTCAGGAAATTTGGCATGTCCATAAATTCCCTCAACAACTTCTACCATACACCATTGAAAGCATACTGTCTGGGTGCACAACGGCCTGGAATGGCAGCTCTGCCCAGGACCATAAGAAACTACAGAAGGTTGTGTGCACATCCAAAACCATCGTGGAAGCCAACCCTCCATCCACGGACTCTATTTACACTGCTCGCTGCTGTGGAAAGGCAGTCAACATCATCAAAGACCCATTGTACACTGGTAATAATCTCCTATAACCTCTTCCATCAGGCAGAAGATACAGAAGCCTGAACACACGCACAAGCAGGTTCAGGAACAGCTTCTTTCTGGAAGTTATCAGACTGTTGAATGGACTGTAGCCTCAAATAATGTAACCTGCAACGTAGCCTGTATGCCTCTAAGTCTTTTTGACCTATACATCCTTTGCGGGCTGTGATCTGGCTGTACCACTCGTAAACAAAGCTTTTCACTATATTTTGGTATACGTGACAATAAAATCAATCAATCTGTAGAAGGCTGCGACTGAATCATATAGAATCATAGAATCCCTACAGCGTGGAAACAGGCCCTTTGGCCCAACAAGTCTACACCGACCCTCAGAGACTCCCACCCACACCTATTCCCCCATAACCCACCTAATCTACACACTCCTGAACACTACGGGCAATTTAGCATGGCCAATCTACCTAGTCTGCACATCTTTGGACCGTGGGAGGAAACCGGAGCATCCGAAGGAAACCCACGCAGACACGGGGAGAATGTGCAAACTCCACACAGACTGCTCAGGTGAAATAAAAATCATCAGGAAGGGAAACCAGAAATACAGGCACAGTTACTGAAATAAAGACAGCATCAAAATTGGCCAAAAAGCAAAGTGTGCTGGGAATGCCTGAGCCAAGACATTCACAAGAGACAATTCTGCCTGGGGGCAAGTCCTTGCAAAATCCAGGTCCAGGCAATTGGAACCAGAGAGGCACCAGAACACATCAGGAAGTGTAAAAGGGCAATTCAATCTTTTCAGACAAACAATCAACACGAGATGCATGGGGCAGACTTGCCTCAGTAAGACAAAAAAACCAGGTGCATATTCCAGGATAAGAACCAGACTTCCAGGCCCAAGAGCAGACACATAAAAGAGGTTGCTGTTAAGCAAGCCATCGAGAGACATTAGCAGCATTTCAAGGTGATAAAGCCAATTAATTTGATACCTCTGATTGGCCAAGTCATTGGAAAATTTCGGAAGATAACCAGGAGGGTGTAAGAACCTAGTTAGAGCCAAAAAATCTGCAGATGCTGGAATCCAAGGCGGACAAACAGGAGGCTGAAAGAACACAGCAAACCAGGCAGCATCTGGAGGAAAGGAGCAGTCAACATTTCGGGTATTAGCCTTCTTCAGGACTGGATATGGGGGTAGGGGGAACTGCAGATAAAGTTGTGGGTGGGGGGGAGGCGTAGAGGCGGAATGTTGGTGATAGGTGGACACTGGTGATAGGTACGACCTGGTTGATCGATGGGAGGGATGAATCTGTTTGGCAGCTGAAAGGGACAGAGAGGTGCTGAGGCTGGAAGGAGAGTCAGGGGTTGGGTGGGAAGGTCATTTTAAATTGGAGAACTCAATGTTGAGTCCTCTAGGCCTAGGCGGAAGATAAGGTGTTGTTCAAATTTGCATTCCAAGTCACTGTGACACTGGAGGAGGCCGAGGACAGACATGTTGGGGGGTGGGAGGGGGTTTGGGAATGGGGCGGGGGAGTTGAAATGAGCGATGACTGGGTGGTTAGTTTGGACATTATGGGCCAGGTGGAGATGCTTGGCAAAACCAGCCTGGCAGGGCTCAGAGACCCCCACTCTCCAGCCTACCCAGAGGCACATCGGGATACAGCTGTGACCAGAGCAAGTCACCCTTCAACCAGACAGAATCAACCTGTGAAGACAGGAACAGATTGAAAAATTTGACAGACCAGCAAAATTACATGTATACGAAAGTGCACTGCAGCAGCTTATCCAAGACAGCGTGGAAGCCTTATGGAGCATTTGTTGTGTCTTATGCATTATTATAATGACTGTATCGAAAAATGTAGCATGGGCACAAGTGAAAATGATGTACCCAGGATATCTGTGCTACCACACACCAAACGTCACGGTATGTGCAGATGGGACCCTCTAGCAATTAATAGATGAAAGAAAAAGGAACTCCTTAAGGATTTAGCCACAGCATACGGGACAGGAGTGCCAATGGTTAATACTCTAAGTTGGAAAATAAGCTCAGAATCTTGACCCAACAAATCAAATGAGCCCTAGAAGGACTGAATACAATCAACAAAAGACCACGGAACAACTACGGAGAATCAGCCACCACTTAGTGACCATACTGGAGGGTCATGCCAAGACAATTAACCAGATCATCCAGAGCAAAATCAGGGATGTCGCTGAGCAGCAAAACTACACCGTGTGCAGTATCTTTTGAAACTGGGTAACTGAGTAGTTGAGGGAGGACGTCAGGCAGGCTAGCTGAGGGAAGGTCCCATCCTGGATTAGCAATGAACAGCTCGAACGTTTGTTCCAGGAGGGAACCCACACTAACATCTCTAGCTGCCAGTTGTGGCAGCTCACCAAAGTGTTGTATAATGACAACTGCAAGGACACTCTTGGCGAGGCACTGGGCTTGGTGCTAGGGATTCCAATTATCCCTCGTGACAAAGTTGAGTTGACAACTTTTGAAGCTGAAAATATTGGAATTATAAAAAGGGTATTTGGATGGGTTACCATGACACCCTCCAATAAGCTGTGAAAAGACACCCTAAGTAAATGCGAACAAACAGCCATACCATCATCTGACGCTATCCTGTATATCCTAATGAACACAGTCTCCGTGGTTTTGAAACAAACAATGATTTAAACTGCACTCTATAAACTAGGAGCCTGAGAACTGATGTCACACAGGTCTCATACGGGGGGAGGGAGAGTACTGTGTAATGACCTCACTTGAAAGCCATCAATGTGAGGATTCCACCTGCAACATCATAGACACCACTGTTTCAACTCCCACATTCCTGCACACATAGACTTAATGGAGTTAACTAACGTACATTGGAGACCAGTGTCACTTATCAATACTGCTGATGAACTGAAAGGTTCTCTCTGGAAATTCTTTGAGAAAAATGACACTGGGATAAAAGCTAGATGAGATCCGAACACAATTAACAAGTGCCCACCAAACTTTCACTCGTGTGGTACAGCATACCAAAAAGCTACAGCATGAAATTGACGAGATTAGGCTTACCAATTGGTGGGATGACTTTTGGAACTGGGGTACAAATATTCAGATCCATCCATGGATCCATCTCCTCTCCCATCTGGCTGTTGTCATAATTGCATTTACTCTAGTGAATGTCACAGTGATAACTCTTAAGATCAGGAATTGTAAAAGCAGATATCCCAACAACTTGACACAATCACCATGGGTAATGCACATGCCAGGTTAGAAATTTGTAGAACACAGGGAACTCCCAGGTTGTTTTCTGTTTTCTTTTATGTACATATGCATTACTTATATATTCCTTCCTGTGTTGCTAAGTATTTCTAATTCTAGATTATGTTTAATAAAATATGGTAATGTGCAGTGTTGCAACAATTTACTGCTGTATGTAACCATGTAAACATAGTGTAATTATGACTTGCCAGACTTTACCACCTTGACTTCCATGCTCATTTAAGTACCTGGTCTGTATTCAGAATGGCTTGTTCTACAGGTTGCTTTACAGCACATCCAACCCATGATAGGCCTACCTTAGCTTTGTACCTTTACAGTGAACGATATTCGCTCATGCTTTCTTTCATTTAAGAGGAGGGTGTAGCAGCCTGCAACTGCACAAGTGAAATAAAAATCATTAAGAAGGGAGGTCAGAAATACAAGCACAGCAACTGAAATAAACGAGGCATCAAAAGTGGCCAAAAAGTGAAATATGCTGGGAATGCCTGAGCCAAGACATGTACAACAGACAATTCTGCCTGGGGACAAGATCTTGCAAGATCCAAGTAGAGAAACATGAAATCAGAGAGACACCAGAACACATCAGGAAGTGTGAAAGGGCAATTCAACCCTCCCTGACAAACATACAACACTAGATGTATGGGGCAAACTTGCCTCAGTAAGACAAAAGGCCAGGTGTAAATTCTGGGATAAAAACCAGACCAGACTTCCAGGCCCAAGAGCAGACACATCAAAGGGGTAGCCATTAGGCAAGACGGCAAGAACTATTAGCAGCATTTCAAGGTGATAGTGTCAATTAATTTGATACCTTTCCACTGGTTGGTCAAGTCCTTGGAAAGTTCTGGAAGGTAACCAGGAGAGTACAAGAATCCAGCCGAGCAGGACTCGAGGGCTCCCACTCTCCAGCCTACCTAGAGGCATGTTGGGATACAGCAGTGACCAGAGCAGTTCACCCTCTGACTAGAGAGAATTAACCTGTGAAGAGAGGAACAGACTGAACAATTCGACAGACCAGCAAAATTACGACTATCTGGAAAGTATTTCAAGTTTCTAAAGAATCGTATAGTTAGCAAGAATCGTTAAAAGTGTAAAATTCAACTCTTAACCTTTGTTGTCTTCAAATAAAGTTGCAAACCTGGTTCACTGACTGAATTCTCGTGCTGTGTAGTCCTTTCCTGATACATGCTAAGGTGCCTGGGTAAATTAATATTGTGTACACTGGTTGAGGAGTCTGTGGGGTCTTAGAGAAACCTTGTTCCAGACAACATCTCCTTCATGGCCCGATGGCAAAGGTGACCACCTAAATATGTCTCTTATTACATGGACATTGACATTTTTTGTGATAATTAAAGCCTTGCCTGATGCCACAAACTGCAGTAAAACCAGTATGTGCAGTCCAAATAAAGTGTATCTCAATACTCAACATTTTTAAACGGGAAAGCTGTGAATTTTTTGGCCAATGCTTTTACCAATGCAACTATTGACAAAATAATAGAATATAAAGTATTGGATGTTCACAGACTGAACTGTATATTTATCTACATAATACTAGAAATCTGCCTGTAACTATTAATGCACCTTGCCATTCTGAATTGAACAATGGCCACACCTAATAAACATGTCACCAGACATATTCAGAACTGTGCAAAATTGCTTATTCTACACAGTAGCTAAATGAGATTAGTTGAATATTCCTTATAGCTTTGATCCACATTTACAGTTACTATTTAATATGTTGCAAGTTTACTAGTAATTTTAATTGAATAGGTTTAAAACTGTCAGAAAAAAATGATTAAGTAACTAACCTTAGTGTAATTGCATAGCTAATGCCCGTACACTGAAAGCAGACAAATTGATATTTTCTTCAGATCTATTTCAAGAAACATTCAATCCATATCTTTTCCAGCTTACAAAACATTTTAAAATTATTTAAGATAAATTGAACATAACATTCTTATCACCATGGCCCAGTCTCCTCAAAATTCCATGTCAGTTTATTAAAGTTTCAATTTGTTCTCTGAAGTTTATTTCTTCCTAGATCATAAATAACAGAAATGGGTAGTCATTCTAATGCTGTGCTAGCTGAGATATAGACAGTACAGTGCATCATTGCATGCCAATAGGATAATTTCAAAAGGTTTTAGAACCTTTTGTTGGTCTGAGTAAGTCATTACCCAGCGACTTCAAAAGACGGAGTTACATAAAATCTCTTTCAAACATTTTCCATTACAAAAGGAACAGATGTCAGAGTGAGCTGACACATGTTGTTTTAAAGGCTATCTTTCACCATCAAGTTCAAAAAGCCCAAGGTAAGTAGATGAATATCCCACCATGTACCTTTGACAAGTAAAGCAACAATTATAATCTCTGGTAGGTTTGCCAAGCAGTCCTAAACTTGAAACACAAGTCAGTGAGAAATAAATAAAAGAAAGGAACAGCTCACATTTATAGAAACCTATCATGTCCTACTATCACTCCAAAAGAAGTTTCTGAAGAAGGGTCCAGGCCCGAAAGTCAGCTTTCCTGCTCCTCTGATGCTGCTCAGCCTGCTGAGTTCATTCAGCTCTACACCTTGTTATCTCAGATTCTCCAGCATCTGCAGTTCCTACTATCACTGCCAATAAGATAGCTTGTAAGTACAGTCACGATGATTATTTAGATATCTTGGGGCCCAAAAGCAATGTTTAGATAATTAACCAGATAGACTGTTTAGATGGTTCTAGTTGGGGAGTTAAAATATTGGCTTGAATATTATGAAAATACTTCTGCTCTTGGTCAACTATGAACAGACCTGAGTAGGTTAATACTTGATTGATTGCAGTAAACATGGCAAACTGATAATTTCACAGAGGCTTAGAGTCATAGAGCAAAACAGCACAGAAACAGAGTTTCGGTCCAATCAGTCCATGCTGATCAGAATCCCAAACTAAACTAGTCCCATCTCCCTGTGCTTGGACCATATCCTTCCAAACATTTCTCATTGATGTACTTATTTAAATGCTTTTTAAATGCTGTAACTGCAGCAACATCCACCACTTCCTCTGGAAGTTCATTCAACACACGAACCACTTCTGTATAAAAAAATTGTCAATTACGTCTTTTTAAATCTTTCTCCTCTCACCTTAAAAATATGCCTCCTAGCCTTGAAATCCCCCACCCTAGGGAGAAGACACCTGCCATTCACCTAATCTTTACCCTTCATGATTTTATGTATTCCTATAAGGTCACCCCTCAAGCTCCTATGCTCCAGTGAAAAAGTTCCCAGTCAATCCAGACTCTCCTTACAACTCAAGCCTTCCGTTTACAGCAACATCCTGGTAAATCTCTTCTGAACACTCTCCAACTTAATAATATCTTTGCTTTAACAGGGCAACCAGCACTGGACACAGTACTCCAGGAGAGGCCTCACCAACATTTTGTACATATTCAACATAATGTCCCAACTCCTAAGATCAAAGGACCCAGTAATGAAGGCACACATGCTAAACACCTTCTCAATCACCCTATCGGTGATACAAATTTCAAACAATGGTTTCTCTGTTCTACAACACAATCTAAGGCACTACTTTTAATTGTACAAGTCCTGCCCTTGTTTGTTTTACCAAAATGCGATTCTTTGCATTTATCCAAATTAAACTTCATCTTTAGCCCATTGACCCAATTGATCTAGATCCGTTTGTAATCTTAGATAACCTTCTTCATTGTCCACTAGGCCACCAAGTTTGGTGTCATCCACAACTTACTAACAATGCCTTCTATATTCTCATCTAAATCATTTATATAAATGACAAACAAAAGTGAATCCAGCATCCATCCCTTTGGAACACCGGCCTCCAGTCCAGAAAATAACCTTCCCTCCATCACTCTCTGTTTCCTGCTGAAAATCAAAAATCACACAACATCAGGTGAAAGTTCAACAGATTTATTTGAAAACACAAGCTTTCGGAGCATTAGACCTCCTTCATCTGTTAGTGAGAGAGGAGTGTCAGACACAGAATTTATAAGTAAAAGATCAAACGGTCATACCATTGATAAGGGTGACCTAACAAACCTAGGATGCTGTTAAATCTTTAATCGGTTAGAAGGTTTCAATCGATTAATATGTATATGTAAATCCCTGAATTCCTTTCAAGTCACAGCCCAGAGAGAACTAAAGGTTTTATCAATGTAAAGAAGAGGTGACATTTTAGGTCAGACAATGCATGTTAGATGTGAGACCTTGTTTAGAATCTATTTGTGTTTTAGTTTGGAGTCAGACTGGTTTTATTTCTAAGTAGGAATTTATAAAATGCCATATTGACTGACTGTCCACAAATGGTTTGCTTTTTGAGCAAAATAAAATGTATCTGCAAATATAAATTTATCCCATAGATTCATGTGTGTGTGGGTGAATTTGTATTTGCAGATACATTTTGTTTTGTTCAAAAAGCCCACAGTTGAAAGGCAGTCAGTTAATAAGGCATTTTATAAATTCCTACTTTAGAAAAAAAACGAGTTTGACTCCAAACTAAAACACATTTAGATTCTAAACAAGGTCTCACACCTAACATGCATCGTCTGACCTAAAATGTCACCTCTTCTTTACATTAATAAAACCTTTTGTTCTCTCAGGACCGTGACTTGAAAGGAATTTGGGGATTTACATATACATTTAATCGATTAAAACCTTCTAACTGATTAAAGATTTAACAGCATCTTAAATTTGTTTAGTACATCCTCATCAATGGTGTGAACCTTTGTTCTTTTACTTATAAATTCGGTGTCTAATACTACCTCTCTTACTAACACCTGAAGGTGGACTGAGGCTCCGAAAGCTTGTGTTTTCAAATAAACCTGTTGGTCTATGAGATAACAAGGTGTAGAGCTGGATGAACACAGCAGGCCATGCAGCATCGGAGGAGCAGGAAAGCTGACGTTTCGGGCCTAGACCCTTCTTCAGAAGTTTATTGTCTTTCTGAAGAAGGGTCTAGGCCCGAAATGTCAGCTTTCCTGCTCGTCCGATGCTGCTTGGCCTGCTGTGTTCATCCAGCTCTACACCTTGTTATCTCAGATTCTCCAGCATCTGCAGTTCCTACTGTCTCTGTTGGACTATGACCTGGTGCCATGTGATTTCTGACTTTGTCCACCCCAGCCCAACACCTGCACCTCCACATCCTGCTGTTGAGGTAATTTTCTATCCAATTGGCAAGCTCATCCTGAATCCCATGTGATCCAACTTTACTAATTAGTCTACCATGTGGAACCTTGTGAAAGGCTTTCCTAACATCCAAGTAAACAATGTCTACCACTCTGCCGTCATCAGTTTTCTTGGTTACTTCCTCAAAAATCTCAGCCATGTTTGTGAGGCGCGATTTCTCTCACACAAAACTGTGCTGACTATCCTTAATCATTCCTTGTCTCTCCAAATTCATATTCATATCTTTCAGAATCATGGCCAACAACTTACCCACCACCAAAGTCAGACTCACAGGTCTATGATAACAAGGTGTAGAGCTGGATGAACACAGCAGGCCAAGCAGCATCAGAGGAGCAGGAAAACTGACGTTTCCGGTCTGGACCCTTCTTCAGAAATTTCTGTTATCTCAGATTCTCCAGCATCTGCAGTTCCTACTATCTCCTCACAGGTCTATAGTTCCCAGACTTCTCCTTACGTCCCTTCCTAAACAAAGGTACAGTAGCAGTCACTCTCCAGCATTTTGCCTGTAGTTATAAATGATACAAATATTTCTGCAAGACTTGTTTAGTGTGAAGACAGAACTTGTAGGACACAGATCTGGGGATCCTGTGCTGCTAAAAATCTGTAGTACTGTAGATCATAATAATAAAAACCGAAAGAACAGCGGATCTTTAAATCAGAAACAAAAACAGAAGTTGTCAGAAAAGCACAACAGGTTTGGCAGCATTCAGAGAAATGAGAGTTAACTCTGATGCTGCCAGACCTGCTGAGCTTTTCCAGCAACTTCTGTGTTAGGTCATAATAACGTTATCTATAAATAGTTGCAGTAATACAATAAACTTCATTAAGTTCACTCAATAAGATTCTTCTAGCTGGACCAGAAATGTGGATATCCTAATCCATGCAAGGTCACTTTGGGTTTAGATAAACCCACACACATGTTTTGCCCAGGATAGGAGTGCCCTGCTCAAATCCCATTATTGGTCTGCAACATAAATTTAACTTTTACCTACATCACTGTATTCCAGTTGTAAGCTTTCTCAATATTAGAATGAAAAAGGGCCAATGACAAGTTTCTTCAATCGATATCAAAATATTATTTATTGTAAAACAAAACTTATTCAACAAAGATGTAATACTTGTTAATGCATTTACTTTGTAACACGAAAATATAAATGCTTATCTTTGCTGGAGCGACCTCGCTCTCTGAGTCAAGAAGACTCTGAATGCATTCAGCTGGAACAGCAGTTTATTTAAGCGGCAATCGATTACAGCAAGGAGAGGAGCTCAACACCATCACGAGTTCAATATGCAGAATACCTGCGCAACACCATTTTTATATTTTCTTACATCAAGATTATGTGAGACAACAAGATATGCAGTTATTTACATCAAGGCAATTAACTAGGCGGTAACTGCATCAAGTTTGTGAATCAATTGACTAGGCCATTAACTACATCAAGTCTGTAACCTGATTACATTATATTTATAATTTAGTTAACTTAGGCATTTTGATTACATCAAATCACTGTACATTACATATCTGTTCATTGGATTCAAACATGTGGCGCCCGTTCGCTTATGTGCTCGCTTGCTTATCTCATAACTTTGACTCCCGAACATCCTGTGATCTAGCATTCTGCCCTGCTTACTCATTAGTCAGCAACTAACTATGTTTCAGGCGCTGGATGGCATGTCTTTAGAAGTGCAGAGAATCAATTACTTTAAAATATCTTATTCGGGTTTTTGTAAAATATTAGATTATGAGTTTCTTTACTTCTGTATTAAAGGTCCCATTTTTACCAATCCATTCACAAGCGCTCTATATTTATTACTACCATGTTTTCATCCATTCATAGATTTTACTGATCACTCATGAGCACACCATGTTTCCTATCATCGGATTTCATTCATTCATGAATGTAATGTGCTTTACTATTAAAGGTAGAATAAATTTAAATGTCCTTTCCAACACATCACAGCTTCAACCCTTACCAGCCCCATGCTGCAAGCAATGTTTAGTCCTGTTTCTACGTCAAAGGCTACCCCTGAGTAGGTGTTAGTTTCATAATCTGTTCAGAATAATACTATCCCAGACACTACGTCTCTGAAATTATGAAAAGATTATAATATTAATCATCCCCTGGAACCATCTACTGGGGCTTGAATAGTTTGCAGGACATCAAACAAGTTGGTTCTATTAGCATGTGTCTGTTAGATACATATTGAATAGGGCCTCTGTCCCCTTTAAGAAGGTTACTATTAGTATTATGCTTTCCATGAAATTGGATAAATGAATGAGTAGACCGGCAACTGTGAGTGAAATCCCAAAACTAAGCTGCAGCAATCAGTTTACTATCCTCTCTACTTGTATTATGTACGAGTATAATTCTTAACCTAGTCAAATCACATAGGTCTGACATTCTTTCTTGTATTTCTAACTCTAAAAGAATTAAAGGACTCATAACCCCCTTCCCCTACCATATCCCATTAAACAACCCAGAGTTCTTTCTGCACTTTGGCAAAAAAATGCACTGGGAAAAAATAAATTGGGAGAAAAAGGCCAATAAGCCTTACTTTTGAAGGAAAAGGATAAGGTTTGAGATGTTGAGCTGTCCGTCATCCTGACTTTCTGGCTATTGTAGAAAGCTATCAAGGTGTTGTCTCTGCAGTCATAGTAATGCACTTGTTCAGGTAATATAGTATTTAGAAATCGTCCAGTCATCTTCAAGGGGAATATACGAATATAAGTGCAGGAGTAGTTATTCAGCTCGTCAACCATGCTCTGCCATTCAATGAGATCACAGCTGATCATCTACTTCAATGGGTAGAACCCTCCCAGACTGCCACAATGTGGGCAAATGCAAATCAGTTTGGAAAATATGGCAGAATTGGAAACATGAGATGTGCAACATTAAGGAAAAAAGGTCTTATTTTCAACTATGGTTTGAATTTCAAGATGAGAATTACATTAGTGAATGGCAAACAGGCCATTTGCATGCATTACCATCTCAATATTACAGATTTCACCTCATTTATATGCAGATTGCTATTCTTTTACAGGAGAGAAACAGCATGATGACAGTTCCAGACATGAAAGTCCGAAGGGTACCTGGCAGCACCAACTTGCCACATGCTCTTCTGGGCCCCTATCTTGGCCAGCAGTCCCTAGCACACAGGACATGCTAGATGGGTAGTAACTGCCTACATTCATTACCCTAAACTGCACTATCCACAGAGAATGGCATTGGACCTGCAGCAGACTCACCTCATCATGGCAAATTTCTGACTCATTTCGAATACGTTGGTCCACTTTCACTTTGGAGTGCACCAACACTTTACATTGTAATGTTGTGGCCAGACTGATTTGCCCACAGGGACAGGTACCCATCTCATTCATCAGAGCTGGGTGCACCTCAAGAGTTTTCATGTGTTTTCTTAGCATTCACTCATTTGCCACCTAGTTATATGATCCAAATAACTCTACTTTACCTTGCCTTTTTGTGCTTTGCCACCTTGTTCAGAACTTATAGGCTTACAGCATATAGAATATAGAACATAGAACAGTACAGCTCAGGAACAGGCCCTTCAGCCCACCACGTCTGCACCAACCATGCTGCCATTCTAAGCTAATCCTATCTGCGTGCACACAGCCCATATCTGTCTATTCCCTACCTGTTCATGCGTCTGTCTAAATTCCTCTTAAACATTGCTATTGTATCTGCTTCTACCTCCTTCCAGGCAGCGCTTCCCAGGCACGTACCATTCTGCATAAAAAAAACTTACCTCAGACACCTTCTTGAAACTTTCCTCTCTGACCTTAAACCTATGCTCCCTACTGTTTGCTATTTCCACACGGGGAAAGAGACTGTGACTATTCATGCCATCCATGCCTCTCATAAATTTATATACTTTTTTCAGGTCACCCCTCAGCCTCTGATGCTCAAGAGAAAAGAATCCAAGTTGTTCAACCTCTACTTATATCTAATACACTCTCATCCAGTCAACATCCTGGTAAACCTCTTCTGCAGCCTTTCTAAAGCCTCCACATCCTTCCTATGGTGTTGCAATCAGAACAGCACACAATACTCCAAATGTGGCCTAAATAAAGTCTTATACAGCTGCAACATGATTTGCCAATTTTTATATTCAATACCGAAACCAATGGAAGCAAGCATGTTGTATGCCTCCTTGGCCAACTTATCCACCTGTTTTGACACATTGAGGGAGCTGTGGACTTGCACCCCATAATCCTCTGTATATAAATGCTGTTAAAAGTCTTGCCATTTACTGTATATTTTCCTCTTGCATTTGACCTCCCAAAATGCATCACCTCATACTTGTCTGGATTAAACTCCATTTGTCTTTTTTCTGCCCAACTTTCCAGCTGATCTTTATTCTGTGCTATCCTCTTCAATATGCAAGACTCCACCAATTTTTGTGTCCTCTACAAGCTTCCTAATCAGACCATCAACATTTTCATGCAATTCATTTATATTACAAACAACAGAGGTCCCAGCACTGCTCCTTGTAGAACACAACTGATCACAGGCCTTCAATCAGAAAAAAATACTCCTCCACAAGGACATTCTGTCTTCTATCACCAAGTCAATTTTGTATCAAACTTGCCAGCTCACCATAGATTCAGTGCAATTCGATCTTCTGGACCAGCCAGTCATGGGCAGCATTATAAAACGCCTTAGTAAATTCCAGGTAAACAATATCTATTGCTTTATCCTCATCAATTATCTTCATCACTTTCTCAAAAAACTCAATCAAGTGTGTGAGACAAGACCATCCTTGTAAAAAACCATGACGACTATCCCTAATAGGTCCATTTCTCTCCAAATTCCAGGAATCTTCTCCAATAATTTTCCTACCACTGATGTAAACATCACTGGCCTATAATTTCCTGGAATCTCCCTGTTGCCCTTCTTGAACAAAGGAACAATATTGGTTATTCTCTGGTGTTCTGGGACCTCGCCTGTGGCTAAAGAGGATACAAAAAAAAGGGCCTCAGAAATCTCCTCCCTTGCCTCCTTCAGTATCATGAACCCATTATCAATGACTGGGAAAACCCATCTGGTTTATTAATATCCTTTAGGGAAGGAAAC
Source organism: Rhincodon typus (assembly GCF_021869965.1). NCBI lineage: Eukaryota > Metazoa > Chordata > Chondrichthyes > Orectolobiformes > Rhincodontidae > Rhincodon > Rhincodon typus. Next base: position 29,376,794 of record NC_063345.1, on the reverse strand, counting down.
TGCTATCCTTACCTGGTCCATCCTACATGTGACTCCAGATCCACAGTAGACTGTCACTTATCCTCTTGGATGGGTAATAATTGTTGGCCTAGCCAGCGATGCCCTCATTCAATGAATTAAACAAAAAGTTTCCAAAGAGATAGTGATAGATTAAGTAAGTGGGCTAAAAGTTGGCAAATGGAGTAAATGTGAAGTTGTTCATTTTGGAAGGGAGAACAAAAGAAACAGTATTCTTTAAATGGAGTTAAAGTGCAGAAAATGGAAACACAAATAGACTTGGGGGCAGTTGTGCAAGAAATATAAAAAAATAAGCACACAGGTGCTGCAGTTTATCAGGAAGGCTAATGAAACATTATCTCTTATTTCAAGGGGAGTTGAAGCTATAAGAGTAGGGAAGTCATACTGTAACTGTACAAGGTACTGGTGAGATCACATCAGGTGTACTGTGAATAGTTTTGGTCCCCTTATTATTTATTTTCCCTTATTAATATATTATTTCATTGGAGCCAATTCAGAGAAAGTTCATGAGGATGATCCCTGGTATGGAGGATTGTCTCAGGTTGGGACCATAGTCACTGGAGTTTAGAAGAGTAAGAGTTGATTTGATTGAAATATATAGGATTCTTAAGGGGCTGAGAAGATAGGGGCTGAGAAGATAAATGCTGAGAGGATGTTTCCCCTCATGGGAGAATCTTGTACCAGAGGCCACAATCTCAAAATAAATAGATACCAATTTAAGACTGAGATGAGGGGGAATTTCTTCTCTCAGAGGGTTGTGAGATTTGGAGCTCCTTGCCACAGAAAGCTGTGGGGGCAAGGTCCTTTTGTATATTTAAGGCCGAGATAGAGAGTTTCTTGATCAGTAGAGGAATTAAGGGTTATAGGGATAGGACAGGAAAGTGGATGAGGGGATTGTCGGATTAGCTATAATCCTATTGAATGGTAGAGTAGACTCATGGGGTCAAACAGTCTACTCCTGTTCCATTTTCTTATGGTCTTATGGTATTTTTATCATCAGCCTAAAAACAGTTATCTGTTTGGCTATTGGGTATCTGAACAGTTTATGGGTGTGCACAACATTCACAGAAGCCTTTGGACCTCTGGAAGGGGAGATGGTGATCTGCTCTCACTCTCTGCAATGAAGATATCTGCTGTTTGAAGAAAGACAGCTTTTTATGTTTCTCCATCAGTTACTGTACAATATTGTTTCTAAACAATAATTTAGAGAATCTGTAATTCATGAACCAATCGCCATGCGCCTCTTGTGAATAAATGAGAGAAAGTAAGATCGGAGAACTAAATGACTTAGGGAAACAAAAGGAGCACTCCACAAAACTTTGAGGACTGATGATATGGAACCGTTTCCCCAACAATTTGTCCCTCTGCCCTTAAGACATTTTTGTCGATATGTGTGTTTAGAGGAGTTTTTAACGGAGCGTTAGAGTTTTAACTAGCCAGCAGTTCATACCTGTTTACCTGTGGTTAGAATCAATTAATTTGTAATAAATAATAGTTCTTGTTTAGTACAGAAACCTTATCAGTATTTTATTTTATCTAATAGGTAAATTGGTGACTGTGTGCTTGCTAAACTTTCGTGGCAACTTCAGAAAGAGCATAGTTTAATTTCTGATTGAGGTGTGACAATTATTTATTTAATAGGTGAGGGAAGTTTAATACTGAATACAACACAACTTTGAAGAAATATGTTAAATCATTTTGTCATGACCTACTCAACAGATACCACATTCTTTAATTAAACAAGTTGTGAAAAATCTTGCAGAGGCGATGAAATTCAATATTATTTCCCTTGGATGGAAGTTTGGACGTGCACTGCAGATATCCCGTCAGCTGTGATATAACAATGGATCAGAACTTTAAAGTAATTTTAAACATTTTTTACTTTTAATTCCAACATTTGTCATTTTTAAAAAGAAGACTGCTACGGAATAAAAAAAAACTACATCTTTAAATTCAGTGGATTTTTGATAAGGTCTTGCCCGGGACCAATGTGATGCAACTTCTAAAGGTATCAAAGAAACTTCAGAAGTCACATGACAACCGGTTATAGTCAAACAGGTTTATTTAAAAACACAAGCTTTCGGAACCTCAGTCCTTCCTCAGGTGACTGAGGCTCCGAAAGCTTGTGTTTTCAAATAAACCTGTTCGACTATAACCTGGTGTCGTGTGATTTCTAACTTTGTCCACCCTAGTCCAACACTGGCACCTCCATATCAAAGCAACTTCAAAAAGACTGGGCTGTTATTTCTTATAACAACAAAAATAACAGTGATAACCCTCTGTGCAACAGCAAGCCGTGCCCTGCATATTATTTCCCAAACTGCAGATCCATTTTGAATACAAACGACAGAGGATAAAAAGGAAAACTCTTGTGTGTACCAGCCTGAGTTTGAGCATTAGCACGGTCAGACTGTCACAGTTAAAAAGCTATCTTTTATTTACCCACGTATTTCAGGTAAGGACTTCTTTAACTTAAAGTGTAGAAAACCAGGTAAAAAGCTACAATCAGCTCAACCAAATATAACAGAAGTAGAAGAGGAACCAGGAATGTCTGGCATAATGTCAAATGTTGACCAGAACAAAGATCTAGTGGGTTGGCCAAGAAAATAAATTTTGAGCACAAATAGAATTTTGAATCATGGATGATTTAGTAGTTCAGGATAAACAACTGATTGTTCTGGTTTCACTTCAAGAACTTGCCTTAGGGGAGATAGACTTGGTCCATTTGACATTAAAAACTGAAAGAACTGTGGATGCTGTAAATTAGGAACAAAAACAGAAGTTTCTGGAAAAGCTCAGCAAGTCTGGTAGCATCTGTGAAGAAAAAACCGGAGTTGATGTTTCGGGTCCAGTGACCCTTGTCACGTTAACTCCATTTGATGTTAACACGTGCAGTCAGAGGTGGTAGCCTGGGATTTCAAAGGATATTGAAGATCTCATAGCCAATTGTGAAATTTGTGCTATTCACAGAGCAGAACAATAAGAACTGCTGATAGCCATTACATTTTCCACTGGATCATTGGAACAAAATAAAATAAAAAAGTCCAGATGCTGAAAATCTGAAACAAAAACAGAAATTTCTGAAAAACTCATCAGGTCTACCAGCAACAGTGGAGAGAAAGTATCTGGCGACCATTATTGCTTCAGCAGACCATTGGAACATGTAGGTGTAAACCTATTCATTTTAATGGGCTAACTTGACACATTAGCATTAATTATATCTCACGATGGATAGAGCTTAAGATGTGGCATATCATGACTACAGATATGGTTATCAGAGTCTTAAATGGGATATTTACAACACATGGTAACTCTGAGGTGGCAGTTTCAGACAATGGACTATGGTTTGCTAATGAGTGCTTCAGTTAACTTGCAGCCTGTTCAGAATTTGAACACGCCACAAGCTCACCAAGACACCCATAATCAAATGGGGAAGGACAAGGTAAGACCAAGACAGCAAAATCTGTTTTGAAGACAAATGCTGACTTCTATGCAGTGACAGCACTGCTAAATTACAGATTCTATTTCAATGTGGTCTTGCACCATCAAAGTTCCTGACAGGCAGGAAGCAGAAGATTCAACTCCCTATCATAACAAAGAAATTGATTCCACATTTACATCCAAAAGGTTATAAAGATGTGTGTAGACAGAACAGTCCTACCTACATAGCATCCACATACCATAAGGAGCATCAGCCTTGTCAGAGCAAAACCTGAGTCACAACTGTTCTCTTGTTTTAGAGATAGTAGGAACTGCAGATGCTGGAGAATCCGAGACAACAAGGTGCAGGGCTGGATGAACACAGCAGGCCAAGCAGCATCATAGGAGCAGAGAGGCTGACGTTTCGGGCCTAGACCCTTCATCAGGAATGGTGAAATCTGCAAGAGATAACCTTGATGTCTTGATGAACGATGTTTTCTCCAAGTTGATTCTTCACCAGTGCTGGTTTCTGAGATCATAAGAGAAAGAGAGAGAAGAGCTCTCAAAATATTTGCTGTTAGCAGTCCTTGTTACTTTCCAAAGTTGATATACGGTTCCTTTGTGGATTTTGTCTCAGTGTCATTATTTCATTCCAAGTTAAAATGTTTTATGCAACTTTTCGTCTCTCAATACTGATGATATCATGGAAGTGTGAGTAAAACAAAAGATGTAACTTTCTTGGCACCTTTCTGACTTTCACTATCTTTTGAATAAAATAGTAATTCTGACGCTGCTGGTTTTTATATTGAATGTGGGTTTTCTGGCCTTATCAGAAATATTAGGTTAGTTGAGTGCTTATTAAAGCCATTTTAATCCATGAACTGTCTCAGGTGTGTGAGTCAGATGATGGAAGTTGAATATTGATAGTTCATTTTCATATTCTATTTGCACCACAAAGAACAAACATGAACACTATTTCATCATTTTGTTTACGGACTGCATTCTGTTACAAGGTCAATAAGATAGAACAATACAAAAAAGTTGAGATGACAACACACACTTTCCACAAACTCTCATCATTCTAACCTGGGTTCAAAATCTGCTGTGGGACTGATATTGTGTACTGGAATCAGGCATTTTAAAAAACTTGATTTCCAGGAACATGGTGACTGGTAAAATGAGGTTTGCCTCCTCTAGGGTGTCTGGACTTGCATCCTGTACCTGACACTCTCATAATTTATTTCAATGGTACTTAACTGGTTGAGGCCTGAATCTGGATCTCCCAATTGATAATCCTATGTTTAACTATGAGTATACCCCGGCTGGCTTCCATCAGTGTTTGCTGTGGCATCTGTTCCCCTCCCTTTTCCCTCTGTATTTGGATTTTTTTCCCCACAACCTGTTCCATTTTGCCTCAAACACAACTATTATCAAGTGAATGTTCATCTTCCGCTATATGCTTCTCGAGCTCTTCCACTAAGTGAAGCTTTGTCTTCATATTCTCCTGGCCATTCTTGCCATTCATATCAAGCCTAGCTCCAACCCTTTTAACTCTTTCCAGACCTGTCTTTGCTCTTTCTGGCACTTCTGGCTTGACTTAATCAAATGACCCATCCTGAGTTACGCCAAAATTCATGGGTTTCATTGCTTCCTGTAGGGCTTCCAGGTATTAAAGTAAAATTATTAAATATTGATAATCCATTTTCACCAGAATTGTAGCAACCTCAAATATATTTTGTTACTATCTAAATTTTCTAAATCAATGAAGAAGAACATAATTTGTTTTGAAATCTATGCACTGATTTATGAACATAAAAAATAAAATTATTTCCAATGAATTTCTAAGAAAAGTAAGGATAAATGCAGAATTTTTTTTACACACAAAGCTTTTCCACCTTGTTAATTGTGTTTTCAGGCCCAAACACATTCAGTATGTATTGGATTGTATTGTAGTCCTTCTGCTCAATTGCAAAAAAAAGACGTCATATGTTTTATCCTCCCAGTGAGAAGTCCTGTGGTATGACTTGCCGTGTTTTCTTATGCAATTTTTTTTCCAGTCTCTTTGTATTAATGTTAACAAAAGAACAATGTAAGCTTAAAGGGTGCGCTAAAAGAGCTAAATAAAAAGTACTGCATCTGGCTACCCAGTGACATAAAATTTGTTAAAAAAAGTCACTTTGGCATAGGTATAAATAAGGTCATTCCCTCTGTCAAGGGAGCTCCAGCTGTGACCATTTATCGTCTGTGAATCATTGTATCCCCGACCTTCCTTAGGATTTCTGTGAAGCATGTAAATAATTCATCACCGGAGTTTTTAAAGAACACCCTCATCTATCTTTTAAAAGCATTTAAAAGTATTTTTTTCCAAAACGTCCACAAATACTGACCTGCACAATCTGTTAAAAAAAAGTAATGATTTTGCTGCATGTAGCTGCGTTGTATACTTAGTAGAAGAATTGAAGTGCTTTGGACAATGTTCTTCCTTCATGTATTTTTTTCTAAATTGCATATCATATATCAAGCTCCCTAAGCACATTTTTGTTTTGTACCATTTTCAAATAGAATCCTTTTCATAATTCACTAAGGTAGAGATATATTTCCACAAGTGGAAAGATTCCCTGGTCTGGCTAGTCATATCTGTAATCTATTAATCACTCATGATAATCTTTGCTTGAACATTAATTATTGAATGCTATTGGATATCTATAATGTGTGTGTATTTATTAATGACATTACATTTCTATAACTTTTGAACTTGTCAATCATTTTTTTCTGAATCAGATTGAAATGTAAATCACATTTGTTCCCTGTACGTCTTTTTGCAAAACCGTTGGAATAATAATGATTACATTGTAAGAATTTTTAGTTCACTATTATTTAACAGATTAATAATTTAATACAAAGAAAATTGAAATACCAGCAAATTAATAATTGAATAGTAAGAAGATTGAAATTCAGGGTCTGTTGTAACTAATGCTGGGAATTGTCAGTGCAGTTTTATACTTCCAAACTGAAATGATCCTATTGACTTTAGATGAAGATGACCCAAACTGAATATAATTTCCCCAGAGCTTGTATTAAAGGCTGCCCTGGAACATTTTGTACACTACAGAGGCATCAGGTTACCAACGTACAGCGTAGACTGAGTTTTAATGTCTTGCTAAAATAAAGAATAACTTCTTATCATTAATACAAAATCTAGCATCTATGGAGTTAGAGTAGAATCAATAAACTGTTCTAAATGGTTACAATAGTGGGTCTATCCTCTGTTGGAAAGCAGATGGCAACCCCACTGTGTGCATTTAGAGTCATACAGATCTCAGCACAGAGAAAGGTCCTTTAGTCCATGTCCAGGCAATTCATGCAATTAAAAATCAATCAGGTGCCTAGCTAATTAAAATTGGGGCTCCTGGATATGGCAGGGCAAATATTCTAGCTCCAACGAAAGGCCAATAGCTTTTATGTTATTTTGTTTTATGTTACATTCCTTCATATTCTATACATTTTTTCAAGTCATTTCCATGCAGGAAAAATATTGCTTTGATTATTATTTCAAGTTTTTAAAATTCAGCAGAGAAGTTTTGCAACTAACTTTTTGTGTCTATTGCCACGCACTGTGCTTCATCAGTGTTGGAAGTTAAGTCACTCTTTCCCCAGCCTTTAAAATACTGATTTTGAAACAGGCCCTAGAATGTGCGTGGAAGCAACATCGGTTAAGGTTTCCTGCCAATCATTGTGTTCCTTGCTCTGGAGAAATGTTTTCTTTCTCCAGATTCCCTACACCATTTCCATTTGCCACAACTGAGGAACTAAGATACAAAAATAACACATGCTTCCAATAACTGTGGCTGTCCTTGTGTCACCTGTCTTGGATGGTTGGACAAATAACAAGTTCCAAAAAAATTATTGCAAAATAATAGTTTGAGTTTTGTCACCAGAGATGAATTAATAATGATTGCCCTGACTTCAAATAAAGCTGCCCTCAAAGATTGAGCAATTTCTATACCTTTGACTTTCCCTTTCCCAATGCCGATTCAAAACTGGTGCCAAGTTAAGGGGTCTTAAAAAAAGGAAAACAGCTATTCATACTAAATTATTCTCATAGGTAACAAACCAGGTGGTAAGGCCTACTCAATCCCTTCATTATTAATTTTTAGACGTTATAGATAATGAAATAAAGAACTGGGCAGTGTTTTGTACACACTTCCCAGCTGTTGAGATTAAAGCCAATCCACTTAAATGTTGGCTTTCAGGTTTTCCTTGAAATGTTTTGTTATCTGTCATGTGACCTTTGACAGTCATAATTTGAGAGTATAGAACATGCTTCAGGAGAGTATTCAGCATTCTAATACAGTGATCTGTCCAACTCAAATGCCAAGCAATAACGATCGCCTCTTGTGCTCAGTATAGTATTAAGTTTCGTAAGGGATCACATCCAGGACTGTGCAAACAGCACCTCCCATTGTGATGATGTCTGAGAACACATAACTGAGCAACTTGAGGGATTTCATTATCTTTCAGAAGCTAGACTAACTATTATACCATATGGTGGCAGCAATGATGTAGACTAAAACACTGGAAATTCAACTTTAAAGAAGATTAACAATCAGTCTTACTAGTAGTACCAACATTACAGATCTTTGTAAAAGAAAGTTGAAGAGCTACAAAGCTGCTCCATAAATAAAGTGGCAATGACAGTCAGAAAATCAATTTTCAAAGTTATTCCAGATAGCACTGCAACAGCATTGTGGTCTGTGAAGAAAATCTCAAACCAGTGAGCACAGGCTTTGATTTGGAGAATCGAGCAAAGACCATGGATTTTGTGAGCAATTCTTTTAAAAGGGTAAAAACAGTCTTAATAGTATAATATGCAGGCTGCTCTGGGAAAACCTTCTCCATGGCAAATGTGGTTTAAAATAAAAACACTGCCATTTGGAATCAAGGCAAACATCATTATACAAAGCAACTAAGAATTAGCACGGAATTTGAAAAAAACAAAATGTCTGCAAATATGCAATACTTTGTGGAAAGGGATTTAAGAGATTATTGAAATAACTTAAAACAAAGAAGTATTCAACAGCTTTGCACCATTCAAGAAATAAGTGGAAAAAATGTAAAAGTTCAACCATCTAAAAAGCTAGCAAAGCTATGGGTCTGAAATTTACACTGTCTTGGAGGTTTGGACACAAAAATCAAACTCAAACACTGTGCACTTTGGAGGAAGAAAAGTCTTATGGCTTTGAATTGCTTCAACATTGGACAGCAAATCTGCAGCTGAACAGGTCAACATATTACATTAAACCATAGCAACAGTAGCAAATGATGTTATTCAGTCAAGGTGTTCATGAGATTTCAGATAAATATGAGGAGGTCTTAAAGACCTTTGACAACTATTTCAATCTGAAGAGCAATAAGTTTCTGGAAAGGGCCAAATTCAAGAAAAGGTCCGGAAACCAGATAAATTTTTCTGAAGAAGGGTCCCATCCCGAAACGTCAACTTTTCTGCTCCTCTGATGCTGCCTGGCCTGCTGTGTTCCTCCAGCTCCACACTGTGTTATCTCTGAATCAGTAAATGCTGTTATTGATGGATTTTACAGACTGGTTGAAACTGCAAGTATGGAGCTCTAAAAGTAAAATTAATATGAAACTTACTGCAATTGGTATAGTTGATGAATTCTTATCAGACCCATTGCAATCTATGGAATACCTCACTTTAAAAAAACACAGTACAGCTGGTGAGGAAGGCCGAAGACTGTAAACAGCATTGGAAAACACTGAGTGATGGATACAATCCTTGCTTCAGGGAGTCTCCAATGACTATACACTTCCTCAAGCACAGGAATATAGAAGAAATATCAGAAAAGAAAGTCCAAGTTGGACACAAAAGTCCTACCAGTTCTGTTGTGCCAAAGACCCACAGGTCCAAACCATGTTCTGCAAATGCAAAACATTTTTGCAACAGAAAAAATTGGCCATTTCATTGTTCCAAAGTCAAACTTCTACACAAGGGGATGAATAAGGTTGAAACATTTTCTTTATTGAACAATGACATGCATTCTGCAATATAGATATATACGTGAGTGTAATAGTTTTATCAGACAAGGCACTATGGTTATTAACACATTGTCTGCAGCAAACAGAATAGCAGTCCACGTGGGATCAAATTAAAAGTCAACAGAACATTACAGGCACAATCCAGTACAAGGGCAAGCAAATACCGGAAACATTTTATGTCTCACAGAGTTAGGACTTTTTTCTTCGAAATATAAGAGCTTGCATAGATCTTAATCTTAGAAAAGTACTAGCAAAGGAGTTGAGATGTCATGTTACAACTGTACAGGACATTGATTAAGCCACTTTTGGAACACTGCATTCAATTCTGGTCTCCCTGCTATAAGAAGGATGTTGTGAAACTTGAAAGGGTTCACAAAAGACTTACAAGGATGTTGCCGGGGTTGGAGGGTTTGAGCTAGAGGGAAAGCTGAATAGGCTGGGGCTGTTTTCTCTAGAGCATCAGAAGCTGAGGAGTGACCTTATAGAAGTTCATATTTCATAAGGGGCATAGATAGGGTGAATAGCCAAGGTCTTTTCTCCAGGGTAGCTGAGTGCAAAACTAAAGGGTATTTGTTTAAGGCGAGAGGGGAAAGGTTTAAAAGGGACCTAAGGGACAACTTTTTCATGCAGAGGGTGGTGTGTGAATGGAATGAGCTGTGAAAAGGAAGTGGTGGAAGTTGGTACAATTACAACACTTAAAAGGCATTTGGATGAGTATATGAATAGGAATGATTTAGAGGGGTATGGGCCAAATGCAGGCAAATGGAACTAGATCGATGTGGAATATCTGGTTGGCATGGAATGGATGGACCGAAGGGTCTGTTTCCATGTTGTACAGCTCTATGACTCTAAATGTTCATGAATCTTTACCAGTGTCTTACGTAGGATCCCTCTCAATTATTCTTCAATGCCAAGTTCCATGGAGTTAACAGTAATATGTCCTCACTGTTATGTTGGGCCTGATGTTTCACAACATGCTATCATGTATCTCAAATGTAATATAAGTAGATATTAAGCACTATATAATAAATCTATACAGTTTAGCAAAGCAAACACATTTACTGCCAAGGATTTCATCTCATCTCATCCATCATCTCAGTAAATCAGTAAATCAAACTAATACCACTAAGAAGGATCAGCAGCAGTGAATTTACCAGGGCATTCCTGATGCTTCAGTTAGATACAACCACTTCATACAGGATAAAAAAGAAATCTTTCTGCATTTGGTGTAGACTTAGTAAGTCAACTCATAAGACTGTACCAAGAGAAATTAATCTGATATCCTCGGTATATGAAAATTTGACAAAGTTGTCCAGCAGTATCATGTTCCCAAAATCAGATGCCAAAAGCAGTGTTCAGCAGCTGCCTTTGGATGACAAGTCATAATTATTAACATTCATTACTCCTTCATTACACTGTTCTGGAGACTTTGTTTTTAATTATTTATTGAATGGAATAATGTCAGCACAATAAATTTTCCAAGCAGTCATATCTAACATTCTATAGACCCTCGAAGGAGCAATATGTTATGTGGACAACATCTTAGTCAATGGTAAATCCTTCAATAAACTAGATCAAAGGATTAGCACAATTTCAACCCTCTACATGAATAAGGCCTGATATTCATTGAAACTTGTGAATTCTTCAAAATCCTTTATTTACTTCTTAGCATAAATTGCAGACATGCAATAGACATGAGCCATTGGTGAATTTCCAGTTGTTACTTCCATGCCAGATCCTCAATGAATCCTTGAAGCTGAAAGGGACATCAGAACCACGAAAGCCCTGTTAAAATTAACAAAGATTTTCTGAGTGCACTCTTAAACTGCAGGTTTAATCCACTGCAATGTTGATTGGCACCAACAGAACTGTGGAAAGGCAAAAAGCTCCAAACACAGCTCAGGATTTAAAGGCAATGGTCACAAACTGGGTAATAGAGGAGCAGAAGCATAGACTATTGACTGAGGTATGTAACGTTAATAATAACAGGGTAATTACACAAAGGAATTTCAACTTTTCCAATGTTATTTGGGATGGTTATAGTGTTTAGTGGAGGTGAATTTCTTGAAAGGTACTCAGGAGTGCTTTTTAAGTCAACATGTAGAAAATCCACAGAGACAGCATTGGACATAATTCTGGAGAAAGAAGCTGGAGAGATGGTCGGGGAGGCAGTGGGGGAATGTTTTACTGATAGCGATCACAACACAGTGCAGTTTAGATTTGTTATGGAAACGCAGAAAAGGTGGTCTGCAAAAAAATAAGTTTTGGACTGGGGCAAAGCAGATTTTATTAAAATAAGGCATTTTCCTGCCAAAGTAGATTAGGAACAGCTACTCATTGGAAAATCTATTGCAGAACAATCAGGAGGAGGGGGATATTCAAAAACTTCATTTCTATGCAGCATTCAAATGATAATTAGCTCATTACTTGAGAAATTAGATGACTTTCATGTTAAGTTGTCCTGCAAGTTGAAGTGTTCCTAGTTTTTCAATGGGCTCAGGGGGTATGCCATTGGCCAGAGACTGAAGGTGGAAGAACTGTCATGATGACAGATCATGACCCTGGATCATAGACATACAACTTGTGTTTTTTTCTTGAAAAGGACATACAACCAAAAGATGACTACAGATGTAAGTTCAGTCGCTATCTGGAGAAAGCAATCCTGGAATGTCACAGCAGTTCAGTTGTCACGGAAGCATTGAAAGGACAGGCTTTAAAGGGAGAAATGCAGTACAAACTGAAATGTTATGTTTTGGGAGTTATCCCACATTGTGAACATGATAAGGGAAAAGATAACAGTTTGGGCAAGAAGCATTTTTTTTTATATTCCACTTTCAAAAACTCTGAAAAACAGTGGTTAAAAGCTAACTTAACCCTGGTCTGTGTGTACTGAACTGAAGAGCTGAAGAAGAGTCATATCAGACTCAAAACATTAACTCTGTTTCTCTCTCTATAGGTACTGCCAGACCTGCTGAGTTTCTCCAGCACCTTCTGATTTTATTTTAGTAGCAGACTTGTTTATTTGTGAAGCGAATTTATACTCAGAGAATTTGTAAACCTTCTTCCTGAAAATACAGACAGCTACCAGTGTCAATCTCACAAGGAATGAGTTCGCTAAGGCTCAAGTCTCCTGACTTATCTGAGGCACATAATGACTCAAGGACAAGTAATGTCCAGGGCTGCAAAGGTATACGCATAGTCCTCCATTCCCAAAACAAAATGGCAAATCATGAGATTCTAGAGAAGGTGTGTGTTCTGCCAAACATTTGCCCAATATTTTGGCACAGTTGTTATTCCACTGACACACCTACTTATAGGAAAAAAAACAAAGACAATACAAACAGAAATGCCAGACAGATTTTGAAAAAAAATGAAGGCAATTTTAACACGTGAGCTTGTGCTTGCAGCTCCAAACTTTAACCAAGGCTTTAAAATAGCAATTGATGTGAAACTGGAGGGAAACTCAAGTAAAAATAAAAACAATACTCAGAAATGAACATACTGGCCATATTGGAGCACTGTTCTGGAGTATACAAAACAAGTTGGACAATAATGAATCATTCATTTTCCGACTCGCAATGATATAATGTTTGGGGAAGTCCTCTTTCAGGAAGATAAATCCAAAATAGAGAAACCATTTGGGTTCTTCTCCAAATCACTAAACATACATTAGAAACAGTAGTCCACAATAAGTATTTATTACTGGTTCTCAAACACTTTGAGATAAATATCTGAAATGAGTACGGGGAGGCTGAGGATTGTGTTGACAACAACCGTTTATGGAAATGTTTAAGAAATAGAACATCTTTTTATTTTGTTGGTGTTTTATTCTTTCAACTATAGGAAATCACCCACATTGTCAGGAAGTCCAATATGATTGTAGAGGAAACCCAATATGATTGCAGATGCCCTGTACAGAAGCTAGAATATCTGGTCAGAACTGAGCAGATGTTATTGTCTGAGGCTAAAGCAATTAATCTGTGTATATGAGTATGTTTCTGGGTTATATATTTAGTTCTTTTCATCCTTTGTAATGAAGTGAGAACAAATCTAATTTCATGCGTTCAGCAAGGGAGGTTTCAAGATGATGGATCCTAACCCCAGATCATTTACAGGCATATTGAACTTTAAACTACGCCATGTGTTTTTTTTAAAGTAAAAAACATGGAGCCAAAGGATGACTACAGGTGTAAGTTCAGCGGTTGTATGGAGAGAAAGACCCTGAAATGTCATTGCCAATGAGATATGTAGGAAGCTTCAACAGGAGAAATGTGCTACCAACTGAACTGTAAGCTCCTGGGAGTTACCTCAGATGGTAAACAAGATTGGAGAAAAGACAACAGTCTGATGAACAGTCATATTTTGTGTTTTCCCTTTTCAAGAATGCACAAGAACAGGCATCAAGAGCTTGTTCAACCCTGGTTTATGTGTGCTAGTTGAAGAAGATGTGCTTGTGTGTGCCAGTGGTACTTGCACGTCGCTTGGATTGGAGTGCTTGTGTACTGCGAAAGTCATAGCCAAAGAACTTTATTTTGCTCTGAGTGCTAGAAGCCATATAACCAGCAAGCCAGTCAAAAGTAATTAGAAATAAAGAAGGACTCTTTAGCTATAAGCGTAGCCAGTTAGCTGTTGTCAAAAGGAAATAGGACATAAAGATTAGAACTAGTCACAAGATCAAGAGTCCCAACTGTTTAACCAACAACGTTTTACCATCAATTCTTCATAAATGACCCATAGAGATCAATCCATATATCTTTTAACACATCAATTTTCTGGACTCACTTCCCATTTCTAACCAGTCTGTATGCATACTGTGTTGTTATTTATTCTCATGTTTTGTAACTAGTATACTTACAATTTGTTAAGTCAAGACAGACTGATTAAATTGAGTTCTTTTAGACATAAATTCATTTAGCCTAGGAGAAAGGTATCCACAAAGGAGTGGATCCTTTCTAAATTAACCTTTTTGCAACCAATTGAAGCAACGGGTGAAAAAAGAGGGGGAAACAGTTCATCCATTCTCACCTGAAGACTTGACAATTTGGGATACCATGTATGGAATTGCAATAAGCTTGTAGAATATCATCCATGTTTGGTCTTAACAAAATAAATGCAAAATTCAGAGATATAATGCTGAATTTATTCCAGAAAAATGGAGATCTGTACGTTAAATCTCTTGCTTGAAATAGAATTGTCGACTGATGATAATGTGTGTATTTTTTTTCCCCTGTTATTTCTAGTTTATTTCCATCACAGTCTTTCTCAGCTGGCTTTGCTATGTTACTGTACTATTATAGGTCATTGTTCTCTCCCATTCCTCCTAAGCCGCAAACATGTTCTTCCACGCCCAACCCCACAGTGCCACTTTTTTGATGGCAAGACACATTACGTAGTCTCTCATTCTAATAATATCCTCTTTCAGGACTTCAAAATTCATGGAACACCTTATTTAGTTCCTCCAGTCATTTCTTTATCCTATAAACTTAACATATTTAAAACTGAGTCTTAACATTTTTGAATCTTTAATAACCGATATACCTCAGCTCTTACATTTTACAATCTTGCATCTTCACCTTGGATTTTCAATTAAAAGAAGTCACGAAATCATATCTGTTTGGTTCCCCAGTTGAATAGAAGTACTTCAAATTCACTTTCTTACAAGAGTGGGCAACTTGATTTACAACATATGCTATCTAGATGCAAATGCATAGAATAGGAAATGTAATTATAAAGAGCTAGTCACGGACTTTAATTTTTCAATTATGAAATAATAGTCTTGAAACATTAATGGTGCTGGATTTTTATAGAAACTATCACTAATGATAAATGCATTGTAATTTTTATCAGCTTCAATTAAAAATTGTAAAATCTTAGCAGAACAGAATTGCATTTCAGTAACATTGTTACTTGGTTGTTTCAATACTCATTAAGATGCCAAAACAGTATCCATGGCAAGCAAACCTTCTGACATGAAGTTTGACAGATGTCATATTCGGGAAGGGGCTTAGTGTGCCTGCATATGACATCCTCTAGAAATATGTAACTGAACACTAAATCATGACATTATTCAGTTTGCAATGTTGTTTGATGCCAGTGCTACTAAGTTGGAGTGCAATACTCCAATCTGCATCCTCTCTTCAACTTCCAACACTGTGTATTTATGAATAGATGGTCAAAGGCATGTAGCTTTCTCTCCCCTATCACACTCCCTGTCTCCTGTTTATTGGGATCGTTGACCACTTATAGGTTTGTTGCCAGATTATTTCTCTAGGATGTTGCTGTAATTCTCTGTGCTTTGGATGTTTTACCAAACTTGATATTTCTGCGATAGTAGGAACTGTAGATGCTGGAGAATCTGAGATAACTAGGTGTACAGTTGGATGAACACACTAGGCCAAGCAGCATCAGAGGAGCAGGAAAGCTGACATTTCGGGCCTAGACCCTTCTTCAGAAATTTCTGCCTTTTGTTTTGGTGCACCAACCTCAACTATTGCCTTCAGAATGAGTGCTGTTAAAAGGAGACAAGAAGAGGGTGTTAAGGGGTCTCAGCTGCAGGCCATACTTGCAGCTAATCCTAAGGAAGTAAGTCCATTGATGATGTTGTGATGTCCTGCAAGCCCCTTCCAAATAGCATTCAAAGCCATGTTGACAGCAATCCGACTTTCCATATCAGCAAACTAAGATGACAGGGATATGATAACAGTCTACTTATTTAGCAACTTTAACACAATAATACTTTCCTAGACACTTCATAGAAGGTTATTTAAAACAAAGTTTGAAACCAGGTCACAGAAGAAAATACTTGTTCAGATCAGTTAAAACTTGACTGAAGAGGTGGATTTTAATGAAAATCTCATAGAAGGACAGAGAGCCCTAAAATAAGAAAGGTTTAAGGAAGGAATTCCAACCCTTAGAGCCAAGGCAGCTGAAGATATGACTGCCAATAGAGCAATTAAAATTGGGATGCTCAAGAGCCAATGCTAGATGAGTACAAATGTATACTATAACTTATAGAGTTTGAGAGATGGCAGAAAAAGGGATCAGTGAGGTAGAGGCAGGATTTGGAAACATGGATGAGAGTTTTTTTTAAAATGTTAAGGATTGTCTTACTAGGAGGCAATGAAAGTAATACACAGGGGAAGTGGCTAACGGTTGTGTGAATAAAGGCCAGCAAAACAGAATTTTGGACTACCATAATTTTACACAGGGAGCCAGGAGTGTAGTTATATTGGAGTAGTCAAAGGCATGGATAAAGTTTCAGCATCTGCTGAGGTGGAAATAAATATATATATACATTTTATATATACGGTTATAAGCTAATCTTGTGTTCATGTAACACTAAGGTAGTGAGCGTCCCTTTGCTGTCTCAGTCAGTTACTAGAAAAAAAATGAGAGTTGTTGATTGGGAAGTTGTGTTTTGATGGGAAACAAAAGACAATAGTTTAGGTCTGTCCAATGCTTAGTTTGAAAAAAATTCTTTATCCAGGTGAACTTTTATTAACCTACATACCATGCTTTGTTTCTACATTGCATCAGTTGGCAAAAGCTTTGTACAAGTGAGCTGTACAAAGTACTAGCTTTCAGGTTTGGCTCTGTGCTAAAGAAAGAATGATTCATATTTTTATCAGAAGTATCTTAAAGCATTTCATAGACAACCAATTGAAATGCAGTGGGAATTGAGACATGGGTAAATATGTTATACAGTTAGATCAGTTTCAGCATCAGTTAATTACAGTTATCTTTTGCGATAAGATAAAATAAATTTTGTTTCAGGTGGTGTGTGGGACTAAGACATTCTGAACATTTTTTTTAAAAATTATGCTAACGGGAATTTTAATATGTATTCTAAGTACTCAAACTGGCTCTTATTTTGTCATTCCATCTGAAAAATGGCACTATTATTAATGCAGAGTCTCTTCAATACTGCACTCTAGTCAGCCAGGAAAGTGAGCAGGTGACTCTTAAATGTGATGTGAGATTTGAAACCATTCATCCCTGAGAGAAGATACAGCTGTGATACAATTGTCTTTTCTCCTTACTTTTCCCAAATGTCAATTAATTATGTTCGAGGCTTTTTTTTAAAGAAACAAGATAGTTGCATGTGGAGGTTATGAAAGCCGATCATAGTCCAGTTGTCACTTGGGTCAATATCTTTATATATTCTTGGACAGATTGTAATGTTGTCCCAAAATTGTGTGGCCATGAATCAGCTCTAAAATTTCAGCGTGAACAATACACAAAATGGCCTTTTTATAATAAAGAATGTGCATGGTCAAACAAAAAGTTTAAAGTGCCTGGACCTTAAACAAATCAACTGTACATAACAAGTTAAAAACAATGAGGATGGTGAAGTGGCTTAGGCCACTTCACTCTCATGAGTAATTATGATTGCCTGTAAAATTTACTAGTGCTCTTAGTTTATTTTTAATAGTTCTATACTAAGGATAAGGATATGTGTGCACTTACAGCGCCAAACTTCAAGGAATTATCATTTGGTGTCACTAATTTAATTTTTTCATATTCTGACTTGATTGTAATGACTGCCAGTTTGCTATGTTAGCCATACGCTAACATGTTACTGGTTTTGAAAGTAAAATAGTATTGATCATAATTTAGCCAATCTTGTTACATATCTTTTTTTCTTATCATAGTGAGAATATATAGCACTCAGGCATGGTGTGCCAGCAATAACATTGATATAAAACTCCCTCGACTCCAACAATAGACCTCAAAAGAGCACCCTTTAAAATACACAGTGCCATTTATCATTTCTCACACCAGCTGTCCTATAGCCTGTCTGACATTGTGCTGTGGACACAAGCCCAGTTGGAAGTAAATTAGAACAGAATCTAAGAACTAGGAGCAGGATTAGGCAATTCAGTCCCTCAAGACTGCTCCGCTATTCAAAATGCTCATAGCTGATCTCATCTTTGCCTCAACTCCATGTTCCTGCCCACTCTCCTTAACCATTCAACTCATTACTAATTTAAAAATGTCTATCTCCTCCTTAAAGTTACTCAATTTCCCAGGATCCACTGCAGTCTGGGGTAGTGAATTCCATAGATTCTTGACCCTTTGAGAGAAGTAATTTCTCCTCATCTCTATTAATCTCTATTACAAATTTGCTATCCTAATCATAAAGCAATGACCTCTTGGTCTAGATTGTCCCACATAAGGAAACATCCTTTCCATATCTACTTTGTCAATTCCTTTCAGCATCTTATGTACCTCAACTACATCTCCTCTCTGGCTTCTAAACTACTCAATCTGTTTTCATAAGATAAACCTCTCATCTCTGTGATCAATCTAGTTAACTTCCTCTGAATTTCTTCCATTACAGCTACATCCTGCATCAAATAAAGGGACCAAAATTGTATGCAGTAATCCATGTGCAGTCACACTTATGCCTTGTATAGTTTCTGCAATGTGTCCCGACTCTTATACTCTTTTCTCTTTAGCAATAATTGCCAAAATTACTTGAAAGATCCATCAACACATAGCACCCCATTCACTAACACAGTCACTCCCTTTAACAATAACACTCATTGATTGTTATGTGTACCATATACAAATAAACTCACCAAGTCTTCTGCAACAATAACCCAAAAAGATTTTGAGAAGATTTGTAGCTCGAGTCATGGATGAGGTTGTAGACTTGCTCGCCGAGCTGGTGTGTTTGATTGCAGACGTTTCATCACCCTGCTAGGTAACATCGTCAGTGTGCCTCCAGTGAAGCGTTGGTGTTCTGTCCCACTTTTATTTATATGCCTCGGTTTGCTGGGGTGGTTGGCATCACTTCCGGTCCTGTTTTTCAGTGGTTTGTATATTGGGTCCGGTTCAATGCATTTGTTGACGGAGTTCCGGTTGGAACGCCAGGCCTCCAGGAACTTCCTGGCATGTTTCTGTTTGGCTTGTACTATTATGGATGTGTTGTCCCAGTCAAATTAGTATCGTTCTTTGCTCAAATTCCTCAACATCATCAAGCACACCAGAATAGAAGAGGACGAAATAATGGTATCCTTCGATGTAACAGCACTATTTACATCCATAAACATCGACCTAGCCAAAGAGATAATTGCCACACTGCTGGACAAATCAGGAAGGCAGGCACCTTATGCCACCAACAGCATCAACAAGGACAGCCCCCTGAAACTGCTGGATCTGTGCTTCACAACCCACTTCACCTTCAATGGCCATATATTTAAACAAATCAACGGAACACCAAAAGGATCCCCAATATCAAGACTGATAGCAGAAGGGGTAATGCAAAGGTTAGAATAAACAACGAGCTCCACTATCCAAACCAAAATCTGGGTCCGCTGTATAGATGATTCCTTCGTGATTATCAAACACACAAGACTAGAAGAGACCCACTGACACATAAACAACATCTTCACCAGAATAAAATTCACAAAAGAAGAAAAGGCAACAACTGACTACCCTTCCTGGGCATAATGGTGGAATGTAAGAACAACGGGGAACTCCAGACTAGCGTATATAGAAAGACCACGCATACAGACCAGATACTCAATTACACCAGCACCTGTTGGGGAGGTGATAGCCTAATGGGATTATCGCTGGACTGTTAATCCAGAAACCCAGATAATGTTCTGGAGACCTGGGTTTGAATCCTGCCATGGCAGATAGTGGAATTTGAATCCAATAAAAATATCTGGAATTAAGAATCAAACGATGACCATGAATCCATTGTCGATTGTTGGAAAAACCCATCGGGGGTTCACTAATGTCCTTTAGGGAAGGAAACTGCCATCCTTACCTGGTTTGGCCTACATGTGGCTCCAATCCCACAGCAATGTGGTTGACTCTTAACTGCCTCTGGACAATTAGGGATGGGCAATAAATGCTGCCTGGCCAGCAACGCCCTCATCCTGTGAATGAATAAAATAAAACCAACCCAACACCCATACCCGGAGCTATACCAGGACGTTATTCAAATGAGCCACAACACACTGCAGCAATTTTGAATTGCGCAAAACAGAACAGGAACACTTATACAGAGTTTTTAAAAGGAAGGTATACCCAAAAAGCACGATCTGCCTTTACCTCCGCAACAGACCACAACAAGGAGACACGACATGGCACACTAGTCACCCTACCATACATCAGAGATATATCAGAGATGAACACAAGACTACTCAGCTCCTTAGGTATTAGAGTAACCCACAAACCAACAACCACCCTGCAACAGCTACTGACGAATGTAGAGGACCTCATACCCACAACCAATGAAACTAATGTAATATACAAAATACCATGCAAGGACTGTGAGAAACATTACATAGGCCAAACTGTAAGAAAACTGACAATAAGGATACATGAACACCAACTAGCCACTGAGAGACACAACCAATTCTCACTGGTCTCACTGCACACAGACAAAGAAGGACACAAATTTGACTGGGACAGCACATCCATAATAGCATAAGCCAAACAGAGACACACCAGGGAATTCCAGGAGGCCTGGCATTCCAACCGGAACTCCGTCAACAAACACAATGAACTGGACCCGATATACAAACCACTGAAAAACGAAACCGGAAGTAATGCCAACCACCCCAGCAAAACGAGGCATATAAATAACAAGCGGGGCAGAACACCAACACTTCACCGGAGGCTCATGGACACCGGGTGACAGAATGTCTGCAATCAAACACATTGGCTTGGCGAGCAAATCTGCAACTTTAATAACTCAAAAATTAAAGGACATCAGATAACACCATCAGGATGTCAGATGTCATAAGTTGCAAATTTCCTTCCAATATGCAAATCATACTTACTTGGAGCAATATTGCTACTGTTTTGTTGTGTCTCAAAGGCAGTATACCTTTAAGAGACATAATATGTAAGTATATGTTTAAGAGACATGTTCATGATATCATCAATGTGACATGAGATGTGACCTCATCTTAACTGGGGCTGCTTGAAACATGACATGCTGATGGAAGCATCTGGCTCACAACCAATTGTTTAATGTTAGACCAGACACTGAAGTGCCTCTGAAAATAATATTTATTTGTACTATTGAGTTACTATAAATGTCTGCTGAATCTGTCAATACCACAGAATTCATTTCCATTTCTGATGTTAAGAGGAATAACATAAGCATTGCCACATCATGTAACATGCCCTACTGGAGGCAAAATGCATATCAACCATTCCTTCATCATTTCTCCATTACCTAACAGAACTGTGGGGCTACACAGCAATGAATGAAGAAGGTGATTACAACTAAATTCTCAAGTGCAATTAGAGATTGGTAATAAGGCCACATTTCATGAAGAAATAAAAATCAACTTATTTTCTTCTAGTGCTGAGATGTTGTTCAATTATGTTTGGCATTTTGCTCAGCTTTCAAAGTTATATGATTTATGTTTCTTCTTTCTCTCATGCTTATAAAATGTATTAGGAAGGACTCAGGGATACTTGTGTATGTCTGTATTTGTGTGATTGCTCTCATACGCCTCCTTAATACCGTGTTATCTTTTTGCATAGAACAGAAATTCCTAGGTACTGTCAGATACAACAGAAAATATAAACTGTTCAGAAGAAAATTAATGTAATTGTGTCTTGCAGCAAAACAACTTCCAAACTCTGCTGGTTTAGTCTCGCACTGTGGCATGAATGAATGCAGTACATAGTGGAATAAAAGCTCATAGAATCTAAAAATTTAAACAATCATTGCATGCTCATGCACCTGGGACCCTGGCACTGAAATTAGCATCAAGAAAAATGTATTAACATCTAAATCAGGTCTCAATGTGAATTTTATGCACCCTATTTTGAAATCCAGTTTCATTTGAATTAAAGTCTAATGAAACAGTGGTACTTGAATTTTGATATTAAACAATACACCAACTTAAAACAGACATATGTGCTTTGTTGTAGTTACTACAGGTTGCATATGAGCAGTATAATCTTGGTAGTCAGATTTCTTACAGAATCATAGATTTGCTTCAACATGTGCAGTGATTGTGCTTTCACCATCCCATAATATTCTCAATAGGAATCCACTGTTAACACTGCGCTGAAAGAGCAGCACAGCCCAGGTCAAATTGGTGAGCCATTTCTCGGTTCCTAATTTTATCTTTGCACAATATAGTAAACAGAAAAATGCTCTAATGGCCATCTAGAGCCTGTGTTAAATTAATGCAAAGATTATCAAGTCAAAAATTTTAAAAAGCAACATTTAATTTCAATCATGTTAGCACTTTTGTGCTTTGAAATATTGGGGTGAGAATATCAGGCCATAGTTCACACAAGCACATTTTGTGGAGGCATCTGATGCTGCTTGGCCTGCTGTGCTCATTCAGCTCTACACTTTGTTATCTCAGATTCTCCAGCATCTGCAGTTCCTACTATCTCTGGATAATAATAAGTCTGTTCTAAGTGCATTTGTTTTGGTTATCCTCTGTACTATATTAGAGAGCTGAAATACCTGCCCATTTACTTCCTCACTCCTCACTGTCCAAGGACTTAGACATACTATCCAGGTGAAGCAGCAATTTACCTGCTTTTCACTCAATGTAGTCTAGAATATTCACTGTTCACAATTTGGTCTCCTCTGTATTAGGGAAATGAAACGCTGACTGTTGGCCACTTTGTGGAACACTTACATTTTGTCTGCAAAAATGGTCCTGAGCGTCCAGTTGCCTGCCACTTCAACACATTACCCTGTTCCCTGGCCAGCACTGACTTGGGCCTGCTGCAGTGCTCCAGTGAGACTCAGTGCAAACTGAAAGAGCAGCATTTCACTTTCCACTTGGGGACCCTGCAGCCTTCAAGACTCAATATCAAGTTCAATAATTGTGTGTCCTGTACATCTCCTTCCATATTTGTTAACCAACCCATATCCCAGGTCCTGTCAGCACATGGGCTGCTTTCATTACAGCCAACCCATTTTCACCTAGTAATGGTCCTTATTATTAGGTTTTATTTCTCCCTGGGTCACCATTATCCATAAGACTGTAAGACCATAAGATCATAAGATATAGGAACAGAATCAGGCCATTCAGCCCATCAAGTCTGCTCTGCCATTTGATCATGGCTGATATGTTTCTCAACCCGATTCTCCTGACTTCGCTCTATAACCTTAAATACCCTTAATAATCAGGACCCACCTCAATCTTTAAATACACTCAATGACTTGGCCTCCACAGCTCTCTGTGCCAATGAGTTCTGCAGATTCACTACCTCTGATTAAAGGAATTTCTCCTCATCTGTTCTAAAGGGTCATCCCTTCACTCTGAGGCTGCGCACTTGGGTACTAGTCTCTCCTACTAGGGGAAGCATCTTCTCCAAGTCCACTCTGCCAGGCCTCTCAGTATTCTGTAATCTTCGGTCAGATTTCCCATCATCTTTCTAAACTCCGTCGAGTACAGATCCAGAATCCTGACTTGCTCATCATATGATGAGCCCTTCATCCCCGGGATCATGAATTCCTTTGTCTGCCTAACTGTTGTTCTCTGTCTCTGGGCTCCATCTCCACCTGTCGCGTACCCCAAACCCCCCACTTTTAAAAGCCCTGGTCTTCTAAACATACCACTTTTTCTTAGCCACCATCAGTTCTGAAGAAGAGTAACCGGACCTGAAACATTAATTCTGCTCTCTGTCCACAGATACTGCCAGATGTGCTGAGTTCCTCCAGCAATTTCTGTTTTTGACCCTGATCTGACGTGATGACGGTGCTGCTAATGTTGTGCTCATGGAAGTTGCAAAGATCTGCACACACCTTGTGCATGTTAGTATGCTGCTCCTGCTTCTACTCAGAGTGCTGCTGCATTTAGCTTTCCTAGAAGATGGTCACGCTCTCATTGGAGGAACTCTTTCTTTCTAACCCCAGAGTGATAACAGTGTCATGTGCTGCACAGACTCTTCCAACGTTTACCTATGACTCTGCAGTGTTTCAGGGATCTCACACATTCAGAAACTCATCTGCCACGGATGTTCCTGAAAAC
Organism: Rhincodon typus; assembly: GCF_021869965.1. Lineage (NCBI taxonomy): Eukaryota > Metazoa > Chordata > Chondrichthyes > Orectolobiformes > Rhincodontidae > Rhincodon > Rhincodon typus. The sequence continues at coordinate 29,352,327 of NC_063345.1, read as the reverse complement.
CTTCCATATTTGGGATAACCAAGGGCCAACATCTTTACCCTGAGGCTCATGACCATGCCTGTCCATTGTCTCCTCTGGTAGGTTGGCCTGAACTGAATGTGCCCCACTCCTCTGCCTGTTGACCCAATCCTGTCTGTCCTAATCATGATTTCAGCCAAATTGATGTGAATCTAATGCACCACTGGAAAGGACAAGGATAGAATATGATTGTTTCAGAGATAGTAGGAACTGCAGATGCTGGAGAACCTGAGATAACAAGGTGTAGAGCTGGATGAGCACAGCAGGCCAAGCAGCATCAGAGGAACAGGAAAGTTGATGTTTCGGGCCTAGGGTCTAGGCCTGAAACATCAGCTTTCCTGCTCCTCTGATGCTGCTTGGCCTGCTGTGTTCATCCAGCTCTACACCTTGTTATCTTAGAATATGATTGTACTGTCTCTGTGGAGTGCTCTTCACTGAATAGTCTGGAAACAGCTGTGTAGGAACACACAGCTTCCCTCTCCACCATGGTCTCTGTGGGAAACTAAAGATAATATTAGTGAGAACTCACATTAGTCAGTAGATGTATCTGCACCACCAATACCTTGTATAAGAACCATTGAGTTTCTTTCATGCCCTGAGGTCACTGCCAGCACTGCTAATTATGAACCAAACTCACCCCTGAATCAAGGAAGGCCCTTTAGTTTCAAATTGTGTTGCATTACTGATTTAATGTGGGGTGAGGATGGTCAAATATTATGCTTGTGATCCTGATTAAAAATCACCCCTGCAAGGAGACAAAAACAGACAGATAAAGTGGAAAAAAGATGTCTGATACTAGTTTTTGGTGTTAAAAATAATTGTGTTCAATATTTTAAATCTGAGGAGTGAGACTCCACACTTGTTAAAATACATTTTCTATGTCAGAGAGATTGTGTGACAAATAGAATTTTTAAAATTTCACTCACACTGAATAAACATCCTAACTTCTTCTGGTATGTTTACTGGCTATGCACTATAACTTTATTTAAATCATACATCTTAGTGTTGCATCTCTCACTGAGACTTGTAAAGAAGTAGGTCGGAATTGGACAGCAATTTCTACATGTTCTTGCTTAATAGCAAATGTGTAGACGATGAAATTTAGTGTCCACCTAATTCCAGGACAACAGTGAGTACGCATAGCTTCAATAGTATCCTCAAAGCGCATTCAGGACCATCATGTATAACAATGTTTCAGTGTTTACATTGGTAATTTTGTATTCAAAACTGTTGCCCTTTATTGGAAAGTAAATCAATTTCAATAGCTATGCCATTCATAATCAAGTTCAGTATAAGACAGGTAGACAACTTTTCAAATCCCAACTAAGTTTGTCAGATTGCTTCCGTTAATTGATCCAGAACTTGTTTAGAAGGTAACTGTGAGTTTAATATGTAAGATGTTATTAGTATGTAAATCAACCAGCAATTTGTAGCAAGGAAGAAATCGTCTGTGAATTGAAAATCAGCGCAAATAGCCTGATCATTCATATTGTTCTGTCATAAACTTTGTCAAATCAAGAAGTTGTTAAATTATTTGTGAATTTTAAGCTGTCACCTCATTTCTACTGGTAAAATAAACAAAACTCATTACAGAAAATTAGAAGTAGTTTTTAACAATGCAAATACCCATTTAATTGCTTTATTTAAACTTATCAGATTATATAGCAAGTCTACAGCACTATCACAGGCCATTCAGCCCAGTAGGTACATGGTTCATGAGCCTTTTCCTACTCCTTTTCATTTAGCTCTATCAACAAATCCATCTTTCTTCTCTTGCACTTACCATGTATATCGTGTATATATCTGCATAACTGTTTCTATGCTTTGTGCCCCAACTTCTACTTGTGTCTTTTACATTCTTACCACATTGTTGGGTTAATAGGTTTTCCCTGACATTCCTAATGCATTCTTGAGTGACTAGTCTATATTTATTGTCTCCAGATTTCTAAAAATCTCCTCCAAGTGGTTTATTCAGTTAGACTATCAAGAACCTGTCATGAACTAGGCACCATGCTAATGGTGTATGAACACTCTCTCCCTGCCCCACCAGTGGTGAAGAGGATATTATATGCCCCTGCTCATCCATAGGTCAAATTAAGTCTTTAAGGTGCTAAATGAAAAGCCTTTTCCTGCCACCGCTTGTATTTTAGTCATACATGGTAAGGCTGATGACAAGTGTTCAGCTCATTAGGTGGAACAAGGACTACTGGTGGGCAGGCAAGTGGGCTGCCTCCTTTTGTACGTGAGACCCTCTCCAAATCTATTCCTGTCACCCCAAAGTTTCTCCTCTACCCTTATCCTCATCAGTCCCATCACCAAGGACTGCCACTTGACCACACATCCCTCAAATTTTAAATATTGTTGCAGATTTATTTTAAATACTAAAAAAAAACTTTTATTAACTTATTCTTTCTGATTTCTTTCACTCCCTGAATTCTATTTCCTTTCCTTATCCTTATTTTACTTTCTGTACATTCTAAGATCCCACACTTACCTTGCTCTGGATTCCATGGCTCTTCTTCTCCGTGAGTCCAATGGTGAAACCCAGTCACAATGGCATTGCTGGGAAAAGAGGGCGAATGGCCCTTTGATTCCAGCCTGAGCAGGAATTGAGACTGAAGTTCTGAAGGTGAGTCATACTGGACACAAAACTCTGTTTCACTCTCTGTAGATACTGCCACACCTGCTGAGTTTCTCCAGTAGTTGAGATAGTAGGAACTGCAGATGCTGGAGAATCTGAGATAACAAGGTGTAGAGCTGGATGAACACAGCAGGCCAAGCAGCATCAGAGGAGCAGGAAGGCTGACGTTTCAGGTCTAGATCCTTCTTCAGAAATGGGAAAGGGGAAGGGGTTTCTGAAATAAGTAGGGAGCGAGGGGGAGGCGGATAGAAGATGGATTGCAGTAAGGATGCCTACCCTGAAGAAGTACCCTGCTCCCTCCGGACAAACCTCAGTGGATCTCTCTCCCACTGCATTCCATCTTCTTTCCGCCTCCCCCTCTCTCCCTATTATTTCAGAACCCCCTTCCCCTCCCCCATTTCTGAAGAAGGGTCTAGGCCCGCAACATCAGCCTTCCTGCTCCTCTGATGCTGCTTGGCCTGCTGTGTTCATCCAGCTCTACACCATGTTTTCTCCAGTATTTTCCAAGTTTATTCAACCTTTCAGGTCAGGAAACAGCATAGTCTCAATCCTTTTGATTGTAAATTGTCCTGAGGCACCTTTCTATCTCAAATTCTTTTTGTTCCTCTTTGCATCTCATTCTTTCCTTCACTGTAGGTGATATTATTTGAAGAAATAGGGATATGCTTCCAACAAGGTTATGCTTCAAAACTCAAAACACAGTATCCATCATTAGACGTGATTCTGCAATTAGAAAACATTTACTAACTAATCTGGAATGTACTAAGAATTATGTTGACAGTCAAGTAAAGGTTGTTAGTTGGGCTTGCAGTGTGGCAGTGCTAGATGTGCTGGAAGTTGTATACAAGGGACTAGCTCTTCGTAGATAACTATAACGTGTACATATATATTCTGCATCACACATACATACATATTTTAAAATATATGTACCTGTTCCACCTTAACAAAATAGGGGACAATCAACCTCTGGTCCATTCTTCAGGAAAATACTTTGACCATTCAGAGCCAATTTCAATGGAAAATAGGGTCGAACAATAAATGCTGGCCAGCCAGCAACATCTACGTCCTAAGAATTATTAAATAAAACCCTGCCAGTTTAAATTTAAACAAAGTTCAGCAGTTAATGCCAGTTGTCATCTAACTATTGTACTCTCTGAGGAAATGTTTCTATCAACAGAGACCATTTGTCAACCAAGCAGCACTCTTCTCACACAGTATAAAATGCTTCCCTTTTGTTTTAGTATTGTTGCATTTGTCCTGCCAAGTACAAGACAAAATGCCTTGACAAAAAGATGTTTTCTTTTCAGCAACACTCAAGAGCTGCACAACCAAATGACTGCAACCATTCTCCTTTGAGCTTAAATGACATCAGCAGTGAGTTTCCCCCTATCCCCATTGATTTAATTTTTGCTTGTGTTCTCTGATGCCACTCTCTTTTAAATACTGGCTTGATGTCAAGTTCTTTCTCTTCATCTTTGAAATTCAATTATTTTGTCCATATTTTGACCAAGACTATGATGAGTTTTGGAACTGAACGTACTGCTAAAGCATGAACTAAACATCAGAGAGTAGATTAGTAAGTGCTGTTCAGTAATATTGTTGGCAACTTCTTACAGTACTTTGCTGATTATTCAGAGTGGACTGATGTGATGGCAAATAGCCAGATTATCTCATTGTCAGCATCCACAGTTCTTTGCTTTATCTCATTATTGTTCGGTGGTATCCAGCTGCCTACAGTTTGAGTTCATATTTCCCTATATAACAGTGGAGTGGCTATAATTACAAAGTATTAATTGGCTATTAGACACTTTGGAATAACTTGATGACATAAAAGGTATTTTTAACATAAACAAAATAAAAAATAAATTCTATGAAGTAACATTTTTTCTTTATCTTTCTCTATATGCAAAATGGACTTCTGAAATGAGAGGGATCTCCATCCTTTAATTGTTACTCAGGTAAGTTAAACAGTTGCTAACATTTTGTTTATTCCTACCTGTGGTGATAATTGGTTTGGGGTTTTGCTTTTCTGAGGCTGACTGATACATGGTCTTGATTTTCCTTAGGCATTTGATAAAGTTGTAGCTTTCTTTGCTACTTCTAATTACCTATAATAATTAATCAAAAAGAAAATTACCAAGGACAAGTAAAAGATCTTTAAAAATGCAAATCTGAAGATCATTACCTCATCACCTCATTAGTTTAACAGAAGTAGCCTATTCTGACCTTTGAATTTAGCATTATATATGACAATTGCCAAAGGCTAATTTTGCCCATTTCTCCTTTTGTGGCTTATTTTCCTCTGTTAGCATCCTTGAGGCTTTAAAACAGCTGATGCAGCTCTCTACGACTTTGAAAGTGTTTGCTGCTGATGTGAGATGTGTTTGAAATGCTTGGTTACAAAGGCAAAAATGGGACATAGTGGAAGGTCTTTGAAAACCCAAACTGACACAAACATTGAGGTAACTTTTGAAAAATGCTGAGAGATCAGATATTATCTTTTAAATTCAAACCCACATGCCTTTAATTAATGTATGTTTCCTTGCTTTCAGGAGTAACTTTTAAATTGGTTTACACTTGGAAACTGGATGAAACTCATTTTATGGGCAACATAATTTGCCATTTGTAGGTGCCACTTCTGTGCTCATGATTATTCTGCTTCTTGTATAGGCAGAACTTCTCTGAAAAGACAAAATGTTTAAAAAATGTGATTTCAATGTAGCAGCCTGTACTCTGAAATAGTTATCTATGTCAAAGGGAGTTTGTGTAGAATGTGCACAATACAGATTAATGTTACCTCTGGGTCTGAATCTTCAATTTAGTCTGAGGTCAAACTTTATGAAAACAGCACTTTATTCCAGTTTATCTGCAATGTATTTTTCCATTTTCACAGAATAACTGGCCTAACATTTCCACTTCCTGCATGCTGCCCCATTCTTCTCCTAAGTAATTTTTTGGCTACATTTGCCACATTTATTAGTCTCAGAATTCTATTTTCCCTGTCTGGATCAGTGCTGATAATGATCGTCTTAGAATTATTTTGACTGATCTTTTACTTTAAGGATTCTAGCCTCAAATGTCTGAATTTCCTGTAGGTATAGTCCATTGTGCAGTCTAAAAGGATTCATCTGCTTGCCCTGCTTATGGTCTTCCTTGTGGGATTGCTGTACTATTGTAAATAGCTTCCATTTCCATGACAGTTGAGGCATGATAAATGACATCTACCCACTACTTAATTTTTCAAAGAACTGTCACATGCTTGCTTTCAGCCTCCATAATCTTATTATTTTGAAGCAAACAAATTGAAATTTGCTATTTGTTTTGATTCCTTTCCTTCATACTTAAAAATCAGTGCATGACCAAAATATTTATCCACATCACTAGTATATTTAATTTCATTGATGTGAAGAGTTGAAGAACTAAATGTTTGTTTGCAACTGCATATATGGGGAGGCAGTGGCGTAGTGGTCATGTCACTGCACTGATAATCCAGAAACTCAGGTCAAATGGTGACATAGGTTCAGATCTCACCACAGCAGATGGTGAAGTTTAAGTCCAACAAAAAAATCTGGAAATAAAAACTAACTTAATTATGACCATGCAACCACTGTTGATTATGACAAAAACCCACCTGGTTCATTCATGTCCATTAGTGAAGAAAATCTGCCGTCCTCACCCAGGCTGGCCTACATCTGATTCCCAACCCACAACAATGTGGTTGACTCTCAGATATCTTCCAGGCAATGGGAGATGGACTATAAATTCTAGCTCAGCCAACAATACCCACATTCCATGATTGAATTAAAAAAAGTTGAAATTTGAACCCCTAATAATTTGAGTGGATTCAAATTTAAGAATAACTTAGGGGGCAATATGAGCTGGGTGGTAGTTTTTGTCTCCATCAGTTTCACTCTCAATTTACCAATACTGCAAATCATTTGCTGAGGTCCCTAATTAAGCCAAATTGTGCTGCCCTCTAGTGGCTAATTATATTTTGCTACGCTATTAAATTCAAATGACCTGGGGCAAAAAAAAAGTAAAAGTTTAGACTTTGTAATAAAAGTAATGGTGAGACTATTGGCACTTTGTGTATATTAAAATGGAACAACAGCTTAACGTTGATCTCAGGAAGTTGGTGACCCAGTTACCCTGTTCCTCCAGTTCCATCTCACAACCTGACTCACCGTTTAACTACATGAAATGACATAAGGATGCTGTAGTTACACCAGAGATACAAAACCAGAATGGGTCTTACTTTAACCATTGCAACTCTTTAGTGGTCTAATTAGAACATAAGAACATAAGAACTAGGAGCAGGAGTAGGCCGTCTGGCCCTTCGAGCCTGCTCCGCCATTCAATAAGATCATGGCTGATCTTTTCGTGGACTCAGATCCACTTACCCGCGTTCTCACCGTATCCCTTAATTCCTTTATTGTTCAAAAAAAACTACCTTTTTTTTAGAAAGGTTTACTGAAGTAGCGTCAACTACTTCACTGGGCAAGGAATTCCATAGATTAACAACCCTCCGGGTGAAGAAATTCCTTCTCAATTCAGGCCTAAATCTGCTCCCTCTAATCTTGAGGCTATGCCCTCTTGTCCTAGCTTCACCTGCCAGTGGAAACATCCTCTCTACTTCTATCTTACCTATTCCCTTCATAATTTTATATGTTTCTATAAGATCCCCCCTCAATCTTCTGAATTCCAATGAATATAATCCCAATCTACTCAGTCTCTCCTCATAAGCCAACCACCTCAACTCTGGAATCAACCTAGTGAACCTCCTTTGCACCCCCTCCAGTGCCAATACATCCTTTCTCAAGTAAGGAGACCAAAACTGCACACAGTACTCCAGGTGTGGCCTCACCAGCACCTTGTACAGCTGCAACATAACATCTCTGCTTTTAATTTCAATCCCTTTAGCAATGAAGGACAAAATTCCATTTGCCTTCCTAATTACTTGTTGTAGCTACAGACCTACCTTCTGTGATTCATGCACAAGGACACCCAGGTCCCTCTGCATAGCAGCATGCTGCAACTTTTTACCATTTAAGTAATAATCCTTTTCACTATTACTCCTACCAAAATGTATGACTTCACATTTATTTACATTGTATTCCATCTGCCAGACCTTTGCCCACTCACTCAATGTATCTATGTTCCTCTGCAAAGTTTCACAGTCCTCTGCACACTTTGCTCTGCCACTCATCTTAGTGTCATCTGCAAACTTTGACACCCTACACGTGGTCCCCATCTCCATATCATCTATATAAATTGTAAATAATTGCGGTCCCAACACCGATCCCTGAGGCACACCGCTAGTCACTGACTGCCAGCTGGAATAGCACTCATTTATCTCCACTCTTTGCTTCCTGTCAGTCAACCAATCCTCTATTCATGCTAATACTTTACCCTTAATGCCATGCATCCTTATCTTATGCAGTAGCCTCTTGTGCGGCACCTTGTCGAAGGCCTTTTGGAAATCTAGGTCCACCACATCCACTGGGTCCCCATTGTCCACCTTGCTCGTAATGTAATTAGCTTAATTAATGCTAATCAACCTCTCCAAAACTGAAAATCTGGCCTCTCATCCCTGCACATCTTAATTACTGCTGGAGATCTTTTTTCATGAGAGGAAAAATTACGTTTTCCCTCTTCTTTCTGTCTCTTTCATCATTGTGTTTTAAACTCATTTTTGCATACCTTTATTTCACTCCCTATAAATTATTTGGCATGTAATTAAATATTCTAATTTACACTTCCTGATGCAGATTTTACATGGCTCAATAACAATTCTTCAATCTGATTCGTTAAAGAGGCACACTAAAGAGGCATCCACTGCTCTGATTCCAGATACCATTCAGATGGTGCCATCCTTAAATAGTTGTCAAATCACTGTAGATTGTAGTACAACACGTTATAGAATAATGGTCATGTTTCGTAAGTAACAGGTCCTCCATTTTAAATGTAATTCATGTAGTTCATTTTGTTTGAAATCCTCATTTCTACATCTAAATCTAATATCGTGAATATATAAAATGAAAAATATATGTGGTTTTGGATCTTGTCCACACTGATTTGTACTGTTTAGTGGCAGTTTGATTTAGTTGGTGAACTCTCACTTCTGAAAGAGACTATTATGTCTTCAAGGCCTTGTCCAAGACATGAATGTGTGACCTTATGTGACAAATTGGTACAATGCAGATTGATGTCTCAGTATTCCTGGAGTTATAATCTTTCAGGTGAGATCTCTTAAACTAATCTACTCAGGTCGATGCAACATCGCTGCACTAAATAAGCATTGTTGAAAACCTGTAGTAAAGCCTCAAAAAAGCTGTATACACCATACTTGCAAATATAATTGTCTTAACCAAAGGAAGCATCAAGATTGATTAGATGAGAATGATAATGAGCCTACTTCAGATCACTGCTTGTACTGCTCACCTCTACAAGATTCATGACAACATCTTTTTGATAAAGAGCACAAACCAGGAATTAAAATAGCAAGTTGAAACTATTCATTACGCTCTGAAGGGAAAATGGTAGATGACAATGGCAATCAACCACTGATAAAAAGGATAGAAAGAGTTTCTGTGATGAACTAAAGACTATACAAAGAAGATGGAACTGTCCTTATACTGGGTTAAGTTGACACAGAGTTGCTAACTGATCAAACAAAAAACTTGAAATATTGGGCCAACCACTTTAACTAAACCCCCAATTGTCCCTTTGTAGCATTTGCTGATGGGTTAAGGCAGAGATTCCCAAACCTGTTGGCTGAATTTCCTCCTTTCAGTGATACATACTCAACATGCGTCCTTCTAAGATACAGGAATCTTTACAGGGGTTTGAACAATATGGACTATGCTTTTTGGGAGAATTGAACAGGAAGCCCAGTGCGTCCTATTCTGACATTGGGAGGACTGAAGAATGGTAATATCTGAAATATTGACTTCTCCTTTCCTCCAGATGCTGCCTGGCTTGCTGTGTTCTTCCAGCCTCCCGTTTGTCTACTTTGGATTCCAGCATCTGCAGTTTTTTGTCTCTCATGACTAAGGAGGGGGTCGTTTCTTGTCAAATATCTTGTTAATGCTGCAACTCAATTCATTAATATTCAGCTTCCTGTCATATCAAATATGCTGAACAAACTAGATGTTGAGAAATCTCGACATGGAAACAAACGCAGGTACCTGATGACTTCAGCTCACTACTGGCTGTGAACTGCTTCCATGTTGCTCATTACAAAACAGCACTTCAGGGCACAATCCGTTGGGAACCGGCTGCATGGATCCCTCGTCTAAGGACATTGCCATCCAACATGTGCCAATCTCTCACGACCATCATGGCATCTCTCTGATACATGTGCAGGCCACCCAGGAAGTACGCAACTACATGCAGGGCTCACTGGCACTCAGAATTGAAGGGCAGCAGAAGGGAGATGTTGTGTGTAGGGTGAGACATCCAGCTCACTGGCCCAGGCTGCATCTCAGGGCTACCCGTTTGATATCTTAGTGTTCGCACACTTTGCACCCATCTGTATGGTTTCACCATCCATTCCTCACCCTGTCTGTTAACATATTGACCTTTCAACCAGAGCCAAAGGCTCTCAGTACTGCTGTATTGCCATAGAACAGAGTGGCCTAGGGGTTCAGGTACATAGTTCTTTGAAGTTTGCGTCACATATAGGCAGGGTAAATAAAAAGGCATTTAGCATGTTTGCCTTCATTGTTCAGTCCTTTGAGTATAAGAGTTGGAAAGTCATGTCGATGTTGTACAGGACATTGGTGAGGCCTGTTCTGAAATACTATGACCAGTTCTGGTTGCCCAGCTATAGGAAGAATATTATTAAAGTGGAGAAGATTCAGAAGAGATTTAACAGGATGTTGCCTGATATGGAATGTTTGAATTATGAAGAAAGGCTTGATAGGCTGGGACATTTCTCATTGGAGCGTAGGAGGTTGAGAGGCGACCTTACATAAGTTTATAAAGTAATGAGGGGTTTAGATACAGTTAATGGTAATTGTCTTTTCCCTAGGATGGGGGATTTCAAGACTAGGGGACACATTTTTAAGGTGAGAGGAGAGAGATTTAAAAAAGACTTGAGGGGCAAATTCTTCACACAGAGGGTGGTTTGCTTGTGGAACAAACTTCCTGAGGAAGTGATGGATGTGGTTACAATTACAATGTTTAAAAGACATTTGGATAAGTACCTGAATAGGAAAGGTTTGGAAGAATGTGATCTAGGAGCAAGCAGGTGGGACTAGTTTCACTTGGGACTATATTTGGCATAGACTAGTTGGTCCGAAGGGTCTGTTTCTGTGTTGTATGACTCTATGACTAGAGATCTATCTGAATGCAGTCCAAGGAAATAGTCTGTCCTGTAGGGCCAGAGCAACATCAAGGGAGTTTCATGCCACCAGTTGAGCATATACAAAGACTGAAGTCAGGGGTGTGGCATGTTGAGGCATTATTTGTCAATGTTGGTTAAAGGTCAGAGCCAATAAAATCCTGGATGTCACTCTGTGGATCATTAAGCAGAGTGCAAGGAGATGAATGGAGGGACAGGAGGGATCATTGCCGAAAAAGGTGGGGATGTCAATGCTTGGGGAGGGAAAGCAGAGACAGTTGTGGAGGTGAGTACAAGAGCAGTGAAGGGGGGAAGGTCTATGGGGGTATGAAGAACAGCATCAGAGGTCATGTTAGGTTAAGAATCATAGAATCCCTACGATGTGGAAACAGGCCCTTCAGCCCAACAAGTCCACACTGACTCTTGGGGCATCCCACCCAGACCCATCCCTTTATAACCCACCTAAGCTACACATCCCTGAACACTACGGGCAATTTAGCATGGCCAATCTGCCTAACCTGCACATCTTTGGACTGTGGGAGGAAACCAGAGCACCCGAAAGAAACACATGTAGACATAGGGAGAATGTGCAAACTCCACACAGACAGTCACCAGAGGCTGGGATCAAACCCGGGTCCCTGGTGCTGTGAGGCAGCAGTGCTAACCACTGAGCCACCATGCCACCCAGGTTGCAGGAAGAGGAGAGGTTATTGGCAGGGACCACCTCCATAGCCTCGATAGAGGGAGCATAGAGGAGTAGGGACCCTCATTAAGGAGTCATGTTGGGTCTCTGGGTCAGGGAGGACAGTTGGAGGTGAAGTTCAATATGGGGCAGGCTCCCAATATCGTCTGAACAAAGTGTGTCACAACATCCTGGCATGCTGTGCTCTGGACAATGATGAGATGTGGGTTTCCAGTGGGGGCAAGGGGCATTTGGGAAAGACTAGTGATGACCCAAAGATGCTGTTTGGATGGGATGTAGCTATAAACAGATAAACTATGTGGCTTGGACAGTGACCAGGGTGTGAGATTGGGGTTGTATATGTGAAGAAATGTCAGCCATGCTGGATATGTGCTATAAGCATTGTTGCTGCTGTGCTATGACATTGCCAGTTCTGGGCAATGCCAGATTGCCTATGTTTTTTCAGATACACAACGGCCCTTTAATGATGGCACAGTGCAAAGGCTGTCAGTCTTTCGTTGGATATTCGCTGAATGCCAAGTTTATCCAGGAACAGTGTGCGGTAAGATATGGAGGGATTGAAAAATAAGCATGTTAGGGTGGGGTAGGTTTTTAATTTGGTAAGATATAACAAAACATTTCGTAGCAAAATGCCTCCAAAAAGCTCAACACAACTTGTACTTGGCCAAATAAAAAGGAAAATTCAGCCCAGTATTTTTGGATAATTAATGTTTGTGTTTCTATGATTTCAATGGAAACCAACATATCAAAAGAACTGAATTTACTGAATGGGTTCAATAGGAAAACCTTTGGACAATGTTGAATGTCTTAAAATGTTTACTTTAACTGTCAAATTAAAATCAATGTAACTGAAATATGAATTAACAAGCAAATTTCAGTTAATATGAATTACACATTAAATAGCAGATAAAACAAAAATGGATTCCACAGACTTCTTTGTAATTCACTCAGCATATACAGCAGTAATTTTAGCAACAAATACCTTCAAAGGGCTAAACCTTCTCAGATAGAATTTCAGCTCGTATTTTTCAAAGATTTTGTCTGTGATCCTCAACCATACACAGACCTAAACAATCTGAATTCCATGTGTATGGTCTTCATCAAAATGGCACATGTCTGCAGAATCTCCTTAGTTCTTCTCATATGGCAATTACCAGACTAGAGCTAGCTTTCTGAGATCCATCTGCAACATTTCTGTGGACTATATGGGTAGCTCTAGTCAATCAGTTCCTTTTTACAATAAGTAAAACAGTGACTGTAAACTTATTTTCTTTTGTCTCCACGCCCAGGTCCAACCTTTCTGTCGGTCACGCTCCCTGAATTGCACAGATGGGTGATTTAAGTACAAATGGATCCGTGCCTTTTATCGGATTTTTCAGCCAGCTTTATATTCCTTGGAAGCCTGAAGTTTATATTTTATTTTCAGTTTTAATTTCTGATTCCCAGGAAATCTGAATGTTTAGTCTTCCTTTCGGTTATGGTCTGACTCAAAAGAGTACAGCTTTGAAATCACAGATTCTATCGGACTGTGGATATAACTGGGACACTCGAGCTATTTAAACTCCATTTCTTTTCACCTTTGGGCTCTTATTTGAAGTCCATCATATCATTAGAACTCAGGGTCTGCAAAGTTCCTTAGAATGGCTCCCATTTTGCTAGGTTTACTTTTTTTGAAGTAAGCAGGAGCAGATTCTCGGAATTTTTTGTTCGAACAGCTAGTTTAATCGAATTATTGAAGGGAAAACAGTTTGTCTCCTCTCCTGAGCTGGGGATGCTGTGGAGGCGAGATGAAAAATTCTCGAGAGGAAGAATTATAATGTACTTGTGTGTAGGTTGTTTGGGAGTGAGATAGGTAAGTTGTGTGTAGTTTTGTAGTAGGTAAACTGCACATTAATTTGTTCTGTGCAAAGATCAAAGGTTCTTGACTCCAAGCTGAATTATCAATTTACGTCTCAATTTAAGACCAAACTGCAATATAGTCCACAGCAAGTAACAAACATGGCTTTTCAGAAATTGGTAAAAAAAAATCGGAACATTAATTTTTTTTATGGTAACAAAGACATTTTAACTGGGGGGTTATTTGCTTACTACAAACATCACAGAGACTTGGGAGTTCATGCAGACTTTTGTGCAAAGGAAAATCAAAATACCTTCTACACAACTGCAGAATTCGGGGCAAAGAATATTTTAACACATTTTTTAAGCGTAGTTGAAGGGTCAAAGGGATAGTGAGGCATTGACTGACAGCAAGAAACCATGGGATTCATGAAAATTTCCAAAAATTAATCTATGCTGCTCCGAAATACAAACAGTTTTAAATTAAAAATAAAGGCAAGTTCGACATGCAAAGAATGCCTGAGTTTTGGGGACAGACAAGCCAGAATCAGTCTGCAGATGGAGGTGAGTGCTACAGCACCACTAGTGGAGAGAACACGTATTGCCGATATTATCTGTGGTGCAATGCAACCAGCGTCTTCCATATGGCTCCTATGTCAGCTATGCTGTGCCACCCCAGCGGCTTTGATCCGCAATTTGGCAGCCTCTCTGTTAAATAGTGTTCCAAAACTAACTACTATCTGAAGTGACTGATATCTAAATGGAAATGAAAACAAATGCTTAATGAGGAAAGACTGAGTCAAATGCCATCCTTGATCCATGAATAAAGGGACTACAAGCTTAAGATTGGGTTACTTGCCGTCCAAACTAAAATCTGGAAATTTGAAACATTTTCAGTATAATTTAAAATATGTAAGCCTGTATATCTCTAAAACAGTGAAGGCAATTTCTCATGGGAAAGTTTGCTTCTAGTAGTAACTGATAAAATTATCACCTACAACCTGCTTTGTCAGCTGAATGAACAATTAGTTCTCCTAAAAGACCAATATAGATTTTGGACTGAATATCTGACATGATTCTGTCAGCGCATCAATTCCAGAATGAGTGTAGAAATGGTACCAGAAATTGAACATGGATTTGATAAAGGCATGTCAATTTATGTAACATGATGTAATATGGGTTATGCCTCCAAAAATTGGACATCCTGTCAGATTTGCAAACATTATTCAGAAACTGAACCTTAATACAATAGCCTAAGTATGGATCAAATTTACCTTATTTCAGATTCAAAGTCACTAATGACATTACACAAAGTTGTATTTTTGTTCTGTATCCTTTTCAGCACACATTTTACAACTGCTTGAGGCATTCAAGAATTGAACAGGTAAAATAGTCAAGATTCAATGACATATTGGACAGTTCTATATAGGCATGATTTTTATCAGCAGTATCATTTAGACCATGTTGCAGGTTAGAGTGACTTTTCCTTTAACCCACCCTCCAACTCAGCATTTAGTAACTCTCCACATATTTGTCCACCTCCCTTTCTTCCTTAATTTCTTTCTTTTTAAATAGTTTTTGGTTTGTGCTTGCTTCTTGCCTTTAAATACATGAGCAACTGTCAGAAAATAGGAATGATAGAGGTCAGGTAGTTTCTATTTACATGAAGATGAATAAAATTGTGGAATAAATTACAGGAAAATCTATTGAAGCGAGCAATGCAAATGAGCTTGAGGTGGTTAGACTTCAAAAGAGAAAGAAAGGAAGGAACTGGCAAATCTAATAAATAGAAGTAAGTTCTGAAACAAGAATTCCATTTTTAAGGTTGTCAAATGTTTTGGGAGGTCCCTGAAAAGTTTCATCCTTTCTTGCCACTATGTGGGGGAGGCAATGGCCTAGTGGTATTATCGCTGGACTGTTAATCCAGAGACCCAGGTAATGTTCTGGGTACCCGGGTTTGAATCCTGCCACGGCAGATGGTGGAATTTGAATTCAACAAATATCTGGAATTAAGAATCTAATGGAGACCGTGAATCCATTGTCGATTGTCGGAAAAACCCATCTGGTTCATTAATGTCCTTTAGGGAAGGGAACTGCCATCCTTACCTGGTCTGGCCTACATGTGATTCCAGACCCACAGCAATGTGGTTGACTCTGAACTGCCCTCTGTGCAATTAGGGATGGGTAATAAATGCTGCCTCGCCAGCGATGCCCTCATCCTGTGAATGAATAAAGAAAAAAATGTTCCTACATATTCTCTCTACCTTATTCACTTCCCTTCCTCGCTAAGTACAGCTACTGAACAGTGTGGCAAATGAACATGAACTTAATCTCCAGCATACTATTGACTGCTAATGGATCAGTGTAATACTAAGTTGCTTAAGCTCAACTCAATGCGAAAATAAAATGGCAAAGTAGAGTAGAAAATTGATACAAATACTTCAATTCTTCTTAACTTTTTTTGACCTGTAATAATTATGGTTGACAGATGAACTTGTATTGCCATTGACAGTAATTGGTTACTGCCAAAGAACAAAATGTCAACCAACACGTCATTTATGGCCCTCCATCTCTCTATGGTTTGGCCAGTATTCTTTCATCAGCTAGATACAATTCAAGCAGCATAATCATATAACATGGGAAGTATGTTGGCTGGAAACAATACATTTTCCATTTAACATTCGGACTCCTTTACATTCCTCAGATACATATCCTAGTCTCCTATTACAACTAGTTTACCTATTTGGTTATAAGATTGCAATTTGATTACTGTTCTGACTATTTAGTTCATAATTTATATATCTTTGGACTAAAACTTCTTTAGTTTTAGGAATTAAGATCTTAGCTGTAGACAAATCAAGGCATCTGATTAAGAATCTGATAGGAATGCTGAAGTAACTGAAATATAAATAAACTTGAAGTTAAAAAAAAAACTAATCTATGTTAATCTTCAAGGTCAGAGTTACAAGTATAAAATACCGGACCTCTATTTGGAACCAAGGTGTTTCTTAATATATCCATAAAAAGGAGCTATAAAGCTAAAAATTCTGGGAATGAGAGTTGTGGGAGTCTGTTTTAAATAGAAATCATTCATTTGAGCTTCAGAATAAAAGAGCTATTTTTGAATGTAAAATAATTTGGTTTCATTTCTGGATCAGTCACCCCAGATGACCATAAAATCATTGATATTGTTATTCAGAGCGGATCTCTGGTTAGAATATATCTGTCTTTGATATATTTATATTTGTTTTCTGACAGAAATAGTCAGTTCAGTTTGGCCATAGACAAATGGAGTTGTAGCTTTGATTTGGTGAGAACTATATTTTATCAGATCAGATCAGTTAATTACATCTGCATTTCAAGGAGACAGAATGTAAGCTTATCTTTAACACATCGACCAATGGTAGGTCTCCATCTCAGCTTGGATTTCATGTGGAAAAAACAGTTGAACGCTTTGTTTTAGCTTACAACCTGTCAAAGAAGTTGACAGTGATTCTCACAGAGCCTTGTGAGTAAGAAGTCAGCAGCGTTGGCTTGGAAAGTTTTGGGAAGGTGATTGAATAAGAACAGAGAGGTGAGGCAACTCCAGTTGTGAGATTTATGAAGAGCAGATGGAGGGTCACATAGCTAAAATGTAAATGGAAATATCTCCACAGAATCTGCATTTCAAAGAATGCCTAAAATAATAAGATTTGCTGTCAAAATTCTACTTTGAGATTTCATGTCCTTTGCCTACATTCAATAACAACCAGTTGAAGTACTGCTAAAATCTCAGTGCTGCAGATTTGATTTGATTTATTGTTGTCACATGTACCTGAGTACAGTGAAAAATTTTGTTCTGCGAGTAGTACAGGCAGATCAGAACATACAAAGTTATACAGATTGCAGGGTGTTTAAACAGAGTGAGGCATATAGGGTTATGGCTGCAAAGGAGGTGCACAAAAGCAAGATCAACATTAGATTTGAAATTAGAGAGGCCCATTCAGCAGTCTAAATGACAGCAGAGAAGAATCTGTTCTTGAACCTGTTGGTATGTGTGTTCAACTTCTGTATCTTCTGCCTGATGGAAGAGGTTGGAAATGAATGTTACTGGGAATGGAAGGGTCTTTGATTCCGTGGCAATGAGAAGTGTAGATGAAGTCCATGGATGGGAGGTTGGCTTTTGGGATGGCCTGGGCTGTGTACACAACTTCTGTAGTTGCTGTACCAAGCCTTTATCTACCCAGATAGAATGGTTTCTTATGTTGCATCTGTAACCGTTGGTGGGGGTCCTTATGGACATGTTGAATTTCCTAATCCTGAGGAAGAAGAAGCATTGTTGTAACTTCTTGATTGTCGTATCTATGTGAAAGGTCCAGGACAAATTCTTGGCTATCGTTACTCCTAGGAACTTGACACTCTTGGCCTTCTCCACCTCAGTTCCATTTTTGTGGATGGGGGCGTGCCCTCCTCCTTTCTTCCCGAAGTCAATGATCAGTTCTTTCGATTT
Organism: Rhincodon typus; assembly: GCF_021869965.1. NCBI lineage: Eukaryota > Metazoa > Chordata > Chondrichthyes > Orectolobiformes > Rhincodontidae > Rhincodon > Rhincodon typus. The sequence continues at coordinate 29,334,296 of NC_063345.1, read as the reverse complement.
GTTGAAATTGAGAGAGAGCTTGTTATCATTGCACCACAACACCAATCTCTCTATCTCCTTCCTGTATTCTGACTCATCATTGTTTGATATCTGGCCTACCATGGTGGTGTTGTCGGCAAACTTGTAGATGGCATTCATATGAAATGTTGCCACATAGCCATAAGTGTACAGAGAGTACAATAGGGGGCTGAGAACACATCCTTGTGCGGTGCCGGTGCTGGGGATTATTGTGCAGGAGGTGCTGTTGGCTATCTTCACTGATTGTGGCCAGTGGGTCAGGAAGTTGATGATCCAGTTGCAGAGGGTGGATCTAGGTTTTGGAGTTTTGATTTTAGTTTGGTTGGGATTATAGAGTTGAAGGCGGAGTTTTAGTTGATAAGTAAGAGCCTGACATAGGTATCCTTATTGTCCAGATGTTGCAGGGGTGAGCCTAGAGCTGGAGAAATGGTATCTGCTGTGGACCTGTTTCGTCGGCAAATTGCAAGGGCTGGATGGGAGGCTAGATTTGATGTGGGCTATGACGAACCTCTCAAAGCTATTCATGATTATGGAGTCAGAGCCACCGTTCGGTCGTTGTTGAAGCATGTTGCATGTGCATTCTTTGGTACGGGGATGATGGTGGTCTTCTTGAAGCAGGTGGAGAGCATCCTGTTGTCCTCCAGGCTTGAGAGCCCACGTATTTACCCTAATTGTTTGGGATTTGCTGAAGCAGCTGCTTGATTGGCCACCTTCTCAAAGATTGTTTCTCGGGTTCTACCACCTGTTTCCTCCAGAGAGTTAGATTGGGGTGTACAAATGAAAATCCAGTCCAAAAGGGCTGCATTCCTATAAATGTTCCTAATCAAGTGCACGAATATATCTAGGTTTGCATTTGACTGAATCTGTAGGAAAGCAGTCGGACTGATAATTACCAATAAGCACTGTACCTTTTTCATAGTGTCATGGTTGGATCTACACACACAGTGCTCATCTAATGGGGCAACAAATAGGTCTCATTCCTCAATCAGTCTGTTATGAAAAAAAACTATTTGTGACCGTACTTGCTGCACTGTGCTTCAAATTTAAAATGGTGAATAAGTCAGTGTAACTAATTATTTCTGAAATTTCCATTTGTTACAATGTGACTTTAAATGATCAAGAATATCTTTAACTTCCTACATTATCAAGAGGGCAGCTCAAAGTCCAATGAAAAACATTCAATAAATAATACTTTGTATCATAAAAGTCAATTCATAGGTTGCAGTTTGCCTGTAAATGTTTTGTGAACAATATCAGTCTCTGATACTAACTTGTCTTTTGAATGAAACAACCTACTTTTACATGAAGGATATACTATTCCATGACAAATGACCTTATTTGCTGGCAAAGTGAATGCAAGGATTAAGGTTTTGTACTGTCACATTTTGTAGTTACTTTCCAAAGCCGAAAATTAATTCCTGCTCGTTGTTGGCAAACAAAGGTGAAGGCCTGAGAAATACATTATAAGATACTGTTGAAGCTGTGGATTTATAGACATGCATAAACTCCAGATCCAGGGTTTAACTGAGCCATAAATCAGTAAGTAATGATTAGATGACATTAAGCTTGAATTTTAAAGCCTGTACGTCACGTGTAAATTCCAATGCAGTTGTTCTGTAATAAATGAGCAGCATTTCAGATAAACTTTATATTTACTTGGTTCTCAACTTCAGCTTTGAAACAGTCAAAACTGGTTCTTTTTCGTCAGCTGAGCAGCTAAACAGCATCTTGTTAAAAATCTGCAATTCAGCCTATTGATCAGTTTAAATGAATGAACATGTAGTGCAATTGATAATGATTTTAAGCAAAGAAGTTTGCATCTTAGATTTGCTGTTGTGTGGAGTATCCAGTATCCAATTTCCTATTGACCAGCGTCATCAGTAATTCCTTTTTGCTCCATTGCTGAGCTAGTATCGCAGCACTGCTTGCTAAATACGATACACATGCAGCCCTTCTCTCAACAGAGAATTATTTATCCTTGGCTTCCAAGAATAGAGTGAAATTGATTGTGAGCTACATCAGAATGATCCCAGAAACATGTTTAAACTTGGGAATGAATCATTTATGGAACAAACAGAAAATGTTGCTATTAACAGTGTGTTAGCTATGTTCCTGGAAGTGTAATATTCTCCATCTGGTTTTCCTAATCTGTTAAATCACTGCATTAAAAATAAGTACAAAAATAAGTTATCGTATTACCCGCATATAGGTTCTGATATTCTGCTCTCCAGGTGGCATTCATATGTATTGCTGCTTCCATTGATGTATTTTAATTTCATTTTGACTTACAGGAGGGATTTATCTTTTTGAAAAGTTGCTATAGCCTTTCACACCTAACCAGCTGTGGGTAATGAGGCTCAAACAAATCTTCAAAGTCTAGATTCCTGTCTGTCCTCTTTCACTTCTGTTCCTATCTCTCAACTTCTTCACTTCTGCTTTACTTCCGCTTCCATCACCATGTCTAAGCCTCCTGCTCTTAACTTGGTTCTTTTAATATTCTCATCAAGAGGGATATCTTTGGCCCCTCTCTCCAACCATTGTTTCTGATTTTCACTTTCCTTCAACACTTAACTTCCTGTCTTCCATTCAACCCCTTCATTTCTATTTCTCCCTTGCAAACTTGATTCAGGGAATGTTCTATTTAGTTCACAAAATAGCTATTATAACTATTTTGTTTCAAAAGTGAGGGAGTTAGCAAGCAGGAAAATACAGGCCAGTTATCATAGTGAAAGGGTAGAATATATTATTCCAGATGTTATAACCAGGCACTTTGAAAAGTTTGTCGTAATCAGGCAGTGTCAATATGATTTTGCAAAAGGGAATCCTTGTTTCATTGCAGTTCTTTGAGGAAGTAATATGTTCTCAACTGGTGGGTGTACTGTACTTACATTTCCAGATGGCTTTTAATGAAGTGCTACATCAAAGGAGGAGGTGGTGGCCAAGTGGTATTATCACTGGACTGTTAATCCAGAGACCCAGATAATGTCCTGGGAATCTAGATTCAAATCTCGCCGTGGCAGATGATAGAAATTGAATTCAATAAATATCTGGACTTAAGAGTCTAACGATAGCCATGAATCCATTGTTGATTATTGGAAAAATAATGTCCTTTAGGGAAGGAAACTGCCATCCTTACCTAGTCTGGCCTTCGTGTGACTCCAGACCAACAACAATGTGGTTGACTCTTAACTGCCCTCTGTGCAATTAGGGATGGGTAATAAATGCTGCCTGATCAGTGACTTCCCTCATCCTGTTAATGAATAAAGGGGAAAAAAACCAAAGGCTAATGCAGAAAATAAAGCTCACCAATGTACTGGGTAAAATTTTGTTATGGATATAAGATTGACCGGCTGACAGGAAACAGGGAGTAGGCATAGATTGATCTTGCAAAATGGAATGAGTGATGTGCCACAGGGATCAGGGGAAGTGCCTCATGTTTTTCAATTCATCAGCTGTCTCAGCAACCACTTGTTTTTCATGATCTTGGGATGAAATCCAACTTGTCAGCCCTCAGCTCAAACAATTTTATCAGTATTACTTTTCTGATGATTGTAATTTTCTTGAGTTCCTCCTTCCCTTCCATTTCTTCATTTTCAGTTTTATTTGGGCTGTCACTTGTATCTTCTATAGTGAAGACTAATGCAAAATATCTATTCAGGTCATTTGGCATCTGCTTTATTTTGCATTGTGAATTTTCTAGATTCACTTTCATTAGGACCAATGCTCTTCTCTCTTTTTTAAATATCTAAAGAAACTATTAAAGTTCTGTTTTCATATTTCTAACTAGCTTTCACTCATTCTCTAATTTTCTCTTCATTTTTGTCATTCTTTGTCAGTTGCTATATTCTATTCAAACTTCTGACCTCCCACACATCTTTGCATAACTGTTATGTGTTTCCTGTATGTTTGATACTATCTTTAACTGTTTTTAGTTAAACAAAGATGGTGGGTCTCCCCTTGGGGAAACTTTAATTTATCTACTCTGTGTATTCTGAAATATGCTGTTAAATGTCAACCATTGTATTTAATGTGATAGCCCTTCATTGAAACATAAACATCCAAGGCAACAGATTTGATCTTAACAATACGACAGCAGTTTATTACACAAAATAAAGAAGCATAAAACAAACAAATTTATCAAAATATAACAGGTTGAAAGATTTCAAAACACATGGCAAAGCAAAATCCAGCTATTCCCCAACAATATCACTTTATAGTTAAACAAAAATCAGAGATTTTCCATCCCTATCCAAGCAGTAAGTTTGACTGAACAGTTTCTGGTCAGTTCCCGTGCTGAGTTGTGAAGCTTTTTACCTGGATCATGTGCGCAACTGACAGATTAAGACCTTCTCAGGCTTTTAATAATCAGCTGAGTTCTATCAAAATACTCGTGATCTAGATGTTTTATAAAGTAATCTATTTCACTTATTCCCTTAAATCTTCCAAATTCCTTTTCTAGAAAGATGATGCATTTCTCTGACCCCTGTCGGGTCTTTTTTGAACGGAATCTATAAGTTTTTGAACTAAACTTTAAAAAAAAACTCATCCTAGATTCTATAAAACAAAATGCTTAATGTTTTTCTCTCTTGTCATAAACTCCCCACAATATAAACTAACTTTGATAGACTGACCTAATTAACTATAAACGTTTTAAAAAAAAACACTTACAAGCCAGAAATTCAATTCTTAAAAAAAAATGTATTAATGTATGACTTTCATCTCACACTCAATCTTCTCTCCCTTCAATTCAACATAAAATTCAATCATGTTATGATTCCTGCTATCTTAAGGCATCTTCATTATGAGGTCACTGATTAGTTCTATCTTGTTGCACAATATCAACTGTTAAAAAACCTTCTTTCTGGTCAGCTCAGAAATGTGCTGTTCTAAGAAACTATCATGAAAACATTTTATATACTCCTTATCTAGGGTACATTTATCTAAATAGCTTTACCAGTCTAGATGTAGTTTAAAATCACCTATAATTGTCACTATACCTTTCTGAAGAGCTCCCATTATTTCTTCCTTTAAATGCCATCATACATTATGGTTCTTATTAGTAGGCTTGGACACTACTCCCCTGAGTGGATTCTTGCTTTTGTCATTTCTTATTTCTACCAAAAGATATTTCTATATCTTGGTTTCTTGAACTTAGGTCTTTCCTTCTCTATTGTGCTAATACCAGCATTAATTGTCAAAGCTACTTATAAAGTCAAAAAGTCATACAGCATGAAAACAGACTCTTTGGTCCAACCAGTTTGGTCACGCCATGTTCCCAAAGTAAACTAGGCCCACTTGCCTACATTTGACCCATATCCTTCCAAACCTTTCCTATTCATGTACTTATCCAAATGTCTTTCAAATGTTGTAACTGTACCTGCATCCATCACTTCCTCTGGCAACTCATTCCACATATGAACCATTCTCTGTGTAAGAAAGTTGTTCCCCGTGTCCTTTTTAAAACTTTCTTCTCTCATCTTAAAAATATGGCCCCCAGTTTTGAGATTCCCCACCTTAGGGAAAAGACCCTTGCTATTCACCTTATCTGTACCCGTTATGATTTTATAAACCTCTGTAAGGTCACCCCTCAACCTCTTGAATTCCAGTGAAAGAAGTCCCAGCCTACTTTTTATAACTGAAATTCTCCATCCTGGTAAATCTTTTCTGAAGCATCTCCAACTTAATATCTTTCCTGTAAAAGTAATCCAGAAAAGGCCTCACCAACATTCTGTACAACATTAATATGACATCTCAACTCTCATACTCAATGGTCTGAGCGTTGAAGGCAAGCATGCTAAATACCTTCTTAACCACCCTGTCTACCTGTGACAGAAATTTCAAAGAATTATGTACCTGAACCCCTACGTTTCTTTTTTCTACAAAGCTACCAGGGTCCTACCATTAATTGTTTAAGTCCTGCCTTTGTTTGTTTTAACAAAATGCAATCATTTATCCAAATAAACTCCATCTGCCACTCCTCGGCTTATTGACCCAACTGATCAAGATCTCTTTGTAATCTTAGATAAATTTCTTCACTGTCAACTATACCACCAAGTTTGGTGTCATCCACAAACTTACTAATCATACCTCCTATATTCTCATCAAAATTATTTATGTTAAATGATAAACAAGTACTATTTCCGAGCTTGCTATCCTTCCTAAATGTCATGGGCTCTCCAATATATAGTATATTATTATGGCATCATGATTTAAAAAAAAGTTAGTTCTAATACCAATAACTAGTAAAGCACATTTAAATCAGTAAAACATCACAAAACATTTCACAGGACAGAAAGAGGTAGCCAATATTAAAGCGATTTAAGGCTAAGGATATTCAAGACATAAAAATTGGAGGAGAGCAAAAATCCGGAAATGTTATGAGAATTTAGAGCGATATGAAGGGTTGGTTCTGTGGAGGAGTTTTAAAACTGGGGTGAAAATTTTAAAACTGAGACTTTGCATAACCAGGAGACAAAATAAGTGATGGGTGGGAAGGGCTTGGTGCAATTTTGGACGTATGCATCAGGGTTTTGGATGACGTCAAGTTTGCAGAGGGTGGAAAATGAGAGGTTTGTTAGAACAGCAGAATAGTCAAGACTCAAAAGAACAAAGGCATGGATCAGAGTTACAACAGTTGATTGAGTTTGTAGTAGAGATCGAAAGACAATGGCTACTGTCATCCCAGTATTTAGTTGGAGAAAAATTCTGCTCATCCAATATTGAATGCGAAGTAATATAAACATTTAGAAACAGTGAAAAACTGACCACCAATTAATTTAAATAAATATGTACAAATTTATGACTGAACTGCTTTGATACAGTCAAAATTAAACTGGACCACTTTAAAAAGTGTCATTTCCGAGATCAGCCTTCCTTAATCTTCTCTAAATAAGATTACTGAATAGTGTTCAATTTGGAAGATTCATGCTGTGAAAACATCCCCACCAGCAATTTATTTCCTGTAAGAACCTTTCAGCTAACAGGGTTAATTACCGTCTGATCAGTCTGGGGTGAGTTGAAATCCAGGCACCTTATCTGACTTACTGCAATATATTCTTAATAATAATAAGGGAGTTCAAAGCACAGGACGATTGAGAATGACAAGTTTCAGTTTTAAAAACAGAAAGATCTTAGGAGGAAGAAAAGTTTGAGGGAAGTGTTGGAAGGACTGACTTTTATAACTTTACCTCCTTCTGAAATAGAGAACATGTAAGGAAATTGTAGAATCATACAGCACAGAAGAGGGCCTTTAAACCTACTGTGTCTGTGTCTACTCTCTGAAGGAGCAACTTCCTAATACCACCTTCCTGTCGTCTCCTGGTAACCCTACACATTTTTCCTTCCAAGTAATAATCCAATTGCTGTTTTAGAGCCTCAATTGCACTTACATCCATTAGAGCCTTAGGTAATGTATTCCAGATCTTAACCACTCACTGTATCACACTAAATTGTTTAATCTGATCAAGCATTGAACTATAAACGACAAATTGTATCCATTTGAGTATTAGATAACTGAAATCAGGATTAAATAATGATCTTCACAACAGAGGTCTGCCCATGCAAAATTATGCTTTCTTAACCAATGTCATTTCTGCAAGAATGGTTAACCACTCTAAGTAATTTGGCACAGGAGGGTTTGATTTTTGTGAGCAATTACATCAGTTATGAAATATACCTAAACATATAGATCATAGAATCCTTACAGTATGGAAACTGGCCATTTGGCCCAACAAGTCTATGCCGCTCCTCCGAAGAGCATCCGACCCACACCCATTCCCCTATATTTCCCATGTCTAACCCACCTAACCTGCACATCCCTGGGCACTATGGGCAATTTAGCATGGCCAATCCACCTACCCTGTACATCTTTGGGCTGTGGGAGGAAACCGGAGCACCCAGAGGAAATCCACACTCACACGGGGAGAACATGCAAGGTCCACGCAGACAGTCACCCGAGGGTGGAATCGAACGCAGGTCCCTGGTACTATGAGGCAGTAGTGCTAACCAATGAGCCAACGTGCCGTCCGATTTATGAGATCATATTTCATAAAGGAAAGTCACAAGGGATTTGGGGTAAATGTTTTTTATTATTTGATCATGTGAAATGGACATGGTTGGCTAGACCAGCATTAACTGCCCATCTTTAATTTATCTTGAGAAGATGTTGGTGAGTTACATTCTTGAACTGCTACAGAAGCATTGGTACAGTTGCCAGGAAGAAAGTTCAAAGAGTTTGATCCATCCGCAGTGAGGGAATGATTAAATAGTCCCCAAGATAGTCTGTGGCTTGGAGGGGAACTTACGAGTAGAGGTGTTCTGCTGCCCTTTTCCTTTAGGTGATAGTGGTCTCAGGTTTAGAAGGTGATGCTGAAGGCTGCTTGGTGAGATGATGGAACACACCTTGTATACAGTACACATTGCTGCCACGGTATATTGGTTCTGAAAGGAGTGAATACAGTAGGTGATAGTTGGAATGTAGATCAAGTACGTTGCCTGAGCACTCCAGCTCTGGAGTGCTGTTTGAATTGCACACATTAAGGCAAGTGGAGAGTACTCCATAATTTACCTGATGTGAGCCTTATAGATAGTGCACATGCACTGGGGCAACAGCAGGTGAGTTTCTCACTGCAGAATACCTAACTCTCACCCACTCTTACCCACTCATCCACAGTGTTTTATAACTGGTCCAGTTCAATTCTGGTCAATAGTATGTTGATGGTGATGTTGATAGTGGGAGAATCAGCAAAGTTAATGTCATTGAATATCAATGGACGATGGTTAGATTTTCTTTTGTGGGAGATGGTCATTACCTGGTAGTCATGAGACATGAAAGTTACTTGCCACAATACAGAATCTTGCTCAGGCCTTGCTGCATAAGTACAAAGGACGCTAAATTTTCTGAAGAAGTGTAAACAGTTCTGAACACCATGCAGCCATCAATGAATATACATTTCTGACTTTTATGACAGTGGGAGGGTCATTGATGAAACAACTGAAGATTGTTGGTCTGAGGACACTACTCTGAGGAACTCCTGCAGGGAGGCCCTGAGCCTGAGATAGTTAACCTCCAAAACTCGCAACAATCATCCTTCACGCTAAGTACGACTCTAACCGAGACTTTCCCCTCCTGATTCCCATTGACTTCAGTTTTGCTAAGGTTCCTCATGTCATATTTGACAACTCCTGCCTTAATGTCACTCTCACTTTATGTCTGGACTTCAGATTTTTTTGTCCATGTTTGCACCAAGGCTGTAATGAGGTCAGGAGGCGAGTTGTCCTAGGACAACCCAAACCGAGTATCAGTGAGCTGGTTATTGTTGAGCAAGTGTCACTCGATAGCTCTGTCAACAGCCACTCCTTTCACTTTCTTGATGGTTGAGAGTAGAGTGATAGTTGGCTGGGTTAAACTTATCTAAATTTTGTGAGTAGGCCATACCTGGGCAATTATCCAACTGTCAGGTAAATGCCTGTATTAGAGCGATACTTGAAAAACTTAGCTCGGGGTATACTTAGTTCAGGAGCATGAGTCTTCAGTACTATTGCTGTAATGTGACCGAGAGTCATTGCAATATCCAATGCATGCAGTTATTTCTTAACACCAAAGTGATAGCATACAAGCTCAGTGGGTAATAAGGAAGTCAAATACAATGTTGCCCTTTATTTCAAAGTGAATGGAATATAAAAGTAGGGAGATTTTGCTAAAACTATATAAAGTACTAGTCAGTGGGGAGACAATGGCCTAGTGGTATTATCGCTGGACTGTTAATCCCAGAGACCCAGAATATGTTCTGGGGACTCAGGTTTGAATCCTGCCACAGTAGATGGTGGAATTTGAAATCAATAAAATATATATATGGAATTAAAAATCTAATGATGACCGTGAATCCATTATTGATTGTCAGGAAAAACCCATCTGGTTCACTAATGTCCTTTAGGGAAGGAAACTGCCATCCTTACCTGGTCTGGTCTATATGTGACTCTGGACCCACAGCAATGTGGTTGACTCTGAGCTGCCCTCTGGGCAGTTAGGGATGGGCAATAAATGCTGCCTGGTCAGGGATGTCCTCATCCTGTTACTGAATAAAAATAAACAGACTGTAGCTGGAATTCTGTGAAGCATTTTGGGCCCTTGTCTAAGAAAAGATATATGCTGCCTTTGGAGGCAGTCCAGCGAAGATTCATTAGAATGATACCTGGTATCTAATGGTATAGCGGGATTGCCTTATGAGGAGAAGTTGAGTAGGTTGGGTCTGTACTCTCTGAAATGTAGAAAAATGAAAAGCAACCTGGTTGAAATATACAAGGTTCTTAGGGAACTTGGCAAGGTACATGTAGAAACTTATGGAAGTGTCTAAAACCAAAGGGAATAATTTCAGAATAATGGGTTGCACTGAAGAGAGAGATGAGAAAGAATTTCATCTCTCAAAGTGTAGTGAATCTGTGGAATCCTTTACTGCACATGGCTGTAGATGTTGGGTCGTTAAGTGTATTCAAGGCACTAATCAATAATGGAATCAAGAGCTATCTGGGAAAAGGTGGGAAAGTGGAGTTGAGGATGTTAAGGTTAATTATGATTTTACTGAATGGCAGAGCAAACATTTTGATCTACTTCTGCTCCTACGTCTTATGGTCTTATGAAATGAATTGGCTGAATTCCCCACCGTTAACATTGACCAGATACTAAACAGTACAAACCATATATGCACTGTGGCTATAAAAATAGGTCAGGAACCATGGATTTTGTGGTGAGAATCGCACCTCATATCAGCCTAATGCCTGTTCAAAATCTGTAAGACACAGATCCAGAATGTGATGGAATAGTCTCCACAGCTCCAGTAACACTCAAGAAGCTCAACATTATTCAGGACAAAGCAGCCCACTTGAATGGAGCCCCATCCACCATATACACCATTCATTTGTTTTACCACTGATACACAAGGATTGCAGTGTATGCCACTCACAAGATGTAGTGTGGTAATTCACCAAGTGTCCTTTGACAGCACTTCCAAAACCAGAGACCCTTGCCATCTAGAAAAAGAGCAGCAGATATATGGGAACACCAACTGCAAATCCCCCTCCAAGTCACACACCATCTTAACTTAGAACAATACTGCTGTTCCTTCACTGTCACTGGGTCAAAATCCTGGAACTCACTTGCAAACAGCACTGTGGATGTCCATACAACCCAAGCCCTGCAGCGATTCAAGAATGGAGCTCAGCACCACTGCCTCAAGGCAATTAGCAACGGACAATAGATGCTGGCCTAGCCAGCGATGTCCACTGAACATGAGGAATTTTTCTAAATAATTGTCATCTGTGATGCTGCAAACTTCAGAATAAGCCTTTTACTCTCTTTCACCAAGAGTCATCTAGGGGATCCAAGTCAGATTGATTTAAATAGCACATCGCTTCTGGTTTAAAGCTCATTCCTAACAGGAGGCAAGAGTATTATTTTTTCAACTGGAAAAATGTTTGTGTTGAAGAAGAGTCAATATCAGGAAATCAGAAAACATTTTCCATTCTGACCACCAATAGGGACCAGTTTTTCCTGTTGAAGTTGAGAAGTGGGTCACGGGTTTGATTCTGGGTCATGAACCCACTGTCATTTCCAAAGTTCTGTGTTCTGGTAATTTTCATTGGGCCTAATGACCTGAGAGATGGTTCTGTTGCCTGTGTTGAGTTTGGAATGGGAGCTGGAGATGAAAGTGAGTCACCAGAGAAACAGGCCCTTTTTCTGGCTTGAATCAGAAGCCAGTGTCTCGGTTGCTGTCTGTGTGTGACCTTAAAAATGTCAGGTTCATCATCGTCAAAGTGGCTTTGGAAACATCAAAAACATAGAAACATTGCAACACAGAAACTAGGAGCAGGAGGAGGCCATTTGGCCCTTCAAACCTGTTCCACCATTTGACAAGCTCATGGCCAGTCCTCCCTTTCATCTTCCCACTTTATCCCCATACCCTTGGATTCTTGTAAAGTCTGAAAAAAATCTATAGAAACATTGAGAAATGGAGAGACAGGACCTAGGATAGAGCGGGGAAACTGTTGGTTACAAAGATTTTATCAAAACTCAGACATACTTTATTTCTAAACTTGTATATTTTTACTTTTAAAAAAAACTGTGTTTCCTGCTTGGCTACAGTTGGACACCTTCAGAGATCTCCTAAAGCCACCTGCACCCTTGAAAATCTCAGAACCAATAGACAAACTCGTAATAAGATTCTTAATGACGCAAACTGCCAAACTGATGGTTCAGATGATTTCACTTTCCTACCTGCTCATTCCATTTTCTCCCATTACTCCAGAAAATCATCAGAATTTGTAAATGGAAGCAATAAACTGGCATGGACGTTACTGGTGCTATTTGCTTGCCATGCTGTCTCCATTTCAGCTCAAATCAGGACAAGAAAATGCAGCCCCTTGTTTCAATATCAAGCAATTACAGGTCGGGTAGCTTCCAGCTAAAAACAAAGCAAATATATGAGATTCAGCAGCACGTCCCTGTGACAATTTTTAATTTCTCATGTGGTTCATTCATCGGCCTTAGAATGATAATTTAGTAGCAATTTGTGTTTGATTAAGAGAGGAATTAATTTGGCAAAGGGTGTTTATGTAAGGTGGTCTGGGTCTGGAGTGTCCATCTCTGTTTAAAAAAAAAACTGGATTGAGAATTCCAAAAATAGTTTAATATACGGCTGTCAAAGAGATAAGCAGATGTAACTGATGGCTTGTCCTTTCAAAGTTAGTTTCCTAAGTCATGGTAATAAGAGCTAATTCTGGATTAAGTAACTAATGCATCAAGTGACCTAAGTCACCCAGTTGGAATGTATCCATTTAATCATTTACATATCCTAGGTAGCTGTTTATTGACTAGAAATAGGAAAAAAAACTAAGAATGCTACCACAGAAAATTATATGCTGGCCATGTCTGACATTCAACAATGTCAGGTCATTAGCATTTTTGACAACCCACCCAGCACACTGTCCATGCTTTGGTGGGAGATCATCAAATTCATAGCTTGTAAGACTCCCAACTCTTTGAAGAGAGAAAGGAAGGGAAATTATACAATAGACTTTTCACCTACATTAAGCCAGCTTTGTTTCTTTAAGGTCAATTGTTTAGGGACACATATGTCCACCCTGAAGAATAACTGTGCGAGTGATGCTCCTTTATTGCACCCTTTTACAATAGTTACCCATGGTTGGAGTGCCTCTGAGATTAACCCACGTTATGCAGAGCAGATCTCATTTACACTTGAAAAAATATATATTGAGTTTCATGTGCTTTTACTGCACAGACTCAATGCATTGATTACAAAGCCAAAGTGTGTTATGGTGTATAAAGTGTGATAGCCTTTAACCCAAAAGTAGTGACAATAAACAAAATTTGTAATTCTTAACATGTTTTGGGGAATTTGTTATCATTTTAAAAGAAATGAAAAGTTTCCCTTTTTAAGAGATTGTACAAATTGTAAAGGGATCAATTATAATTTTTAGATAATAAATACCAGCCCATGTGACTTGGTGACCCTTGACCTGGAAGCAATAAAGAAATTACTGTACAGAGGCCATGTACTACCAAAAGATGAAACAAAAGAGCTAGGGGGAGAAACAGTCAGCAAGTCAAGTTTGTCAACTAGTTTCCCGAGCACCTGGAGAGCAGGTAAGTACTTTCATTTCTTTCACTTCTAAGTGACTGAAGGCACAGAAACAGTGATCATTTATAGAAGTAAGACTGATTCTGGTAGATTCATGCCACCACGGCCATTGGAAATTCAGAATTGAGAAGGTTCCTGAAAGGAGTGGATATCGCAGGGAAGGTCGCACAGGTCCACCCTGGTTCATACAAAATCTGCTGCCTATGGAGAAATTGGCTGTGCTCTTGAAGGAAAGGGATGGAAATTTTGCTTAAAAGAATTGTGTCCAAAACTGGGCCCCTATATGTGGAGTGGACTGCTAACTACATCAGTGAGAAAGTCTATGTAATATCTGCTATTCTAATCGTAATTTTTAGATGATACAAATTGTGATTTACATGTTACTTTACATTTAATTTTTCTAGATTCTGATTCTTGTTCAAGCAAAAGTCACAAGAATTGAAATTTTGTTGGTAATTTCTTTGCTTTTATTTATAGTTTCATAGAATTTAGTGTCCCTGGCAAGGCTGGCATTCGTTGCCCATCCTTAAATTCCTTTGGACTGATTGGAATGACTGAGCAAGACAGAGGGAAGTTAAGAACCAGTCACATTGCTCTCAATCTGGAGTGAAATGTAGGCTGGACTATTGTCTTATGTTTTTTTTTGTAAATTCATTCATGGGACATGGACATCACTGGCTAGGCCAGTATATGTTTTCCATCTCTAATTGCCAAGAGGGTAGTTCAGAGTCAACCACATTGCTGTGAGTCTGGAGTTACATATAGGCCAGACCAGGTAAGCATGGCAGTTTTCTTCCCATAGGCGCTTAGAGAGCCAGATGGGACTTTTTGATAATCACCAATGGTTTCATGGTCATCAAGAGACTCTTAATTCAAGATTGTGGAATTTGAATTCAATTAAAAATGAATCTACAATGGCAGGACTTGAACCTAAGACATTACCTGGGTCTCTGGATTAATAGGCCAGTGATAATGCACTAGGTCATCACTTATTTTTGTACTTGGGGTATAATGCTGCTGCTACCATTTTAAAATAAACAAGTTAAACAAAATCACTTTAGACAATCTCTGAGGGGCATTGTAACAAATATTGAAATTTTGACTAAACCTTATAAAATTTAAATCAAAACATCATTTTGTGGTTTGATGATACACTGCAGATCCTGTGGGGCCCACCTGTCACAGAAGACCTGAAGAGTGGTAGCAGATATGTGTTCCTTCCTCAAGGACATGTGGGTGAGGACTTTTCATGCAAGGGCGGCAGGCAGTCTGGTGTAATAAACCCTTCAACAGCCCACTGCCTTGGCCACGAACTTTCAGAACTATTACCTTATTCAAAATCCATGCAAGAATGACAGGTTTCTTTCCCTAAAAAGCATTAGTGAATCAGATGGGTTTTGATGGCAATCAACAACGTTGGTAGTTTCATGATCACCATTACAGAGGCCAGTTTTCAATTTAATATTTTTAATTGAATTTAACTTCCACTAGCTGCAATGGTTAGATTTGAATCCCCAAGCATTAGCTTAGGTGTCCTGGTTTCCTAATTCACTG
Organism: Rhincodon typus; assembly: GCF_021869965.1. Taxonomy (NCBI): domain Eukaryota; kingdom Metazoa; phylum Chordata; class Chondrichthyes; order Orectolobiformes; family Rhincodontidae; genus Rhincodon; species Rhincodon typus. Next base: position 29,319,069 of record NC_063345.1, on the reverse strand, counting down.
CAGTCATCTCATTAGGGGTCATTCAATAAATTTGATTATTTTAGTTTACAGATCCCCACAGGATCTTGAAAGAGTATAAAATGGTACTGACTGTTATAAAGCCTAATAATATCTTATGTCTACTAGGTGCCAGAGTTTACATTACCTCACTTGTACAGACTTTATTTTCACTTTTCTCATGTCATTCAAGAAACTATCTCTGGGAATACAGAACTCTGGAAAGTTGGAACTTATTGAAATGATGAGGACTAACACAGCTCCACATGTTGCTCATTCAACGTAATTGAAAACATAAACAGATTTGATTTGGGTTTCGCGACTTGACTGAAATGACTAACTGCTTTTCTTACCCAATTTCACAGCTGTTTATTTTTCTTTCAATGGTCTGAAATATATTTTACAAACTATGATGAATTGCTTGTGAATCAGAAATAAACTAAGCTCAATATAACACACAGTAAGTACAAGAGTGGTGAAACAGTGAGTAAGAAGTACAGAGCGAGAGTTTGAGAATGGATTAGGGGCTAATGTAAGAAGAAACTGTTCGGTTTGTGATTAAGGTATGACTCTATTTACTCTTCCAAAGAAATGTTGCTTGCATTATGGAACTTCCTGCAAGAACTTTCCTTTTATTTTTAGCTTCATCAATTCATTCATTCACTCAGCACTAGGTTAGAGTTTCTTTTCTGTCTTCTTATTCTCCCTACTTCATTATGTCACTCTGACATGATCAGAACATCATTATGCATCATAATAAGATATGCATCTGATGGGAATCCCATTACTCTACATCTTCTGCCAAGTTATAATCCTTATATTAGAATAAGACATAATAATCATCTCCCCCAAAATCTCGGACAGTCATAGGGTTAGTCTTTGTTGTGTTGAGGACAATCTCCCTCATCTGGTTTTGGTCTCATTCTGAGATCACTCATTTTCTGCAGTCTTCCTTCTTTCAGTTTCATTGTTTCTGTTCTGGCTGGTTGTTGGAATTTCCTTGATTGCCTTCTTCTGAAGAATATTTCCACTGGCTTCTTGCTCAATGTCATCAATGTATCATGATTTCTCCTTACCACCCCATGATCTGTTTTGATGCTATATGATCTTGTTTGATGTTTTTTGGCATGATCATTCCTCTTCTCTGTTGATCTCGTACCTATACTCTCTCAGCAGGCTGTAGCTCTGGTAAATCTTGTGCTCGCAGGTTGTCTGTTTGCTTTTCCCATATAGTTTCACTTTGCTACGGTCATTCTGAGTGAAGTTAGCCTGAGAGAGAGATAGAAGGTCTGTTCTCAACTTATAAACCCTACCGTGTGGAAAGGGGCCATTTGGCCAATCAAATCTGCACTAACCCTCCAAACAGCATACCACTTAGACCTAGCCCTCTACCCTATCGCCATAACCCTGCATTTGCCATAGATAATCCACCTAACCTGCACATCATAGACAATTTAGCATGGCCAATCCACATAATCTGTACTTCTTTGGACAGTGGGAGGAAACCAGAGCATCCAGTGGAAACATGGAGAACATGCAAACTCCAGACAGACAGTCGCCCAAGAGTGGAATTGAACCCAGGTCCCTAGTGCTGTGAGGCAGCAGTGTTAGCCACTGAACCACTGTGCTGCTTAGAGCCACCGAGCCACCCGCCAACTTCCTGCCCATCAATAATTTTGTTGACAATCTGTTTTATGGTGATGATTATTTGTAACTTAATTGTGCAAGATTTAAATATTCCTTCTTCAGTAATACTTTTATTGTTTGGACTCCCCTCTCTTCATTAGTTAGAAGAAAGTGCAGTAAGCTTGTAACATGAATAAAATTGTAAAAATGTACAAATCTTTAAAACTGTTAATTTGCAAACTGTGGACCTCTCTTTGAAACTACAAATGTCTGGAACACCATGCATTGAATAGTTTTTTTTTCTGTGGTGTTTCCTCACTGCCTCTGCCAGGTTCCTCTACAAATACATGACTTGAATCCACGTTGAGTAATGTGCTGTGATAATAAAAATCTTAATGTTGAATTTGAATTAATCCATTTCTAAACACTTCAATGGTTTTGATGGAAAAGATGATGGTAGTAGTTGTTTATTCCTTAGGTTGTTCATTGCACATGAAAGGCAATGAGCAATCATTTTCTGTGAATGTGCAATACCTGGGCACCAGACTGATTGCATTCTCACAAGACACTTAGTAATGATTAAATTTCGTTGATTAAATTTCTCAAAATATCAATTTCAAGAGGTCTTGGTATTACTAATCTCTAAATGAAAAATACCAAGTTGTCGATGATTGTAAGATGTCTATGCTGTTCAAAGTGTGGTTCAAAGCTGTCATAGTATGGGATCATTAAGTACAGAGTCTAGCCATCTTTCTAGATAGTATTTCTTGTTCTGGATACAGACTTTATGTTCTTGTTCTTCTTGAATCTTTTGTAGCTTTCTTTCTGTACCTGGCAAAAGTTTTGAGACTTCTGATGTAGGTTTCAAGATCTTCAATTAAGTTTAAGCATGCTTGTTCCATTCCATTCATTGGTTTCCTTGACATTGTCTGCTGTCATTTAGTATTCCTGCTGCACATGTTTAGTGGTGAGTCATCCTTCAGTCTGAGTTGTTAAATTCTGAGTGGCATCTTGGCTATTTCTTTTGATTCTGAAGAGTACCCAAATGGTTTCTGGTCAGATGTTATGTTTATCTGCAACCCCGTCAAATAATCTAGTTTAATCTTTGCTCCATGCTTTCCATCTTTTTTGCACCTGAAAGGGTATTGTCCCCAATGCTGCAGAAAATGTATCAACTGCCCATATGTTCAGTAGCTATAGATCATAATGTGTTAAGGTTTCTAAGAAGATCAAAAGTTTCTTGATTTGTCAGAATCTTCTTTTCTTGGTCAACAATCCAACACTGCTCTTGAAGGTGACATAATAGATGTCTCAAAGGCTCATTAACTTCTGTCAAGTTTGGTTTGGAAAACAAAAGTTTCTGAAGAAGGATCTATAGTATCAAAATGTTAACTCTGTTTTCTCTTCACAGATGCTGCCAGACCAGCTGAGTTTCTCCAGCAATTTCTATTTGTGTTGGTAAGTAGACTTGCCCACTTCATTCAATATCCTAAGCAATCTTTCAAGATCTGTAATGTTGCTAGGTGGTGGGAATTCCATAACAATCTTGATTCTAGACAATAAACTGCAATTCCTGTAGCTTGGATAAAGTGTCAAGAAATGTTGTTATTTTAGATTTTGCAAACACACAGTTTTCATTCATTGTTTGAACTGCACGTTGAAGCAGTTCCATGACTATTTTAACTTTTTGGACATATTCTTCCTTGCTGCATGCAATAGTATGTCATTCATGTGATCTATTGCTCCTCAATGCCTTCCACTGTGTTTTGGCATGGTCTTCTGAAAGGTATCTTTTAAAGCAATAATGGCGAAAAGGTGAAACAAATGTCAGCTTTCTGAAGTTTCAATCCAGATGTAATTGCCAAAATCTGCTGTCAATATCCAATTTGATGACGAGAGTGCTCTTGGCTATCTTTGCTAGACCTTCATCCACTGAAATCATTTGATGACTTTCACGTTCCATTGCTTTATTGAAATGAATTACATACTTACAGATGGATAATGACCTGTTTGGTTTTAACACTGTTTCCTTCCTGAATTTTTTTTTGGTGTAAATAAGCAGATTGGTTTTGTATCACTGTGTGGAGTTATATGCTGTTCAGTCTTCAATTTCTCTATTTTCTTGATCTGCATCTGATATTTCATCCACCATGTAGATTCATCTCAGCTTTAAGAGTGCCTCTGGCTCAATTGAAAACATTCTTAATGTTGAATGACATAGGGATTCCATGATTTCTTTTCCCTTGTACCAATGCTTCATCATGAGTTGGTATTTTATTTTCAATATTCCTTCAGATTCCTGTAACTGCAGCAAGGATAGACACAATTTAATCTATTTAAAACATTTAAATCGATCAAATAAATTTGAAACACTAGCTCTGCTAGGTACTTTAAACTCTGTGGTGTGTCCATTTATTTCCAATTTTACTCTCCAGTATTTGTTTACAAAGCCATTGATTTTGTATAAAATATTATCTTTAGTCTGTAATGTTTCCACCCCTTGAATGTGCAGTTGTTTTATGTCCTTTTTCTCTTGCTTCACTTTTTATTAAAACCTCCATGCTAACTTAAAATGATGTCATTTTTCACAGTTGTGACATTGTGCTCCCTCTACTGGACTTTCAGCCCATTCATGCAACATGTCCACTCCACATCGAGGTAGCTTTCCTGCATTTGTTGGTCTGCAGTTTTCATGTACTTTCTCCCTTATGGTCTATGAACTGAACAGTCTTATTTGATTTTGACCGTGGCACCTCATTTTCCCACATGTCAACACCCTGTTCTACATTTGAAGTCTGGTTTGCCCAACAATCTACACTGCTTTCTATAACATTTAGCCCTATTTGGCTTGTAAAATTTCTGACAAAGCCTTGCATGGTACTTCAACTGCAATTGCCTTCAACCCTTCATAAGCACAGTTCTCTGCCTGCTGACAAAAATAATTTGAATGAATGCTTGCTTTCTAGTTTTAAACTCACTCACTAATTTTAAATTTCTCCATACACTGATGTTATGCTTCCAAACTTCCAAACCGTGCCTGGACTCTGAAGCTTGCTCTGTACCTGCGACTGCATTTGCCCTGCAACATGCAACTTTGGGTCAGTGCTCACTACTGTCTGATCTCCAGATATGTTTTCTGCTGTGTCCACACTTTATCTGACATCCTGGTGAGTCTTGAAAAGATGTTGTCTTTCCTTCTTGACCATAAGTTCCACTTCAGTTGTTGTCAGCAATAGCTCCTTTGACTTTTCCACTGTGAATGGGGCCCATGACAACTTCATTTGGCAAACTAATGTTGCCTGGGTACATGAACTTTCTGCAAAAGTTTTTTATATGTAGATTCATGTATACAAACATTCTCTGAGCACTCACTTAGAGCTTTTGGTCCTTTCCAGCTCCTTCTACATAGGATTTAGGATAGAAATTTCTAAAAAATCAAGGCCTCAAAAATAGAATTGACCCCAGGATTGAGGGCTGAAAACCTCAAGTTAGAGAGCTTTAACAGCCTAGAAAGAAGCCCTACAGGCCATCTATTTTAATACCACTTCCCAGAATTTGACCCATAGCCTTGTTTGCTATTACATTTCATATGCTCAATTAAATAATTCTCAAATGTCTCGAGGGTTCCCATCTCAACCCGCTTTTCAGGCAGTGAGTTCCTACAGATACCTACAGCCTGTGGAAGAAAAAAACATGTTTCCTCAAATCCCTTCTAAACCTCCTACCTCTCACCTTAAAGGAGCAGAAGGTTATTGACATCTCTAATTAAGGGGTAAAATTTCTCCCTCTCTCCCCTGAGGGAGGGAGAAATTTCTGTGCCCCTCAGAAATTTGTTCACCTCAATCAAATTCCACTCTCCCTTCAATCTTCTCTGCTCTAAGGAAAAAATAACCCCAGCCTATCTAATCTTTCTTAATAGTTATATCGTTTCAGGCCAGGCAACGTCCTGTTGAATCTCTTCTGCACCTTCTCTAGTGCAATCACAACCTTCCTTTAGTGTGGCGACCAGAACTACACTCAGTACTCCAGCTATGACTTAATCAATGTTTCATACAGCTCCATCATAATCTCTTTACTCTTGCATTCAATGCCTTGACTAATAAGGGCAAGTATCATACATAACTTTCATAACACCCAAATCTCTGTTGTCGTGCAGCCTTCAAAGATTTATGGACATGCACACCAAGGTCCTACTGATCCTCTGTAATGCCTAGGGTTCTACCATTCAACATGCACTTCCTTGTTTTGTTAATCCTTCCAAAATACATCACCTCACCCTTTTCAGTATTACATTCTATTTACCACCATTCAGTCCATCTGACCAGCCCTTCTATTATCATCCTATACTATAAACCTTTCCTTCTTATTATTTAACCATACCACCAGTAAGTTTACAGATGATACAGAAAATTGATCATGCCGCCTACATTCATGTCTATGTCATTTAAGGTACACAACAAACAGCAAAAGACCCAGCATTGAACCCCATGATATGCCGCTGGACCCTGGCTTCCAGTCATAAAAATATCCTTGGACCATCACCCTCTGCTTCCTGCCATTAACCAGTTTTGGATCCAATTGGACTTGGTTGAAGATTTGGCATAAGACAGAGGGCATTAGATTTCCGATGCAATAGGACAAGTCATAGTGCAGGTGGAACCTGTAGAGACAAGATGGACAGGTTGCACCTTAGCAGGACTGGGGCTAAGATCGTCTTAGGGAGACTTGTTCTGTTGAGGGATTAAACTAGTTTGGCCATGGGTTGGGAAGATGGAAATGAAGGGCCTCAGTTTGGAAAGAAGCAAAACTGGTAACAGGATGTAGAAAGTAGTGAGCAAAATTAGAAAACAAACTAAATGAAAGCAGAAACAAATAGGACCAGAATGCTAAATAATGTATTTTTTTTAAAAAACACAAAACTAGGAACAGTCTCTATCTGCAATGTTGATGATTTGGTGCCAGAAAGACATAAAATTAGATCTCATTACAGAGATGTGGCTGCAGTGAGATCAGACTGGGAACTGAATGTTCAGGGATTTTCTTTATTTCGGAAGGATACATGGCATGGAAGCTTTGTATTATACATGTCCAAAAGGTATTTAATAAAACTCCATAATATCCTTTTTAACAAAGTTAAATCCTATAAGATTAAAGGGACAGTAGCAGTGCAGTTTGTTAAAAAGCTAAGGGACAGAAGCAGAGCCTTCCTGCTCCTCTGATGCTGCTTGGCCTGCTGTGTTCACCCAGCTCTACACCTTGTTATCTGGGAATATTTAATGGCCATTTTTCAGGTTGCTGAGAAAAATAGAGTGCTGTGGCAAGAAATATAAAATACGGACTGCAAGACTTTTTACAGTAATTTACCAAGGCTCTGCTGACAAAACGCACAATCCCTACCATCTGGAAGGACAAGGCCAGCAGATGCAAGGGAACACTACTAACCCTCAAATAGTATTCCAAGCCACGCACCATCCTATCTTGGAACTATATTGCCATTTCTCCACTGTTGCTGTGTGAAAATCATAAAATGGCTTTGTGGGTGTCTCTACACCTCAAGTCTACAATAGTTAATGAAGGCATCTCATCATCACTTTTCTCCAGGGGACTAGCAATGGGCAATTAATACTGCCCTAGCCAACAATGTCTGCATCCTATCAACAAATAAAACAGTATGTAAAAAAGGAAATCTTTCATGAATATAAATATGAGTTTGTTGGAGACAGAGATAGGACACTAAATAGTGGAAACAAGGAAATGCAGAGATGTTCACTAGGGTTTTGCAACTATTTTCATAGTAGAAGACCAGATGTACAACAGCTATGAATTTTGATTATGTAATGAAACATTGCAAAGCTCTTCACAGAGGCATTATATGTGTAATAAAGATTAGGTCAGATGGCTGAAAGCTTGTTCAATAAGATAGGTTTAAAAGAGGGTCTTAAAGGAGGACAGCGAAAGAGAGAGGTGAGGAGGTGAAGGAAGGGTATTCCAGAGCTTGGGGGTCAAGGCAAATGAAGGCCACAAATGATGGAGTAACTAAAATAGGAGATGATGGAGTAAATAAAATAGGAGATGAACAAAAGGCCAGAGTTAAAGAAGTGCAGATGTTTTGGAAGGTTGATGAGAGGTAGCAAGGGTAAGGCAATGGGGAGATTTTATGGGGAGGATAGAATGTAGGAGACTGGCCAGGAGCTCATTTGATTCAATACATGTTCAGTTAACAAAGACATAAATGTGTTCTCTGCAGTGGATGGGCAAATGCAAAGTCAGCATTGCAGAATTGTTATGGTGGATAGGGTAAATACGCAAGATCTTTTCCCTGGGGTGGGGGTGTCCAAAACTAGAGGCAGAGGTTTAAGGTGATGGAGGAAAGGCATAAAAGGGACCTAAGGGGCAACTTTTTGTATGTGTATGGAATGAGCTGCCAGAGGAAGTGGTGGAGGCTGGTATGATTACATCATTTAAAAGACATCTGGATGGGTATATGAATAGGAAGGGTTTAGAGGGATATGGGGCTAAATGCTGGCAAATGGGACGAGATTTATATGGGATATCTGTTCGGCATTCATAAGTTGGGCTGAAGGGTCTGTTTCCGTGCTGTATATCTCTCTGACTCAATGAAGCTATGGTGCAGGAACATGACATTTAGTCCTTTGAGTCTGCATAGCTTCTCTGAACATTTTATCTTAGTGCTAATTTCCTGTCTTTTCTCTGTCACAATCCTGCATGTGGTTCTATTTAAATAATTGTCTAAAGCAGTCTTGAATGCCACAATTGAACGTGCATCTGCCATGCTTGCAGGCAGTGCTTTCCAGCCCCTAACTCTATGAAAATGTTATTTCTCAATTTGTGTACTGTCATGTGTCCTCACTGGGATAGTGTCTTGGAAAACATGCCCCATTGCAAAGGTCGCAAATGTGAAAATTTTATTAAACCATCAAATTGTCCAATTTTACCTAATTTGCAAATTCAGGTAAAAAGAAAAGTGCACACCAAGTTTTTTTTTTCCATTAACAAGGAAATAACTAATCAATCTGTATTTAATCCTAGGTTAAAAAAAATGAATTGCCAACTTACAACTCTATAGTTAAACTTTACCCCTTTCTAAAATTCCCACACACATACATACAGACCCACAAAGAAACAAAACAGGTATTATGGGTAGGGAAGGTAAAGTAGACAAAGAAGCACCACTCTGGTACCACTCTAGATAATAAACATCAATGAGCTGCTTTCTTTCATTTTTTTGACTCCTTTCTGATTATTTGTTAATGATGCATCATTCATTGTTTTAAGGACTTGCCTTTTCAGCACCTCTGAAGGTGGTGTTTTCCATTTTCCTTTCAATGTGGGAATTTTCAGTGAGCAAATTACAGAGAAATGGTGATGAGAAAGGTACCAGGCGATTTTCAGTTACTTTTCCAACCAGGATTGACAGAAAGGAAAGAGAGTGAAGTTTTCCCCTTCCAGGCTGGATGTTTAGCCTCTATTATTTGCAAACAAGACTTCAGTCACTTTCCAGGAATGAATCAAGTGGCTGTAACTCTGCTATGCGCTCCTGAACTCTCAAATGTCCTATTACAGGTTTTTCAATCAAAGGACTGTCTCTTGGTAAAACTGCCTTGAAAACACACCTTATGTTGCTGATATATCTCGCACTTTCCCAATTGCTTGAATAAAGCAACATTTTAGATACAATGCACAATGAGTTCCTGTACCTTATTTTAAAAACTACAGCAGTTGCTTTAGTTCAAAGCAGTACCTTTTCCTATTTTGTAGTTCACAGTCTCAAAAAGAATGGGTCTTTATAATATTTGCTGCCTTTTCAAAATACATTTTAAAACTGTTGTGCCTTCTGGTTCTCAATCCTTTGAACAGGTACAGCCTTCCCCTATATACCCTGTCAAACATTTATGTACTTTAAAATTTCTATCAAATTTCCTCTCAATCTTCTCCTCTCCAAAGAAATTGTCTCAACATCTTTGTCTTTCTTCATCACTGAATTGCCTCATTCCTGAACCTTTCATATAAAAATCTTCTGCACTCTCTCCAATGCATTCATATCCTTCTGGTGGTTCAATGTAATGTTACAAATGTGGGAATAGGCATCTTAATGGCAGAAAGATTGTGTGAAATTAAGAATACAATAAGAGTAACAAACTTTAAGTAACTAATATTGGTGAGCAAAGTGTATGGGTGAAATTAATATGATTAAAAACTAACAAATTTACAGCCCAAAACCTAGAGTTTTTAAAGAGATGGCTGCAGAGATAGAAATACATCAATTTTCAACTACCAAAATTTCTTACATTCCAGACCAGTTGCTATATTTTGGAACATAGAAAATGTAACCCAACATTTAAGAGAAAAAGGAAAGGGTTAGTCTGGAAAATCAATTATTGATGTGGTAACAGGGCACTTGGAACATAGAAAAATTTATTTTGGAAGAGAAATGATGTTTGATATATCAATTGAAGTTTCTTTGTGTGCGAGATAATAGTGTAGATAAGGGAAAACCAGTAGATTTGGTACATTTTGATTTTCAGAAATTCTAAAAAGTGCCAATAAATGTCACAATACAAGATTAAGACTCAAGTAATTGGAAATAATACCTAGGCATGAATCGAGGATTTCCTAGTACATAGGAAATAAAGAGTACAAATTGATAAATCATTTTATGTAGGCCATGTGCAACTAAGAGCTTGAAGTAGCTAAGCTCATGAGGTCCAGTTATTTCTAATTTGCACTAAAGACGTAAATCTATGTAAAATAACCGAATTTGTTACTGTACAAAGTTAGGTGCAAAAGGAAGCTATAATGATGACACTTTAGACAATAGGTGACACAAAGACAACTAGCAAAAGTTGGCAGACTGAGTATAAATTGGAGTGAAATTTACCCTGTTTAGTAGAAAGAATGGAAAAGTAGATTTTTTAAAAGTGAAAAATGAGTAAATGAGCTCCTATTCTGAGGGATCTAGGGATCTTTGTACACGTATCACAAAAAATTAATATTCACGTACAACGAGCAATAGTTTGTTAGTCACTTTAAATCTGTGACCTGTGACCAGTGATCAATGGAAACTGTTTCCTTTTTTTAACTTATTCAAACCTGACTATGAAATAATGCTATTAAGTCTCTTCAAACATTCTGTGCTCAGTGAACAACTCAATTTTGAAATATTCATGTCCGTGAACCCAGGTTTCTCTATTTCTGCTCGTTTTGGTGTAGAAGCTGTGTTCCTACCTCTGAGCCAGAAGGCCCAAGTTCATTTCTCACCTCCTCCGGAGATGAGTCATAAGGTGTCTCAATAGGTTGATTAAAAATATCTATGACACATTTCAAAAGCTCTTGTGTAGAGGTACAGTCCCTACCTCTGGGTCAGGAGTGTAAATTCCTCACTGATCCTGGGAATCAATCGGATGAATTTTCATTACCATTGACATTCACAACCAGAAATGTGGTGATGAAACTTTTTCTTTACATGGTCAATTATTATCATCTAAAATGAACTTTTTGAAGGAGTGGTCAAAGTAAGTTCAATTGAAAAATTCAAAAGAGAGTTGGATAAAAAATTGCAGAGGAAAAGAAAATATAGCCAATGGAGAAAGTTTTATAAAACTAATTATTTGAATCGCTATACTAAAGGGCCATATAGACTATATTAGACTATATAGTTAACAGTCATACATCTCCTAAGCAACAATTTAATTAATTTAATCAGAATTATCTGAATTTTCCCAAATTCTCCAATTTTAATGGAGACGTTCTGAAGATTACAGTGATAGAATTGGGATGAACCAATGGAATCTTCAACTTCCCAATCAATTCTTTCACAGTGTGCTTCAAGGGGGTTTCTGCAGTATACCTTTGCGCAACTTCCTTCTACACTGCAGTATCAGCACAATTGGCTGAATAGTTTCCTCCTGTGTTGTATCATTTTATGAAATTAAAAGAAGCAGGTGATCATTTTTCATTTGAGTTCAAGAGAACAAAAAGACTACCCCTGAGATAAGTCTTCGGACTTGAAACATTTAACTCCTTTTCTCTCTCCCAAAGATGTGACCAGATCTGCTGAGATTTTCCAGTGTCTTCTGTTTTTATATCACATTTCCAGCATCCACTGTTTGTTTTTAATTTGAGTACAAAAAGTGGTAATACTGGTAAACCCTGAATAAGTGTTCCAGAAAGGCAACTAGGTGTCCAGATGCAATTTGTTTATTTGCAGTGAATTGAGGAATTTGATTGAGGATGGGTGGGAGGAAATTTGAGTGAAGTATAACTGGCATGAAGGACTGCTTAGGCTGAATACTCTGGCCTGGATTTCCCAAGGGCTAAATAGTTATTGCAGTGTAGAAGGAAGTTGCACAAAGGTATACTGCAGAAACCCCCTTGAAGCACACTGTGAAAGAATTGATTGGGAAGTTGAAGATTCCATTGGTTCATCCCAATTCTATCACTATAATCTTCAGAAAGTCTCCATTAAAATTGGAGAATTTGGGAAAATTCAGATAATTCTGATTAAATTAATTAAATTGTTGCTTGGGAGATGTATGACTGTTAACTATATAGTCTAACTCCATGCTTACCTCACACACACCTACTATATCTCCTGCAGACCACAGACACATCTCAGTCCTTGACCCAACACCCCCTTGGATCTGAAACCCATTCTCTACTCCATCCCCAAAATCTTTCTCACACTGTTGGAACTGACTTGACAGCCCTGCTCCTATCTCCTCGCATTTTTCCCCCTTTTACCCCTGCACTGCCGCCAGCATCGCTTCCCTCATTTCTCCCATTTCCCCCAACTGGAGCCAACTCCTGCCCACCAGACAGGACTCCATGTCCCTCTGCCCAATCACCGGATCCAGCCAGACACAACACTCTGTGCCACACACACAACCTGATTTCTCCTGCCCACCTTGACCTACCCTACACAATGCATCACTTACCTTATACCACCTTACACTGTAACCAGCTAGTACCCTACCCATCTGGGATCATAAACCTGGAGCCATGGCTCTCCTCAGCTGGTACCCTATTTATCTGGCACCCTACTCTTTCAGTGTGCTAATCTCACACTTACCTTATGTACTTACCATTTGGCAGCAGCTGCCAAAGTGAGTGACTTTTTCCAAAATGCAGAATATGGCTGCTGACTGAAGGCAAACTTTTCTGAAGGAACCCTGGCTGGCATCTCCTCTCCGAATTGCAGGCCTTCATTCTTTCATTTTAAAAAAGAAATGGCCAGAGTGACAACCTGTGTGTGATGGCCACTCCTCAGGAAATGCAGATCCTTGTTTATGTGCCATCTATCCTTTGTAATCTGCTAACCTGCACGTGTGACACTTCAACACTCGCTCGATTATTGCGCTCCAATCTCTGGAACAGCAACCCACAAACTTCTGACTCTGAGGTGAGAGTGCTGTCAACTGAGCCACAGCTGACACCGTTTACAAGAAAAATGGTTCAGAAAGTCAGAAGGATTGGAGGCAGAGCAAACTTTCCTATCACACGTTTTGTATCTGATGATGCCGAAAGTGGCAAAGAAAGTGATACAGGTGTTGTTGGGACTGATTCAGAATGAAAAATCATTGTCCATCCTCAACACCAAAGATGGTGTAACAATAGGAAATATTATTTAATGAGTAGGCAGGCTTGGTATGTTAAACAAGGCACTTGTAAGTGAACTTCAAGTACCTTGTCATTTAATGTTTCTTAACATTTGTTGGGCTATGAAATGCACACGTACTTTATTTGCTCACCACTCATTCCCAGCATAGAACCAATATCACTGAAGAATGCATTAATCTTTCACATTAATCTATTTTGGAACACTTGGAAGGCATATGAATGGTTAATACTAGTTTTAATCACCTCAGCTTCATTGCAAACTGATAAAGTCATTTTGAATCACACAGAGGTCTGAAAGGCTCTTCTGTTGCTTCTAATATTTTCTTGGCCAAAGACGGTAACTAGTGAATAGGCAAGTGGTATCCAGTTATTTTTTAAAGTACAAGGAAACATGCTTTCTAAGTGTGATTTGCCCTAGGAGGGAGCCAGATACATTGATATAGAGGTGGAGCTTGCTTGCCAAGCCCAGTGTAATACACACTGTTTTAGTATGCGCATCACATCTTTTCTGCTACACTGCAGGGAACATGCAGTTTATCGTACAAATGTGCATCCTCTGAGCAGAGGATAAACACTCTCTTACTTGCTCAAAACTGTTTGCCTGGGAAGTGAGGAGCAGAATAGTCTGAAGAAGATTCCAGTAAGCATCATGTTTATTTATTTTTTTGCCCCCATCTGAGTGTAATTTCTGTCTGTTTCGGAATGTTCACTCACTGAGAAGCAGAAAGCGTACAAGGTTACAGATTAATGAGAGAGGAAGTAACAGCTTGCACCAGGTAGGAAGCAATTTTATATCAGCATTCATTTGTTTATCACTGTCACAAGCTCAGCATTGTCCAGAGCTGGGTGTCAGCTTTTTAATTCTTGTGTCTAATAACGAGAACCACTTGAGAAACATTAGGTACAAAATAATGTTTTAACTGTTTTTGTGACCTTCATAAGACTTTAGGATGTACCAAACAAAAGGTAATTGGTTCCACAAGACAAACTTTTCTTTTCCAGACACATACTTTGAATTTGTAAGATGTTTTTAATTGAATAATATGCCCTTGACTCATTTTTGAAGTGGATATTAATTTAGCCATTATTTGTTCGCTAACTGATGCTGTTTGGAACATAGCCAGAGGAACAATACCAGTGGACTGGTAAGGTAAGAGGTGTTCAATCTCAGCCAGTGCTACTGAATGAAACTGAAAAGAAGCAGGCCAAAAACAGTTCCTGGTTGTGATTGAGAAAGGTACTGACAAATTGGAGACTTGAGATTTTCTTTCTGCTTTTGGTAATCAATAACCATCGCTAAATTGCCACTTCATTGTAAAAGAATTCTAGCGCTGAATTTATTTGCCAGACACAGCAATTATTTCTGGCTCAAACTTTGATCCAGCATCTGAAGTGCATCACTGATTTTTCTCAGTTACAAGCAAGGGTTAGATTTTAGCATGCACTGAAATAGCACCTAAAGTGAACTGCACTGTGAAAGACAGACTGTGAAGAATGTTTTCAGTCTGAGTTCTTCTATACATTAGATTGAAGTAATAGTGATTGTGTTATGTCAGGGGCCGGTATAACACGAATAGGCAGCATACCTATGCCTGTACACGGCAGACAAGTTTCCAGCTTGATATTTTCCACTTCATATTTTTTGAAAAGTTTTTCTTCAAATCTTACTTCGTTTTTTGCTTTATGATCAGAATGAGCTGTGATATGAATAAAATGTTTAAAAAAGAAAGTTCTGTCATTAGCTGGCAGGAAGCATAATTCCAGTTCTGTTTACTACTTTTCAGCCCGAACCCCAAGTCAAAACGTTGCCAATAAATGCCCATTATCATAAAGCTATCCATTTAATATCTTAAATAGAAACTTACTATTTAGAAAATAAGTTTCATATATTGTACTGATGATCACCTACGCTTTGTCTTATTCGGTGCTCTGACTAATGTTTTCATCTTTTTCTTCTCCATGGGTCTGCTCATCACCAGTAAATTACCTGAAATATTCAATGTGTCCCTCATGATTACTCTCCCTTTTTCATAAGATTTACTTTAACATGTATCAATTTTTGTCTACTATTTGAACCCTAATCGCAAATTTGATGGTGAACAAGTTTAGGCTTGAATCTTTGACTTTGTGGTTAATGGCCAATCGCTCAATTAAGCTCTTTGGAATGTGGAGCTGAAATTGTTTTCCTGTTTGAACTGTTTCATCAAAGAGATTATAATTTGAAGAATAAGTTCACTTGATATCATACAGGAGACACACCTACTCTGTTTGGAATGGAATGCATAGCCTATTGTACTGTACATTCTGCTTATTTTCATACACAATACAATAACAGTGAATGGCAATGCTGGAGTTTTGTCTTGAATTCAATGAATGAGCCAGGTAGCTCAGCCTGTTGATTTTTTTTTGACAACCTTTGAGGAGTTAAGACTGTCATAATAAAAGCAGAATGAGAATGTAAATAAGATTAAATTTGAATGCAAAGAAGAAGATAGAAATTTAAAAAGTAAACCGTAACTATCCCAATAAAAAATTTGGTGATGACTATGCAAGATCACAAGAACAAGAAATAATGGATAAGGTTTCAGATGTCTGTTATTTGTACAGAAATTCTAAGTGCATGAGTGAAGAAAGAGCTTCCACCTTCCTCAAACTTTGCACTGAGTTATGATTTCACGATAAATAATGAACAAAGGTTTCACTATAGGAAGATATTCCAGCTGTGATATTTTGAAAAGGAAAAACACAAACACAGCGGTGGTCAGATGGTAAGTTGATGTTATTTTCCAAAAATAATTTTAGCAAAGTGTTGAATTGCATTTTTCTTCTTTTTCTCTCCTCCCCATGCCATTTTCTCACCTCCATTCCTGAAAACGATGACTCATGCAGTGATAGAATTGTCTAGGCACCAGCTGTCTTGTTGTACTTCACTCAAGCGATCAGTCATTCCAAAGTCTCAGCTGTGAATTTTCACAGGTTTGTCAACCATGAAATGTGTGGGTGGTATCAGAGAAAAGCTCTGCTCTCGCTCTCTTCCATAATTCCCTTACAGGTGTATTTCTCAGCACAGGTTCCTGAATAATGGTGAAGAATTTTAAGTGATCACCACCAAACCTGCTCGTTTATGCTGGATATTGGTGTAGTTCTAGATGAGGCACATACCTAATCTTTATTGTTAGGCATCAAGAAGTGCGATTCCTGAGTGAGAGATGCAACATATTTTTGAATTTGTCCATATATTGTGTGCCTGTTGCCCAGATGCTGTGAATATGGAATAATGACTGGTTTGATGTTGCTCCATCTAGTGGTTCATTTAAAAATTGGCACTGCAAATTAAAAGCCACTCTGGCTGATGTCTACCATAAAGCTTCCCTGAGGGTCAATGCACTGGCTTTACATCATGCTTTGATTCAAAATCCAAACAGATGGAGTGAAAGTCTCTGAATTGTACAATTGCTTGTCATTTTTTGAATTTTCAATTTAACTAAAGGATCGTTGGTACACAGCTACCTTTTAAGCAGCATGCAGAAAACTTGAACATGTAGTGTCTTCTGTTTCACCCATGGGTCCATTTTTAGCTAGTCGTGTAAAAAGAAGAATATGAACTGGAAAATGGAGCAGAATAGTTATCTGGGCACAATAATGTATTTGGTATAATGGGTGGAGCGCACAATAGCACCCAATTTTAGCGATTAGGGCAGTGACAAGGTCAAAATGAAAATGGAGGAGATCACAGATAAAATTCTGAAACAAGCCATAATTTAAAAGGAAGGTTGTTTGGGAAGTAAAAGAAAGAGCAAAATTAATGGAAAGGGATAGAAATTTAGTGAAGATTACATTGATTTTTGAGATGAACTGCATAACATTTGTTTCAGATGATTTTGGTGTATTTTGGTGATAGTCTTTGCAAACCATATTGTGATGATCGGAGTAAGGATGGGGGTTATGGGGAAAATGAGAAGTAGAAAGTCAAAAAAGAGTTGTGGGCATTAGCCTTTACACTTCTGAGATGCTTCTTGGAAACTACTTTTGTGGGATAAGCATTTCCTTGGTCACTATTGAGGGGCAATAATGCATTTGACAATATTTTCTTTGATAATTAAAACAGTATTTGCAAACGCATTACTTCTATTACCTGGTCTTGTCTAGCTATGTGACATTATATAGTGAAACTGCTATATTTTCATATAAAAATAAAATAATTCAAATTTTTAAAAAGAATACATATTAAAAAGCAGGTGATAATCTGTCTAATAGGATAGAATTATACACTCTATAGAAGGTGATTTAATGATGTGATCAACACTTTTATAGATCAGTAAAAGAATGAATTTTAATCTGTAGAATACTTTTCACAACCTCTGGAATCCCAAAGATTTTTAAAGCTACTTAAATATTTTAATGTCTATTTGCTGTTGTCATGGTAGGCATTATGGCAAATAACTTGCATACAGCAGTGTCTCATCAGTTGTGAGACAAAAATTATTTTATGTCTGAACCTCCTGTGAAAAATGTAATCTTTTGGCCTACTGGTCTCTAGATCCTCCCTCGAGCTTTTCTGCCCAGATTCCAAGCCTCGCCCCAACCCTCAGTCCTTGCCTGAGTCTCCTATCCTGGTCCTCAAGACCTCTCATAGAAATGTTCACAGAAATGAAATTTTC
The DNA here is from genome assembly GCF_021869965.1 of Rhincodon typus. Classification (NCBI taxonomy): domain Eukaryota; kingdom Metazoa; phylum Chordata; class Chondrichthyes; order Orectolobiformes; family Rhincodontidae; genus Rhincodon; species Rhincodon typus. The sequence goes on along the minus strand of NC_063345.1, from coordinate 29,301,148 downwards.
CCACTGTATCTGATGTCGAAAACAGAAATATTGTGTTAAAAATTTAAGATCGTTTCAAATAAAATTGCCAAAGAGGGGATGGTTAAAATGTATGGTGCCGCAGGTGAAAGAAATTGCTGCAGACATTGTAAAAACAAAGTGTTGAAATAAATGCTGGAAGGACTGTCAGTACCTCGACAAGATTTGATGAGTTCAAGTTACAAGCTACACTCTGTCTGAACTCAATTAATTTTATTACAAATGGCCATGATTCAATAAGTGGTTTATTCAAGATGCAGTCTAGATGCAGATACAAGGGCAAGGTAAAATTAAATATTTTGTTTATTTTGTCAGACTCCTAGAAATAAATGGGCCACTTAAGATTCTATAAACAGCAACTTGAAATGGATGTTAATGGAAATGTTTGATCATTATTATGTTTTGTTAGTGATGAACTGCTGCTTTGCTTTTAAAGTGGTGGGAACAGTCCACCTATGATTGTTGAATGAGGTCCATATCAGATTGTTCAATTGTTTCATAGTTGGTTTCAATTCATCATATCTACACAAACCAAATGTTTACTTTGCTGAGAAACTGAATGCTTTAGATACCTATTCAATTGTACCTTTACAAAAGTCAAAAAATTCTTTTTCAGAAGCGGAGAAAATTGGAGGGTGTGAGCATTCACGGACCAAAATGATTTGTATTGTAGGAAATAGTTGTGTGCTATTTTGGAAAGAGGAATGGAAAGTAGGGAATCTATCCAAGAAATCCTGGAGTGTCTGTCTGGAAATGCATGGATAATATGGGATAAATGGAAAATATCCTGTTAGCTGAAGCAGAGATGCTAAGGTTACATTTATATTAACAATGTGGATATATTCAAAAGGTATGTTCAAGACATCTTTTGGTGAATTTAATACATCACAGAGAAAGAATAACATGATATTCTTTTGAATTTTGCAACTGGCAAAGTATAGACAATGGCTGTTCCTAGTAGTCAGTCTGTATCTCCTTTCCCTGTTTTGCATGTTGAGTAAGTGTTACCCTTGCACTATAACTGGATGCAATGTCATCTTTATAAATCAGCAACAGAAGAATCATTTTTCAGAAACTGATTTTAAAAAGATAAAGCCAGATATTATTAAGGCTTCAAACTTAATATGTTTTGAACACCCAATTTTTTTTAAGGATTGTGGAAAAATTGATATATTTAAAGTTCTGTGAAATTACCTGGATTGCTGTTTTCTTAAATAAAAATCAAAAGACAAACTGAAGCTTTGTTTAACAACATATTTCTCGGATGGTATATGCTAATTTAAGCTATTTGCCTACATGCTTACTGGGAGCCCTCAGACTGGGTTTACTGACTGCCTGGAAAACACTGTTCAAACAGGACAGTTTGTAGGTTTAGTTTTCAGCTGGGGAAAGCCTGCTGAAGAAAAGGCTTCTTACCTCACCTCTCCTGTTGCTGAAGGATCTTTTGTCGTGAAAGTGTTTTGAAACCTGATCGTACTTTTGAAAAGCAACTGCAAGACATCTCACTTATGTGTTTCCTGAGCAAGCTGCAACTACCAAGGCTCCAAAGAAAGTTTCCATGTCAAATGACTTGACTATATGTTCCAGAATGCCAGATCAACAGCAATATGAAAGTTTTACTCCCGGTCCTATTTTTCTCTCTTCAAGATCTAACTACTATTGGTGAAAAGAAAATGCTTTTTCTCTAAATTGAATCTCTGCAGAGAAAATCTGTTTATTTCACCCTTTACCTGGTGTGTGTGTGTCTTTCTATCTGTGATCATTTAGAGAGGTCAACGTTTATATTTTCATATTAAAAACTGTGTGTTAACCAATTCTGCATCGTTCATGCAATCAGCTTTGTTTGACAATAAATCAATTAATTTTGTGTTTATTAAAGAAACTTCATAATCGGATCATTTTCATTTATCAGTTTGAAATGGAGAAAGCATTTGATTGACCATATCAGGAACTGGGGTAAATAATTAAAATTATGTTGTGAGCTATAGACAAATGGAATTAGAAAAAAAGAGAATGCACTGCTCCCATTTTAGTGCAAACATTAAACTTTTGAGGCTTGCAATGGGACCCCCAATGCTGACAATGTCTAATAGGAAGCAGGCTAAAAATAATTGTATCATTTTTGTGTGTTATTAAACTAAAATGGATTTGGAGTTGTTAAGACTTTTTTGGAGATGGATTATTCATCACAGAGTGATTTACAAAGGGAAATAACTAAAGCCAGGCTATTAGAATTGGCATGTAAATTTTTAAATTGGTATTTATAGAAGTGATCAAGAAAGTAGGCATAATTGGGAGTAATAGCTCAGCATTTAAAGTTGAAAGAGAGGCAATGCAATCTGTTTGTAAGTCAATTGAATTAGCAAGATGAGGAATCTTGAAAAAGAAATTGAAATGAAAACCTTGAACTGCAAGGAGAGGAAGAAGAAAAACAAGGAGAGGAATAAGACAAAAAGAAGTGCTTCACAGTGAGGAAAGAGAAATAGCAAGATGATAAAAATTTGATACTGGAATTTCAGGTTTGGAAGAAGGGAAAAGAAAAGTGACAAGAGGCAGGAGAAAGAAAGGGAATGCTTGTTTGAAAGGCTGGAACAGGAAAAAGAATTGTCTCAGCGTCCAAAAGGCCTTCTCTTGGGGAGGGCTGTGAGTTTGCACCAAGGCTCAGTGGGAGATTTTCAACTTTGTGGAAACAGTTCCAAAGTATGATTAAAAGGATGTAGAAGCATTTTTCAGGTGATAATATTACTCTCTGCACAAGGTGAACCATTGAAAACATGGGTTAGTGGCTCCCATAAGGTAATCAGGAGGACTGGTATAATAAATTATCTGATTGACTAGTTCACTCGACAAGGGTCCAGGGTGTACTAGCAAGATGGATAGAGAACTGGCTGGGCAACAGGAGTCAGAGGGTTGTAGTGGAAGGGAGTTTCTCAAAATGGAGAACTGTGACCAGTGGTGTTCCACAGGGATCCGTGTTGAGAACACTGTTGTTTGTGATATACATAAATGATCTGGAGGAAGATATAGATGGTCTGATTTGCAGATGACACTAAGATTGGTGGAGTAGCAGATACTGAAGGGGACTGTCAGAGAATGCAGCAGAACATAGATAGATTGGAGAGTTGGGCGGAGAAATGGCAGATGGAGTTCAATCCAGGCAAATGCGAGGTGATGCATTTTGGAAGATCCAATTCAAGAGTGAACTGTACGGTAAATGGAAAAGCCCTGGGGAAAATTGATGCACAGAGAGATCTGGGTGTTGAGGTCCATTGTACCCTGAGGGTGGCAACGCAGGTCGATAGAGTGGTCAAGAAGGCATACGGCATGCTTTCATTCATCGGATGGGGTATTGAGTACAAGAGTTGGCAGGTCATGTTACAGTTGTATAGGACATTGGTTCGACCACATTTGGAATACTGCGTACAGTTTTGGCCACCATATTACCAAAAGGATGTGGATGCTTCGGAGAGGGTGCAGTGAGGTTCACCAGGATGTTGCCTGGTATGGAGGGTGCTAGCTACGAAGAGAGGTTGAGTAGATTAGGATTATTTACATTAGAAAGGCGGAGGTTGAGGGGGGACCTGATTGAGGTCTACAAAATCATGAGAGATATAGACAGGGTGGATAGCAAGGAGCTTTTTCGCAGAGTGGGGGACTCAATTATTAGGGGTCACGATTTCAAGGTGAGAGGGGAAAAGTTTAAGGGAGATATGCATGGAAAGTTCTTGATGCAGAGGGTGGTGGGTGCCTGGAACGCGTTGCCAGCGGAGGTGGTAGAGGCAGGCACGATAGCGTCATTTAAGATGTATCTAGACAGATACATGAATGGGCAGGGAGCAGAGGAATACAGATCCTTGGAAAATAGGTGACAGGTTTAGATAGAGGATCTGGATCGGCGCAGGCTTGGAGGGCTGAAGGGCCAGTTCCTGTGCTGTAATTTTCTTTGTTCTTTGCTCTTTGTACAAAGCATCAGTTACTATATCAGTATGCTGAAGTAATTCCACCACCAGGAGGATGATAAGAAAGCACAAGTATGTCAGGTGGTAAGGATTGGAGAGGAAGAAATGGAGAAAGATGATCAAGTAGAAAGAGGCCTGGACAGTTCCCAAATTGAACCACCTACTACCCAGATAGCTAACACTGAATTATTTCAGAGGTTCGACACAATGGGGAGAATTAAGAAGACTGTTCACATAGTTCAAAAGGAGTCTAGCCACAAATTATCATGTAGAACTTCTGCCATACATAATGTGGATAGAGGAGAATCCTCTCCAATAAAATAGCTTTCTTCTTATTCGGTCCAAAGAAACATGAAAGCAGAAATCCAATCCACATTGGAAAACCAGCTACCTAAACCCAGTTAAAGCAACAGAAATTCCCAGTCATATTAATACCTAAGCCTGTTCATTCAACTAGATTCAGCAAAGACTACAGAAAGGTCAATGCAGTAACAAAGGTAGAATCTTACTCAACTCCTCATTTCGAAAACAGTATTGGTAAACGTGACATTGTAAGATTTTTTTTTGTTCCTGTGACAGATTTATTTGGAAACTGGCAGCTTCCTTTAATATCCTGAGGAGATGTGGACCATTGTCATGCCAAATAGTCTTTTCAAATGCCGAGTGATGGCATTCCATCTGAGAAATATCCCAGCCACTCTTTTTTCTAATAACTCAAGTGATAACCAATGTTGCTTACAGTGAGATTTATCTTGATGACATGCTGCATATAATGAATCTTTTAGGACCACTTTAACAATTAGAAGTTCTCTTTGGTAATTTGCAATCAGTTGATTTGATGATAAATGTTTCCAAAAGTCAGTTTGCAAAGTGTGGGTAACCCACCTAGGGCCCTTAGTTGTGCAAGGACTCGTGCTGCCAAGAACAGCAAATGTACAATCTCCCGTGGAATTCCTTGTTGGTAAAATGAAAAGTGCTTAGGCTTTTAGGCATTGGATAGAATCTGTAACAAATTTGTACCAAATTCCACCACCGTAGCTGTCCCATTGAGTGATTTACTGCAAAGAAAATGAAGATGATTGTCAAGCATCTTAAGGGAGGTTGAAATTTGGGATTGTCACTCAGGCTCACAGTGTGGCACACATACATGCACAGGAAGATACAAACATTCATAAGCAGGGCACTGTTCTTCACAGACACAAACATTTAAACAAAGTACCCTAGCAGGCAATGTAAATGTGCAAAGAAGAAACTGAAAATGCCATGCAGGGTGACCATGTGTAGCTAGGACGGATGTACTTGAGCAATTGTTATGAAGCTTGATTTAAATTGGAAAATTTGTAATGACAGAAGGTAAAAGGGAAATTACATAAATTTAATATTTTTTGATTTATTATTGTTACATGTACCAAAATATAATGAAAAGTATTATTTTGCATGCTATACAGGCAAATCATATCTTACGTAAGTACTTCAGGGTAATAGAACACAGTACAAAATACAGTGGTACAGGTACAGAGAAGGTGCAGAGAAAGATTAACTCTAATATATGAGATGTCCGTTCATAAGTCTAAAAACAGCGGGGAAGAAGCTGTTCTTGATTCTGCTGATATGTGTTTTCAAACTTTTGTATCTTCTGCCCGATGGAAAGGGGTGGAAGAGAGTATAATCAGGATAGGAGGGGTTTTCATCATGTTGACTGCTTTCCTGAGGCAGCAGAAAGTTTAGACAGAGTCAATGGAAGGAAAGCACGTTTTCATGGTGGTCTGCGCTGCATTCACAACTCTCTTTAACTTCATGCATTCTTGGGCAGAATAGTTGCCATGCCATGCTATGGTACATCCAGATAGGATGCTTTCAATGGTGCATTGATTAAAAAAATTGGTAACAGTCATTGTGGACATGCCAATTTTCCTTAATCTTCTGTGGTGTGCTTTCTTGACTGTAATGTCAACATGGATGGATCAGGGCAGATTGTTGGTGATATTTATTCCTAGGAACTTGAAGCTCTCATCCACCTCCACCTCAGCACCATTGATGCAGATAGGAATGTGTCCTCCACTCAGCTTCCTGGAGCCGATGACCATCCTCTTCATTTTACTGACAGAGAGGGAGCGGTATTCTTTACATCTTTCCACTCAGCTATGTCTTTCTTGTACTCTGTCTTGTCGTTGTTTGAGATCCCACTCACTGCAGAGGTATCATCAGCAAATTTGTAAATGGAACTGGGGCGGAATTTGGCCACACAGTCATGAGTGTATAAGGAGTAAAGTCAGGCCCGGAGTACACGGCCTTGTGGGTCATTGGTATTGAGGCTTATTGTGAAGGAGGTGTTGTCACCTATCCTTGCTGATAATGGTGTGGGGCTCAAGAAGTTGAGGATCCAATTGCAGAATATGTTCTTGAGCTTAACTGTGTATATTAAAAATCTTACATCTTCCTTTCATCATAACCTTTCCCATTGTAAATTACTCCATGTTTACCATTTCAATGTTTCTGTTAATGTTGACACCCTCAGCTGGTATGGGAAGTAAACACTACTATTGACAATACACAGTATCACAAGCCAGCCAACTACCGAAGTGAGCTAGCTGAATGCCACACAATGTCAACTTTGTTCCTTGCTGAAGCCCAATTTTACCTTTTTCTGTGATTATCCCTCTGAGAAGACTCGCACTCAGGAAGGCAGGTTCATTTTATTCTGGCCTAGCTACACAGATCATGGCTCTCTTCTCATTTATGATTTGTAAAACAATAAAGGAACAGTTTCTGTTCAGAGAATAGATCTACTCTTGAGAAATTTTCTCAATAATAATCTCAGGATTTTCTTTCCTCTGAATGCCTTTCAACTGGGTCAGAACTTCAGGCTTTGTTTGTAAGTACACATTGTCATTAAATAAAAAAAGCTAAAAGTGAAGAACCTATAATTCACTTTAAACTGAAACTACTGTCCTGATTTTCACCATAGAGGAAAGCATCTCAGGCGTGACAAAAATGCCAGACATTCAGAATCCCAAGTTCCATCCCTTTACCTAACGTGAGTCATTTTCACAAGGGCAGGATCGGGGGTGAGCCATTGTTCACATTTGCATTGTTCCTGGAGGTAGCTGACCATCAAAGTGACCAGCTGCCTTTTCTGAAATCAGATTTTGGAGTCCTTGGTGTCTGGAATGCAGAGTGTGGAACCTAGACTGGCAAGACCAGGTCTATTTCCAGTGCATTTCTTTTAGATAGCTAAGGATCCTTTTGAATAGCTAAGGTACATCTGCAGATACAGTGCCAGGATACTTCAGGGGTAGTGGTCAGAAATCCTTTGCGTTGGGGAGCGTCTCTTTGGGATGCTTGGATGCACTGTGAGACTATGAATTGTGGAGAAGATGGTGCGTAAGTGCCTTGGAACTGTCCAATTGTCAAGAATCTCAACAAGTGTCAAGAAAGCCAAGAGATGTCAACAGTGTTGAACTGTCAAGAAGGTTGAAAAGGAACCAGAAGTGGCAAACTGTTAAATGTGACAACTGGTGTCAAGATGCGTACTGTGGCCTGCAATATAGAAATTGAAGTCATGGAACTGTATTCTTTTGTCTGCTACTTGCATGGGAACATGTGGACACCAGGTGAGTTGGAGTGGTGGATGAAGGGGGAAAGGATGGTGAGTGGAAGTAGACAATTGAGATTGGGGTATTAGGGACCACTGGGATGGGTAGAGGAATTAGGCTGCATGGGATGACTTGGAAGGGGCACGGGAAGTGTATGCAGATGAGGTGGGGTGTGTGTGGTGAGGAGTATGTGAGTGACAGATAAGGGCTGGAAGAATGTTTTATAGTCCTCCTTTTTTGGAAAAGTGGGTAGTCTTTGGTGAGGCTAACACTTTAGGATTGTGGAAGGTATGCATTTGCATTAAAAAATGCATAAATTCATTGGGACTAATAAAGTTGTCTAGAAAATCTCCAAAAAAGGAGTTTAAAAAGGACAGTGTCAGCTACTTAAGATGATTGATTTCAAGCTATCGTTTTAACAGTGGGGTGGGTATTGATGAACATCTCTAACTGCTTATTGAATTGAAATATTTGTTTACATAATAGATTAAGCACTTACATGAAATATTTATTTGTATAAATAAATCATTGAGCACTTGCATCAAATATATGTTTCTATAAGGGATCAGTTGATTTAGATGGGATTTGTTTATTTTTGTATCAGTGAGTGTTTGTTTGTTTTTCATTACTGCCATCCTCAATGGACTGGTTATTTTATTTTCTATCAGAATGTCTCTTCAATTGTGTCATGACTGGACAAGGAAGGGTAAATGTTGGTGGCTGGGGAATATGAGTTGGCTCTGAGTTAGTATAGTTGTTAAAATGGTTCATGGAGATGAGCAATGTCACACAGGATATGAGGAACCATGATGGGGTGGGGGTACTGAGGTTTTGGAATGGATTGACATGGAGAATGAAGAATGAGAGCACGATTATGTTTAAATCTTTATTTTTAAACTTTGAAAACAGTACTGAGCCCCAAAGCAGCTTTCTACTCAGGCTGCCTCAGGAACTCAGCAGCTTCTTAAACTGGCCCCATGCCCAATCCAGGCCCAGCTTTCCCTCTGCCCTTTTGGGTTGAAAGTTAGAAGGCCATTTATAAATGTTTGGTTCACAACTGGAAATTCTGCTGACTATATACACCCAACCAGCGGATGAAAATTGGAGTATTAAGTTCAATGTTTTAGCCCTTAATATGACACATAATGGATGCCACACACTGCACAATTACTTACAGGGTAAATTCGTATTTTGTGGTGCTTTGTTTCATACTAATTACTCATAGATTGTTTTGAGACAGTGTTGAGGCTTCAGAACTTCTCAGTTACGTTCTACTATTTAATGTAAGCATTTCAATCATTTGACAAAGATTAGTAAAACAATAATATTGGTTATTTGTGAGATGATAGAACTATATGCTAATGGTGGTCCTGCTATATGCTGAATGCAGAGTCACAGGACATTGACATCAAATCCTCTGTCAATGGTAGCTGTTGAGTACTGATCCTTAAAAGAACATACGCATCATATGACACCATCCCCCTATTCATTGCTGGTAGACATCAGAGCTCTGAAGTTCCTAATGTTCCTATGTTCCTAATGCTGACACAGGACTTGCTCGCTCAGCACCCTCAAATGTTACCTCCTACCCTACTTTAAAATTGTAGTAAATGGAAAAATTCTTCACTTGTGTAAAGGGCAGTTAACCATTTCACTTGCAACTTGAATGTTACCTATCCCATTTGCCTGCCCTCCTGTTAGGAAAGAGAGGAGGGTTGTCCAAACTGCTTCTCACCCACAAGGTAATTATTGTAATCAGGGATCAGCAAGGAAACTGATCTTGGAATTATATTTGCAATGATTAAGGTCCCATGTTTTGTCCCAAGATATAAACCTGCAAAGAATATATGTATACAAAACTGCTTATATACAATGTTCATAAATTGATGCACAGAGTTATGTAATTCAATCAAAGCTGAAATAAAAATTTTATCACAGTCCTTCAACTGCTTCACAATGGTTTGACAGCAACTGTCTTGAGTGGGAGGGCTGAAGCAGTCACCTTCAAAGTCTGCATTAATGTGAAGCAAGCCTGTATGGTAGCTGGGGAAGTGATGGCCTCATGGTATTGTTGCTGGACTGTTAATCCAGAGATCCAAATAATGTTCTGGGGACCTGGGTTTGAATCCTGCTACAGCAGATAGTGGAATTTGAATTCAATTTTTTAAAAAATCTGGAGTTAAGAGTCTAATGGTGACCATGAATCTATTGTCGATTGTCAGAAAAACCCATCTGGTTCACTAAATAAAAACCGAAAGAACTGCGGATGCTGTAAATCAGGAACAAAAATGAAGTTGCTGGAGAAGCTCAGCAGGTCTGGCAGCATCTGTGAAGGAGAAAACAGAGTTAACATTTCGGCTCTGAGGAAGGGTCACCAGACCCGAAATGTTAACTCTGTTTTTTCCTTCACAGATGCTGCCAGACCTGCTGAGCTTTTCCAGCAACTTTGTTTTTGTTCCATCTGGTTCACTAGTGTTCTTTAGGGAAGGAAACTGCTCTGCCTACCTGGTCTGGTCTATATGTGACTCCAGATCCACAGCAATGTGGTTGACTCTTAACTTCCCTCTAGATGGTCAATGAATGCTACCCAGTGAGTGATGCTCTTATTCCATGAAAAAATATCGGAAAAAAAAAAGCTCCCATATTATTTATAATCTATCTGGTATTTCCTACTCAAGCCATCAAAGACCAGCTGTCCTCTGGTTTGTGTATTAAATACTACCTGATTGAAAAGTCTTTAATCTCAGTTGGATCCATGCCAAAACTTAAATGACCACCGTAGACATATTAATGCAGTGTTATTGTCCACTCTGTACCAGATTTGCAAACTGTTCTCAATCTCTTCAATTATGAAGGTATGAGACTCAACCCATCCTTTGAATGTTTCCAAACGAACCTCATTAATTAGCCTCCACCTGATCAGCCAATTATTCCACCTTGCAAATATGTTGAAGGAAAGATTATGGAATTTATTGAACATTGCCTTAATATGAGAGATAACTTTCTCAAAAGATCACCATGATAAGAAGATCCAGCACTGAATCAACTATCCCAGTTCTGTCTTCTACAAGCTAAGACAGTAAGTGCTTGACTCAAAGACCGATGAGAGTCAACAAAAGACATAGTGAACAAAGCAGTTATCATCACCATGTTCCTGTACTGAAATCCTGGACCATGGACTTTATCAGTGACATAGATGAACACCAATGAAATTCCACCAGCAATGCCTTAGCCACGTGCTCCTGATTCAACACAAGGACTGTTGAACAAATGCTCATGTCCTTCTCGAAGGCAGCCGAACAAGCATTCAGGCAAAACTTCTACAAAACCAACTACAATGGACACTGTAACCCAATGGCTGAAAAATGGCTCTCCTGCCTGATCCTGTTTTCTCAAATTTCAAATGGCCAATGTTTTCGGGAAGAACAAAGAAGCTGCTACAAATAGTCTTTGAAGCGCTCCTTGAAAGGTAGCAGCATTGATATTAATGATTGGGAGGCGCTTGTGGCTTACTCAAAATGGTGACAACTTGTCCATTACGCTGCATTGTGCTTCAAGTCCAGAGCACAGCTTTCAAACAGAGCAGAGCCAGAGAAGTAAAGAAAAACACAGGAAGCAAATCCTGCACTTTGAATAACACTACTTCTTGAATGTTCTGCTCCAAGTGCCTAATGATCTACAGACTGAGAATCAATCTATTGTCACAGGAATACCCATAGAAGAAATCCATAACCATGAATAGATATCATCCTGGAATTGAGGGACAGCTAATAATGACAAAAAAACACCCCGAGCTGCCATGTAATAAAGTAGAATGTGTCTTTTCCAGTCACTGGAAACCAGCAGTTTTTATGCCAAATCTTACTTAGTACAAACATTCCTTTTGTTATTGTCTGACTCACCATGAGCAATGCTATGGGAAATCTGCTAGCTTATAATATATTTTTATTAATTTAGCTAACCTTTTGATGAAATGGGAAGTGAAAACAAAAATTTAGGACTTTTTTTTGGAATAGTGCTTTATTATATGTTGGCTCTTGCAGGTAGGAGTTTATTTACAGCAGCAAGTAATGTTAAAAAAATTAATAAGTCCTCAACTATGAGAAATAAAAATGGGTATCAAATTTCATTATATGTTTAGCAGCCTAAGGGTTGATTTTCATGCATAATGAATAGAAAATGCATAATGTATAAATGACTATCACACATCTTAATGTCTGCTAATGTTTCTGCTCCTGACACCAGCTACATGGCTCAATAATTCTCAGGCCATCTGTAGAAACACATTTATAAAGCAATGCATTGAACAACCTATTACTTTACATTTCTTGTCATATTTGATGAACATTGCATAAACTTGTATGAACATTTACGTTACCAATAAGTATTAAAAGCCATAGTGTTAGATGGTTGGTTGCTTCTAAACTTAATCAGAAACTTGGAAAAGAAGGCCCAGAAAATAATGAAACCATTTTTTCCAGGCTACATCTGAATATGTGGCCTCTTGTCCTGTGGTCATCTGATATCTTCACCCTGCTACAAAACATCGGTTAACTCAAATCAACATACTTCAGCATGATTACTATTAAACACAAATGTAGTTCAATGAGGAGAATGACTGGTGCACAATTAAAAGACAAGAAATGGTGCATATTGCAGCAGAAGGCTTAGAGAGCAGTAAGTAAGTAGTCACTTCTATCAATTAGTGGGAACAAATGGTATGGAAGGATGACTGAGCAAATGGATCCCACATTTCAGAACATCCCCTTCCAAAGGGATTTTTCCTGGAGCAGAAACTTCAACAGTCCATCAAGATGTTCCTTGCCAGTTGAGCCCAAGTGTGGAGACTCAGGAGTTGTAAGGGTTGAGAGAGACAAGGAGTTAGATGATGTGTTGTGTGGTGGTAGGGTGGTTTGGTATGGATTACAATAAGGTGCTTGGATTTTAGACTGATTGTGTTAATAAAAGAAAGATGTTTCTGTAATAGCAAAGCTCTGTTACAATGGCTAATGTCACAATTTGTGACAAGGAGTTCTGAAGAAGGGTCACTGGACCTAAAGCATTAAATCGGATTTCTCTGCACAGCTGCTGCCAGACCTTCTGAGTTATTTTTTCCATCAATTTTTGTTTTTGTTTTTATTTCTGATTTCTAGCGTCTACAATTCATTTGGATTCCTTTGTCATACTTTATGGCTGCATCAGCTAAGGGAGCAAGGTGTTGGAATAAATCAAAATATGGAGAGTTGGTGGCAGAGTGGTAATGTAATTTGTCCATTAATTCTGAACCCCAGACCAATGAGTGCGACAGGAGTTAGAATTCATCATGGCAGATGATGAAATTTGAATTCAATAAAAATCTGGAATACAAGAGTTGGTCTAATGGTGATGTAACCACTGACAACTGTCATTTAAAACCCTTCTGGTTTACTCATGTTCTTTATGGAAGAAGCTCCGTCATCCTTAACTGGTGTGGTCTTTATGTCACTCTAGACCTACAGCAAGATGGTTGACTCTTATCTGGTCTCCAACCAATAAATGCTCGCCAGGCCAGCATCAACTACATCAAATGAATAAATAATACAAAACAAAAGCATAAGAATTTTTGAGTCCAATTTACAGATTTTTTGAGTTAAAATGCAACAAAGGAGAGAACAGAAGTTAAGGGCAATGGGACAAAATCTCAAAAGTACCGTATACGACGAACAGGAGGAATGTGAAGTGGAGCTGAGTGCCACTTCTCTCATCCTAGAATTGCTAACTTGCATCGGAACAGGAATAGGCCATTCAGTCCCTCAAGCTTGTTCCAGCATTCAATGAGATCATGGTTAAACTGTGGCCTAACACCACATACCTATCATTTGGCCTATATTCCTTAATATGTTTTACTTATTAAAAATTCACCTATCAGATTTTAAATTAACAACCTTGTAAAAGATGTGATGAAAAATACGTATGGTCCTTTTCTCTCATTTTGAAAGAGACAGGACAAAGTTAAAGAACACATGCTTTAACCCTGAGTATAATCTGACCATATAGAGGGAGCATGCTTGTGTGAACACCATGAACTTAATTTTCAGGGCACCCTATTATCTGGAATGAAGTTGCGGGGGGGGGCCCTAAAAATACTGGAGCCTGGCAGTTTGTCAGTTTCAAGAAGGTGATCCTGGGGCTATCAATAACCATGTGGGTGGAGAAGGGCATATAGGGCAAAAATCCCACACTCCTCCCAACTGAGGTCAATCTAACTTATTTAAAAAACAACTTGTTTTACCTCTCATTGAAGGGTTGAGAATGTGTGTATATGAAATATTTTAAAGGATTCAGTAGTTTCAGAAGATGTCCATTTTTAGACAGCTCAATCGAAGTGAGCACACTGTCTCAGGAGATACCCTGGCCTTGACAACAGGTGAGGTGGACTGGCCACTTTATAAGGGGATGCCATTGGCACTGTATAGGTGGTAGAAGAAGTGAACCTACACTTTGGAAATAATCCATTCCTGTATGATGTAGGCAGAAAAAGGGATTAAAATGACCGGGTACAATTGGATAACTAACTGCACAGAAAAAAGTTCCAACTGGCAACAGAGGCATTTCAATTAGATTTTGGGTTGAGTGGTAATAAGGAATAACGTACTTCACAAGAATGGCAGAACTCTGTGTATCTACAGAGTATGGAAGAAGAGTGAAAGGCAGCAAGGTAATAGAGGCCAAACATTCAAGATGGGATTGACTGCTGAAGTGCAAGCCGCTTGGCAATGACCAAGAACAACTCATAGAATCATAGAATCTCTACAGTGAGGAAAAAGGCCATTTGGCACATCAAGTTTGCACCAAACCTCCGAAGACTCTTCAAGCAGACCCAGCCCCCACTCTATCCCTGTAACCCTGCATTTCCCATGGCTAATCCACCTAGCCTGCACATCCCTGGATATTACGGACAATTTAGCATGGCCAATCCACCTAGCCTGCACACCTTTGGACTGTGGGAGCAAACCGGAGCACACGGAGGAAACCCTCGCAGCATGGGGAGAATGTGCAAACTGCACACAGTTTTTTCTGCCATTTATTTGTTCCCCATTGTAATTTCGTAGAATTATAGAATCCCTACAGTACAAAAAGTGCCCATTCAAACCATCGAATATGCACAGACCCTAAACTGCCACAGATCAATGCAAATCATCAGGGAGATAAATGGACACAAATATCTACCCACACATTATCAAAGTTCGCACACCTTTCAGTACTATTGTTATAAATGCTGCTTCAGCATGTATTAAATGCACCATCTACTTTGGGTAATATAGCAACATTGTTAACCTCGGGTTACTATCCAAGGACTTAAGCTATTTTGACTCAGTTACTTACTATTCTTTTTTAAGAGGACTTGTAATGTCTAATGGTTTAAGACTGGATTTTCACTTTGGTGTATCATACAACGAGCCACCATCACCTGTATTAATTAAGAAAAGAATCAGAATTAATAGCAATTATAATTGCAGAGAACAAAGTATGCATTGTAAAGATGAATCAGAATAAGCAACACAAGCTTAATCCCTGGTTAAAATCTAATGAGTAATTGTAATAGTCCTGAATTTCAAACAACATATGGGACTTTAAGTCAGTTATATGTCAATTTGAAAATTAATAGAAAAAATGATTTGCTTCTGGAAAACAAAATGACCAAATTAATGAAAAAAAAAATTGTTAATTAAGTTAATAGTAATTATTTGAATTAAAATACACTGTATCTAGGGTTTGAATACGTGCTAAGAAGAACTAAACAGAATAGCACAGGACTTTTTGAGACCTTGGCAGGTCGCCAAACACTGACAGAATCAGATGGGAAGGCACTTCAAACCTTGCAAAATCATGAAACAAAATAGTATTAGCAAAATGATTTGTGTTGCATTTGTGGACATACAATGAAGAAGACAGCCTGTCTCTTTCTGCCACAAAGCCAACATATAAAGCAACACATAAGCTCCCCTGAGTTAAGCTAAAGATATTTTGAAGAAATGCTACTGGATTGTGAGCATAGTTTGCTTGAAATCTATGTGGTTGAATGTCCAATTTGTTTTTATGGTGCATTTGAACAGTGTGAATAACCAGTCATATCATAATTACTTTTGATATTTTATTTGCTTCTTTATTATTTTTGTGGAGTTACACGAATCAATGCTGAATTGAGAAAGCTAAGGAGCTGCAATTCCTTACCAACAAGCATGGCACCTGGACTTTCTTCAGTGCCACTGAGACCAATATATGGACCCAACTCCTTGACCCCAAACCAATGTGGAGTAAGAATGAGAGATAGTAGGAACTGCAGATGCTGGAGAATCCGA
>NC_063345.1:29251732-29270233 GCF_021869965.1 Rhincodon typus | reverse complement strand
GTTGTCTCGGATTCTCCAGCATCTGCAGTTCCTACTATCTCTGATTCTGGATAGCAGGTCAGTGCAGAAGAAACAAAAACTGAAGTTGCTACAAAAGCTCAACAGGTCTGGCTGCATCTCTGAAGAAAAATCAGTTAATGTTTCGTGTCTGGTGACCGTTCCTCAGAACTGATGGTAGCTAGGAAAATGTTGGTGTATATGAAGAAGACAGGGGTCAGGAGTAAACAATATGTGGAGATAGAACTCAAAGAGAGAGAAGAGCAGTTGGATAGACAAAGGAGTTGATAACGATTTGGCTAGGAGGGCGAATTGCTGTTAATGGGGATTGTGAGTGACTAACAATAGGTAGTATGTAATGGCAGACTATCACATAGTCTATTCCCAATATCCCCAATCACCTTCTGTAATTGCACAGGAAGGTGTTGTGGAAGTATGAGGAGGTTTTGGGAATAGAGGAGTGTACCAGATGTCCCAGTTGGAATGGTCCTTGCAGAATGCTGACAAGGGAGGGAAGGGGAATATGTGTCTGGTTATGGTATCCCGTTGGAGATGACAGAAATGTTGGATTCCATTCTTTTGGATATCGAGGCTGGTGGGGTGATAATTGGGTCGAACCTGGCCTTGTCGACCATGGTAGCAGAGAATCCTCGGTTAAGGGGAAAGGTGAACCTTTCTGAGGCTTGCCTGCAGAAGGTGGCATCATCAGAACAGATGCGACAGAGATGGAGAAACTGGGAGAATGTGATGTAGTCCTTAATGGAAGCAGAGTGTGAGGATAGATATCCAGGTAACTGTGGGAGTTGGTGGGTTTGTAGTGGATATTGGTGGTCAGTCTATCCCCAGAAATGGAAACAGAGATATTGAGAAAGGGTAAGGAGGAGTCAGAGAGGGGACAGGTGAAGATGAGAACAGGGTGGAAATCGGAAGCAAAATTGATAAATTTTTCCAGTTCAGAATGAGAGAGGGAACCAGCATTGTTGATGTCATCAATGTACTAGAGAAAGAGTTGTGGAGATGGACTAAGTAGGATTGGAACAAGGAATGTTCTACATACTCCTCAACGAGACAGGCATAACTGGGGCCTGTGTGTGTGGAATTGAGTCAATGCTTTTGAATAATATACTTTTGAATCATGAGAGGTATAGACAGGATGGATAGCAAGAAGCTTTTTCCCAGAGCGGGGGACTTGATTACTTGAGGTCACGATTTTAAGGTGAGAGGGGAAAAGTTTAAGGGAGATATGTGTGGAAAGTTCTTCACGCAGAGGATGGTGAGTGCCTGGAACGCGTTGCCAGCGGAGGTGGTAGAGGCGGGCACAATAGCATCATTTAAGATGTATCTAGACAGATACATGAATGGGCAGGGAGCAGAGGGATACAGATCCTTGGAAAATAGGTGACAGGTTTAGATAGAGGATCTGGATCGGCGCAGGCTCGGAGGGCCGAAGGGCCTGTTCCTATGCTGTAATTTTCTTTGTTCTTTGTTCTACTATGAATGTCCTTAGCAATCAATATTACTGTGGTGAATAAAGTAAAAAAAAAATTGAGCCACGTATCACATTGCCTAGGGTGTTTTTAGGAATTCTACTTTCAAAGCTCCACATTATTAACTTTCCACCAATCTATTGATTTTATACATTAAATTGTTCACAGATTACCCTGGAAGGTGAACTTTCTCTTACATCTTGTGTGTTCATTCAAGAATTGTATTTGTTTATAATTAAAGATTCAGAACCATTGAATATAATAATGTTCTATATTGCTCAGCTTCAGCATTAGTGTTTAATTTTGAGACAATGCCGTACCTTAGGAACTATTGTAACATGAGGTCGTGCCTTATATTCTGTACGGTCCTTCTCTGACCTTGAATTTGTAAAGAAACATTATATTATCCTCTTCCATTATGCATTTCTTCTCAATTTGCTGATTAATCTTAATACTGCAATGATATTTTAAATCTTTCATTTTTATATTGATTTAATCCTGTTATTCTTTAAGATAGCATTACTGTATTCATGAATGTTTTAAATTAAATGACTGTAGAAATTAATACACTGTTATTCAGAAAACGTGAGATATTACCTTATTTGTTGTTTTAACAATTAAAAAGGTGGCTACCCAATTCTTCCATCATTTAATCCACCTTCTGCAGCCTTGTTGGAGTTTATTGCTTCCCAATTTTTGCAGTCTAAAATACCAAATGTTTGCTTCTATGCAATATTTTCAATAAAGTTCTCTGGCGGCAGGCTTGATAAATTTTCCCATCAGAAGTCTTGGATATTCTTAAATGTCTAATTTTTCCTGACTTTATTTTTTCTGTGAGATTCTTTCACTTGGTGTCCATAAATTTGTTTATTTTCAGTTGAAATAAGTTCCGAAGCCTTCCTGATTCTCTAAACTCAGTCTAAATTTATTATTTGGTCCTTTCACTGTTACTTGCAGCTGCAGGCATTATGAGAGCTCTCTTTTCATTCCCTTGCCTTCTCTTAGCCTTCTCCCTTGTCTTCCCTTGCCTTTCTCCTATGGTCTTTGCACCAATTTTCATAAAGCTGTTCCCTTTTTGGTTTGGGATGTATAAAGTCATCTTTGGAGCCTTTAGTTGCTCATTACAGAACCATTTTTGCTAAGGTTCTGGTTAGGACACGTTTTAAGTGTAGCTGGCTTTCCAATCTCTTCCAGCACACAGCATTGCCCCCAGTTCTTCTGACCAACTTTGCCTATGGAGTGCTGAACCTGATGTTTTGTTACTTCCATGGCTGCTGTTCTCTCTGCCTATAATCGAGTTTACTGCTGACTGAAACAAACCCAGAAAGTGCTGCAGAAATGCAGCAGGTTTGGCAATATTTGTGAAGAGAGAAACAGAGTTAAGGTTTTGAGTCCAATATGACTCGATTTTTGGAACCGTTCTGAGGAAGATTTATATCCTACTCTGGGCAAGTCCATCTCTAGATCCTAATAAGGTCAAACATGTCATTTCTAGCTCCTGATATTCTTAATAATTATACCCAACTGGCCAAAATAACTTCTACCTATAATAAAACAAAGAACTATGGACAGTGGAGATCTGAAACAGAACCCAAAATTGCTGGGAAGACTCATTTCTTTTTATGTTTCAAATCTCCAGCATCTACAGTTCTTTGTTTTCAGTCACAGAATCATGCAGTGTGGAAACACACTCTTCGGTTCAACTAGTCCGTGCTGAATATGTTCCCAAATTAAACTAGTCCCACTGGCTTGTGTTTGACGCATATCCCTCCAAACCTTTCCTTCTCATGTACTTATCCAAAATGTTTTTAAACGTTGTAACTGTACTTGCCTCTACCACTTCCTCAGGCAGTTCATTCCACACATGAACCACTCTCTGTTTAAAAAAAAGTTGGCTCTTGTGCTCTTTTAAGAACTTTCTCCTCTCACCTTAAAAAATATGCCCTCTAGTTTTGAACTCCCCCACCCTTGGGAAAAGATCTTTGCTATTCAACTTATCATGTCCCTCATGATTTTATAAACGTCAATAAGGTCACTTCTCAGCCTCCTACACTCCGGTGAATAAAGTCCCAGCCTATCCAGCCTCTTTTTTTTAACTCAAACCCCTATTGCTGGCAACATCCTGATAAATCTTTTCTGGACCCTTTCCAATTTAATAATATCCTTCCTATAGCAGGGTGACCAGAAATGTACACAGTTCTCCAGAAGAGGCCTTACCAATGTCCTGTACAAACTCAACATGACGTCCCAACTCCTATACTCAAAAGTCTGAAAAATGAACGAAAGCATGCTAAACGCCTTATTCACCACACTGCCTACCTGCAACTCAACTTTCAAGGAACTATAAACTCCTAGGTATCTTTGTTTGGCAACACCCCAAGACCCTACCATTTACTGTATAAGTAGTGCCCTGGTTTACCTTACCAAAATGCAACACCTTACATTTATCTAAATTAAACTCTATCTGCCACTCCCTGGCCCATTTGCCTATCTGATCAAGGTCCCATTGTACTTTCAGATAATCTTCTTCACAGTCCACTGCAACACCAGTTTTTTTGCCATCTGCAAATTTACTAATTATGCCTCCTATATTCACATCAAATTATTTATGCAAATGACAAAAAGCAGTGGACCCAGTAACAATCACTGCGGCACCCTGCTGGTCACAGGTCTCCAGTCTGAAAAACACCCCTCCATCACTATTCTCTGTCTTCTACCTTCAAGCCAATTTTGTATCCAATTGGCTAGCACCCCTGGATCCCATGTGATCTAACCTGATGAACCAATCATCTTCCGATGTGCCAGGTATGACTTCAACCAGGGAGAGTTTGCACCCGATACCCATTGATTCCAGTTTTGCTTGGGATACTTGATGCCACACTCGATCAAATGTGCCTTGATGTCAAGGGCTGTCACTCTCATCTCACCTCTGGAATTCAGCTCTTTTGTTTGTGTTTGAATCAAGACTGTAACGAGGCCAGGAGCAGAGTGCCCCTGGCAGAATCTAAACTGAGTGTCACTGAGCAGGTAATTGCTAAACGGGTACAGCTTGATAGCACTGTTAATGACTCCTTCCATTACTTTAGTGATGATCAAGAGTAGACTGATGGGATGGTAATTGGCTGGGTTGGATTTGTCCTGCTTTTTGTGTACAGGACACAGCTGGGCAATTGTCCACATTGTCAAGTAGTTGCAACTGTACTGGAAGAGCTTGGGAAAGGGAGCAGCAAGTTCTGGAACACAAGTCTTCCGTGCTAATGCCAAAATGTTGTCAGGAACCATAGCCTTTGCAGTATCCAGTGTCTCCAACAGTTTCTTGATATCACATGAAGTGATTCCAATTGGCTGAAGTCTGGCGTCAATGATGCTGTGGACCACTGGAGGAGGCCAAGACAAATCATCCACTTGGGACTTTTAGCTGAAGATTGTTGCAAGTGCTTCATCCTTAACTTTCATACTGATGTGTTGGGCTTTTCCATCATAGAGTTTTAGGTTGGCAGGCTATAATTCATCTAAGAATAAAGAAGTCTCACAATTGTACAATGAATTAGTGAGGCCACACCTGAGATACCATGAGTATTTTTGGTCTTTTTACATTACCAATAATATACTTGTCTTCTGGGGCATTGCAATGGAAGTTCACGAGACTAGCTTCTGGGATTGGGGCATTGTTGTATGAAGAAAAATTGAGCAGACTGGGATTATATTCCATGCAATTTAGATGAATGTGATGTGATCAGATTGGAACATATAAAATTATGAAGGACTTGATTGGGTAGATGTTGAGAAAATGTTACCGTGGCTGAGAAATTTAGAACACAGGGTCACAGTCTCAGAAAAAGTGGTTGGCCATGTAGGACTGAAATAAGTAAGCTTTCTTTCACACAAGGCATTATGAATCTTGCAATTTTGCACCCCACAAGCTCTGGTTGCTGCATTGCTGAGTGCATTCAAGATAAAGTGGAATTTATTCTATTCTCATGTAAATAAGTAGGCAGCACCAAATTCTTTTATGCTAAAGGTGTGTGTCCAAAAATAGTATGGAGCAGTTTCTACACCATTATATTAAATGGATTCTCACAGTTTTGTTCATTTTCCCATGCACAAAGAGAATTCAGTATTTGAAGGTTGAGGCATTCTTCCCTGTGAACAGAAGTAAGATATTGCTAAAATTGGACAATCATTTCTACACAAGTGACTTACGTAACACATGTACTGAGCTGCCTACCTTTTAAACATAGTGACAGAATAGAAAATCAATCTTGTCGCAAGGCCAAGAATTTATAGGACAGCATTTGGTGCAATACAAAATTTCAAGCACATATATGTTTCATATCAAAAGGAGCTACCCGGTATCTTTCAAATTTTAATCAGATAATATGGCATTTGAGTCTATTCCATTTTTAACAGTGGGCTGGATTTTTCTCATTATTCATGTACCAAATGTGGACATTATTTGTAAAGCCTGCAATTATTGTCTATTATAAATGTCCTTGAAGATGGTGGTACATTAATGTCTTGATCACAACAGATTGGTTTGCTAGGCTATTTCAGAGGGTAGATATGAATGTTGCCATGGAGTTGAAGTCATGTTTAGAACAGTCCATGTAGGAATAACAGATTTTCTTTCCTGAAGGATACCCGCAAATAAAACAAGGTTTGACAATAATTTGGTTATATCATGGTCACCGTTACTAATGTTAACTCTTTATTCGAGATTTATTTAATTAATCAAATTTAATTTCATGAGCTGCTCTGTTGGATATTCAAGGACTGAATTGTCGCCCTGGATTTGGGAAACATGAGTCGGGTTAGATCACCGACACCCGTCAGTTCACCCCATGCCCTTATTATCTTCATTTTTATGAGAATTAGGTGGACAAGGTTTAGGTCTGCCATCTCCCTAGGTAGGCTAAGGAGTGCGGAGATGTGTGGGTATTGAGGCAGGCTGATTAGAAGGCCTGCTCCTGTTCTCTGGGACATCAGCCCAGACCTCCACAAAATTATGATGCCTCCTACACCACTTTTCACTCACCATCCGTGCCTCCTCCTATTCCCCATGTCATCTCCATTCACCATACTCCACCCGTATATCCTCAAACCACTCATCCAGCATCCACTTTTAACAAACTTTAGCATCCATGTCGAATTAATGCAACACCTTTGAAAAAGACTTAAAAATTTTCAATCTCACAAGCTCCTTAAACTGACCTCAAATACACATGCAGACATTCATATTGCATAAAAAGGCTTCCTATCCCATTGAAACATATTTGAATTCTCTAAAGTGGTCACAATGTTGTGAAAATGAACAAGTAACTAATCAAAGACTAATGATCTAATAATCTATTATATCCTAATAGTCCTGACAACCAAATGAAACTCTTAGAGACAAAAAAAAACTGCAAATGCTGGAATCCAAGGTACACAAACAGGAGGCTGAAAGAGCACAACAGGCCAGGCTGCATCTGGAGGAAAGGATCAGTCAACGTTTCGGGTATTACCCTTTTTCAGGACTCTTATTCACTTGAACAGTTATGCAAACAACCTCTAAGTAATCTCTTAGCAACAAGCTAAGGGCATGATTAATTCGTGACTCTCGTGTGCATTCAAATTTGCAATGAACTCTGTTGAAATGGAATGAAATAATATTTTTCTTTCTTTTCAAACAACTATTCTTTTCTACAGAGATAGTAGGAACTGCAGATGCTGGAGAATCTGAGATAACAAGGTGTAAAGCTGGATGAACACAGCAGGCCAAGCAGCATCATAGGAGCAGGAAAGCTCTACAGCCTTCCTGCTCCTATGATGCTGCTTGGCCTGTTGTATTCTTTCCACAGTTTTAGAAGCACAAGAGCACTTTTCCCATTGAGGAGATGATTTCTTTAACACATCTGTACACTTACACAATACTGATTAATGTAACAATTGACTTTCTATGACAAAGCCTTATGACGCGTCATTAAAACTTACTGTGGGGCTTTCAATTCAAAGTCCCCCAGTCTTCCTCAATGGTAACCCTGACAGCACACAATGTGCATGCAGGTTCACAATTCAACCCTTTTCCCATCCAAGAGATGTGTTTTTTGTAGCTTAAGTGGAGTATTCTATTGAATATTCAGTCCCATGGGACCTTATTATTCCACTTTGTGACACCTTCCCCACTTTCAATTGGGATCAAAAATCCAGCCCCATGTCTTTGAATTCCAGGCTCCAGGCCTCTCTGGATTACTATTACAACAGTCTAACCACTATGATCCAGATCCCTAAAGATTTGTTGTCTCAATTAAACTAGTTCATCCTGTGCATGAGATGTAAACATGAATCCTATTTACCTCTTGATTTGGATAGTGAACACCCGCCACACAAATTGCACTGCAGCATTGTGTTCCGGTGTCCTCCAACTATGCTTTAAATTTCTTCCCCTAACAAATTCTCCTTTTATCGACACTACCAAGTACAGATCAATTGGAAATTAACATTATTTTAAGTTTATGCAAGCATGATTCAAATTTTTTTTTCTGTTCTGAAGAAGCTTCATACTGGACTAAAACAAATTAATTCTGTTTTTGTCTCCACAATTGCTAGAGCCCTTCTCTAGCATTCTTTCTGTGTTTGCTTCCATTTCACGGCATTGCAGTATTTTACCTATATCCAGTAACACTTGCTGATGGAATAAGAGCCACTGCATTTAAAATTAATTACATATAAACATCTGAATTTGGAGCAGGATTAAGCAACTTAGCCCCTCAGGCTGCATTGCTATTCAGTAAGATTGTGGCTGTTCTCGTTACTTTACATTCTCGCCAACTCTTTATAACATTTCACCCACTTCCTTATCAAGAATCTGGCTAACTTTGCTGGAAAAATCACCAAAGGAACTATTTCCACTGCCTTTTGAGGAAGAGAATTCCAAAAACTCATGACCTGCTGTGAGCAAAGATATCTCCTCATCCCTGTTTGAAATGTGAGACCTCTTATTTTTAAGCAGCGACTCCTAATGCTGGATTCTCCCACAGAAGAAATGGTCTTTTTCAGGTGCATCATGCAAAAACCTCCAGGATCTTACATGTTTCAATCAACTCTTCTGAACTTCAAAGGAAACAAGCCTAAACTGTTCAACCTTTCCTCATAAGACAGCTCACCCATTCTAGTCTCTAAACTGCTTCCAACACATCTACATCCTCTATTTAATAAGTAAACTAATATTGTATACACTACTCCAGATGTGGCCTCAACAATACCGTGTATGACCTCCCTACCTTTGTACTCAATTCCTCTCACAATAAATAATAACATTGCATTAGCTTTCTGAATTATTTATCCTGCCTGCAGAGTAATCTTTTTTGATTAATGCCCTGAGACACCAGATCATTCTGCATTTCAAAGCTTTGAAATCTCAAAAACATTTAGATAACTTGGTCATATGTTATTCTTCCTGCAAAAATGATCAATTTTATATGTTCACACTTTATTCCCTTTAGGCAGATCTTTGTTCACTCATGTCACTTATCTATATTCCTTATATTATCTTTACAACTTTCTTTCCTATGTATCTTTGCATCATCAGTAAATTTAGCAAATTAGTAAATTGTCACTGTTTTCATATTTCTAACTTGTACTCTCTCTTAAGTATTTTCTGTCCTTATTAATTTTTGTCATATCATGCTCATATTTTCAAATTCTGTCCAATCTTTTGACTTGATTCCCAACTTTATTTTCCATTAGCTTTAAGACTATATTTAACTTTGTTAGTTAAACATATATAGCAAATATAACACTTGTATTTTGCTTCTTCTCGTTTGAATACATCTATCCTGCATGTCCTGAAGCATCCCCTTAAATGTCATCAACTCCATTTCTATTGATCTGCCCCTCACCTAATTTGCCAGTTTGCTCTACTTTCATGTCCTCCTAATTACCATTATTGATATTTGAAATCTATATTGATATTTGAAGTGTTGGAATTACTCTTTTCTCCGTTAAACTCAATGTGAAATTTAATCATATTATGGCTGCTACCTCAGGGTGCCTTCGTTATGAGATCACTAATTAATCCAATGCTGCACAATACCAGGTCAATTATAACAATATCTCTGGT
Organism: Rhincodon typus; assembly: GCF_021869965.1. Classification (NCBI taxonomy): domain Eukaryota; kingdom Metazoa; phylum Chordata; class Chondrichthyes; order Orectolobiformes; family Rhincodontidae; genus Rhincodon; species Rhincodon typus. Next base: position 29,260,648 of record NC_063345.1, on the reverse strand, counting down.
TGGCTCCAGAACTCCTCATCTAGGCTATTTTGCCCATCTGATTTTTCCAGCCTATATGTGGATTCATTATTTCTGAAGTGCTTGCTGATGATTCTGAGATGCATGATAAAGTGTTATATGAGTTCAAGTCCATCTTTTTTCTCCTCTGTCAGAAAGACATTGAAGAAATGCAATTTGTGTGTCAACCTACAGCAGAATCCATATTTTCAACAGAACAAATTGCACCAAATTTAGAATTTCTAACCTAAAATGTACATTTTCTGCTGTTGCTGATTATTTTCCTCAAGAAATTTGCTTTCAGTTGCTGAATTTCCACCCTTGTTATCAAGAGTTATTTTCATCCAACTAGTTATTTTTGTATTACAAACCACAATGCTGGAGTTTAGACATAAAGTACAGAATAACATGGAAATAAATGAGAAGACAACTTGAAAAGTTATTTTCTCAAGTTTAAAAATCTGAAGATTGTAATAATAACTTAGCAATTCTGATCTTGACTCCATTTGGATTCCTTTATGTTGTCATATTTATGTTCCCAGTGCTTTAAAAACAAAGGCAGGAGAAAAGCTAAAATATTTCGGTTCTGTCCCATTTTCACAGCTTATTGTGAAGTAATAATCTGCAGTAAATTAACCACACTGTGGAATAGTTTAACAATTTTCTTCTTGGATTACAAAACCTTAGGCTGAATTTTATGGGACACTCACAGATAGTAAAGACATAATTTAGAACACTCTGCCATCGGTTTGGTGTTAGATTTGTGGAATGGATTTGTTTACCAAACTTGTTTGAGCTTTGAGAGCATTACCAACAGAATTGATAAAGGGGAATAGGTGGATGTAGTACAGTTGAATTTACAGGCTTTGATGAAGTCCCACAAAGAAGTGGGTTAGCAAAGTTAAAGCAGATGGGATAAGAGCTAATATACTGACATAACTATTGGTAGAAAGCCAAGAGTAGGAATAAATGGGTCATTCTCAACTTTGTGGGCTACAATTGGGGGGATACTGCAAGCATCAGTACTGGGATCCCAGCTGTTCTAAATATATATCAATGATTTGGATATGGAGACAGTATTAAATATTAACAAGTTCACAGATGGCACAAAGCTAGATGGGAATATGTGCTGTGAGTAATATTTCTAAAGGATTTGAACAGATTTAATGTATGGACAAGAAAATGGCAGTGGGAATGGAATGTTGAAAAATGTGAGGTCACCCACTTTGGTAGAAGGAACAGATGTGTGGAGTAGATCTTAAATGGTAAGAAATTGGAAGGTGTCAGTCTATTAAAGAATCTTGTTAATACATTACTGAAGCCTAACATGCAGGTGCAGAAAGCTATTAGGAAGACTAATGAAACTTTAACTATTATTGCAAAAGGATTTAAATAGAGGTGTAATGCTTCAGCATTATAGAATTTGGGTTAGAAATCACCTGGGCTACTTTGTGCGGTTTTGGTCCCCTTACTTTGAGGGGGGTGGCGGGGTGGATATTATTGCAAACAGAAGCAGTGCAACGAAGGTTCACCACATTGTTCCGAGGATGGCAGTACCGTCCTATGAAGAGAATTGTTGGAAACTGGGCCTGCATTTTCTTGAATTTCAAAGAATAAGAGTTGGTCTCATTGAAATCCACAAAATACATAAAGGAACAGTCAGGGTAAGATAGCTCTTGTTGGGTTAGGGAGTCTGCAATCAGGGCACACAATTTCAAAATGTGGAAGAAGCCATTGAGGACCAAGTTGAGGATTTATTTTACTCAGGGAATTATGGGAATTTTGGTGAATGTCTTTACTCCAAAGGATTTTAAAAGTACAATAATTGATTATGTTTAAAATAGAGATTGACATATTTCTAAATACCAACGAAGTAAAGAAATATAGTAACAATGTAGGAAAAAGATATTGAATTATGACCAGCATACTTGAAGTATAACAGTACATATGATCAGCAATGACTGTATTGGATTGAGTCATTTGGATACAGAACTGCCTTGTAGGTAAGAGACAAAGCGTGGTGATAGAGGGTCAATTTTTCAGACTGGAGGCCTGTGACCAATGGTGTGCCACAAAGATTGGTGCTGGGTCCACTGCTTTTCGTCATTTATATAAACAATTTGAATGTGAACATAGGAGGTATGGTTAGTAAGTTTGCAGATGGCACCAAAATTGGTGGTGTAGTGGACAGCCAAGAAGATTACCCCAGAATACAACAGGACTTTGATCAGATGGGCCAATGGGCTGGGGAGTGGCAGATGAAATTTACTTTAAATTATTGTGAGGTGCTGCATCTTGGAAAGTCAAATCAGGGCAGAACTTATACACTTAATGATAAGTTCCTGGGGAGTATTGCTGAACAAAGAAACCTTGGAGTGCAGATTCATAGTTCCTTGAATGTGGAGTCGCAGGTAGACAGGATAATGAAGAAGGCATTTGGTATTCTTGCCTTTATAGGTCAGTGCATTGAGTATAGGAGTTGGGAGGTTATGTTGAGGCTGTACAGGACATTGGTTAGGCCAATATTGGAACACTGTGTTCAATTCTGGGCTCCGTGCTGTAGGAAGGATGTTGTGAAACTTGAAAGGTTCAGAAAAGATTTACAAGGATGTTGCTAGGACTGGCGGTCTTCAGCTAAAGGCAGAGGCTTAATAGGCTGGAATATTTTCACTGGAGCATCGGTGGCTGAGGGGTGGCCTTATAGAAGTTTATAAAATCTTGAGGGGCATGGATAGGGTGAATAACCAAAGTCTTTCCCCAGGTTAGGGGCGTTAACTAGAGGGCATAGGTGTAAGATGAGAGGGGACATGTTTAAAAGGGACTTAAGGTGCAACTTTTTCACACAGAGGGTGATGTGCATATTGAATGAGCTGCCAGAGGAAGTAGTGAAGGCTGGTACAATTACAACATTTTAAAGACATCTAGATGGGTACATGAATAGAAAGAGTTTAGAGGGATATGGGCCAAATGCTGGCAAATAGTACTAGTTTAATTTAGGATACCTGGCTGGTATGGACAAGTTGGTCTGAAGGTCTGTTTGCATGCTGTACAGCTCTGAGACTTTATGAGTCTATGAGAGCAAACTTGACAAATTAAATGGCCTACTCCTGCTGTTATATTTCTATGGACTGGATAGCACCATATTTTGGCAATGTGTAATTTTGGTTGAATTTCATTACAGGTTTCTCTCCAAGAGGCCAAGTGTGCTTTCTTGTATTATTATACCAAACTTGTCTCATTAACTACCTTCCATGATCCTATGGTGTCCTTTCATCCAATGCTAACCCAATTCTCCTACTTACTGTATCCAGAAGCACTCACCCCTGCTGAGATTAAGATCCCTGGTCCCAGCTCCATCTTTAAAAGGTCATTGGTTCACTCAGTCAAGCACTATCAGTCTGGAGCAGTCCTGCATGGTTTGTGACAATTGACCTGGAAATAACAAATAAGGGGGAAATTGATACTCTGCTTTATAGACAGCCACCTGGAGATCATGTTGGGTTGGTGGTGTACAGGAAGAATATCATCTTCCCAAAGGAGTAGCAAAGGAGGCTACAACACCAGACGTTGCCAGCCTGGGCTAAGGCTGCCACCTGGGTCTCTATGGTCTCAGCCATCTGGAGAAACACCAAACAGTTTAGGAAGAAGATCAGTGACCTTCTCCACTTTACCAGAGGTAGAATAGGAAACTACATATTACTGAAGCAAGATGAAGTAACACTGAGAGAAAGTAAGAACTGCTGATGCCGGAGTCAGAGATGACAGTGTGGAGCTGGAGGAACACAGCAGTCCAGGCAACGTCAGAGGAACAGGAGAGTTGACGTTTCAGGTTGGGAAGGGTTCCGACTTGAAACGTCAACTCTCCTGCTCCTCTGATGTTGCCTGGCCTGCTGTGTTCCTCCAGCTCCACAATGAAGTAACACTGACCATGATAAGGTGTGACAGTCCCCATTTATAGGCTTCTCACTGGGCACTCACAAGAATCTAGTCTTGATGTACAGAACCTAGTTGGAAAATTTAGCTTGTTGCTCTCACTGATAAGAAAGTCTTCACTTCTCACACAAGTTTCCCAAATTTCTCTCTATAGCCCATGCCATTCAGCACTTTGGAAAATTCCACTCTATGTTCTATTTGCTTGTTCTTGATTAAATCACAATTATTTTTAACCTGAAATGAATTTACCCAGAAAGTATGGATCTTCTATCGCAGCTTTACCACTCAAAGTTGCACTGAGTCCTCTTTCGCTTGATCAATGACTTCTATATTTAAAAGTCCTTACAGTTTGCATCATAGGGTTACAGAGTCATAGAAGTCTACAGCCGGGAAATAGGCCCTTTAGTCCAACTTGCCCATGCTGCCCATTTTTCACAATTTAAACTGGTCCCATTTGTTTGCATTTGGTCCATATCCATTCATACCTATCTCATCTATGTACCTGTCTATATGTTTCTCAAATGACAAAATTGTACTTGATTCCACCACTACGTCTGGCAGCCCATTCCAGACACTCACCACCCTCTGTGTGAACAAATTGCCTCTCTGGACCCTTTTGTATCTCTCCCCTCTCACTTAAAACCTATGCCATCTCATTTTAGATTGCCCTACCATGGAGAACAGCTGTTGGCTATCTACCTTATCTATGCCTGTCATGATTTTATAGACCTCTATCCTCCCTCAATCTCCTACAGTCCAGGGAAAAAAAGCCCCAGCCTATCCAACCTCTCCTTATAACTCAAACCTTCCAGTTCAGGTAGCATCCTAGTAAATGTTTTCTGCATTCTTTCTAGTTTAATAATATCCTTTCTCTAGTAGGTCAACCAGAACTGCAAGCAGTACTCCCAATGTGGCCATACCAAAGTCTTGTACAGCTGCAATAAGATGTCCCAACTCCTACACTCAATGCTCTGACAGATGAAAGCAAGCATGCTGAAAGCCTTCTTTGCCACCCTGTTTACCTGTGACCACATTTTCAAGGATGTATGAACTGTACTCCTTGATCTCTTTGTTCTATAACACATCCCAAAGCCCTACCATTGGCTGTATAAGTCCTGCCCTGGTTTGCCTTACCAAAATACAACATCTTGCATTTATCTAAATCACAGAAAGCTTATTTTAGTCACTAGTGTTGAAAAATCAAAAAAAAACTTTTGGCACACAAACACACACACACACACACACACACACAATCCCTCTAACTGTCTATCTCTGTCTCCCTCACTCTCCCTCTCTCTTTCACAGAAGCAATGTTGAGAAGATCAAGACCAAGCTGGGACTTTGTCAGAAAATATGCCATAATAGTCCATTAATACCAGATTTTTCTTTTTCCTTATACATATAAGCTGCACATCAGGGATGAAGTTGCAGTAATATATGGACAGATATTTGTCATGCAGAAACTGTTGGCTTACCTCATTCACTTATTCCTTGTTTCAGTCTCAGTTCATGCACTGTGACCCCCATTGTGGAATAATTGAGAAAGACAAAACTATCAGTGGAATGTAACATAGTCTGAAACCGAATCTGTTGAATACAGAGTAGTTTATGAAACAAAGCATCTTTAAAATGTATTATGGCATTATGTGAACTACTTCAGGTACTGAAAACTGACAGAGGTTGAATTCATGAGCTCTGGGGTCATCTTTGCACTGCTATTCCATCAGCAATGTAATTAGGCTGTATTGGAAATCCGTGAAGGACTGATAAAAACACACTACTTGATTCCTTGAACTTAGTAAGAAGTTTTTTTTAATCAATCTGAACATTGGACCATTACTGTTTGGATGCAATTTGATTATATAATCAGGGAACATGTTGAATTCTGGAATCTTGCCAGAGTCAAGATTCTGGAGCTTCCTTCCGAATGGCATAATGGGTCGACCTACAACAAACAGACAGCAGCGGTTTAAGAAGGCAGCTCAGCACCACACCACCTTGTCAGGGGCAACTAGGGATGGGCAAGAAATGCTGGGCCAACCAGCAACACTCACATCCTTTGAATTAATAAAAAAAATCAATTTCTTTCCTGTTTTGTTGGTTTGTGTTAATCCAGTTAGTATTAACTGGGCTTAAATTGAAAATTTGCTTGTGTGCAAAACATAAGCAAACTGACACTGAATACTTAAATTTCCTTAATGTCCCATACAGTTAACGCATTGTTCATACCATTTTTACAATCTATTGGATTTCTCAAACATACTTTCCACTTAAATTTAACTGGAAACTGGAGGGTCATTTTGGATAGATGTATTAAGATAAGCTGAATGGGCTTCCTGACCTCTTGGTGTTTTATTACATTTTGAATCACTTGTTGTACTTTGGTATATGTTACAACTTTAAGCATCAGTTATGGTTGATGTGGGGAGCAGTCAATAGTCTTTTCTCAGCTGTGAAGGAAACTTAACTTGTGCATTATTTCAAGGATAATAGATTTTATTTTGTGGTTATCTGTGAAGGAATGACATTCACTGCTGACTTTAAAGAAAAGTGCCCACTGACATGGTTTATCATTTTTCCAACAGCAGTTTCAACCTGGTGCGAGGTCAATAACATGCATCAACAACAGTAATCTCAGTAGACAGATAAACAGCTAATAAAATTGGAATATTCACACACAGCAAACAACAATTATTTGATTATTTCAATTATTTTAATTATTGATTGTTTGGATGATTATTTGATATGAATCCTGTTTTTCAACACTGATTGAATTTCTTTTTAAAAAAACCCTCCTTAGCTTAAACTAAGCTAAAAGCCTAAAACCCTCAGAAAGCATGGAGCATATCTTTCAAACACCATATTCACCTTTTAATGAATTAGTTACTATATCTGGTAAATAAAGAATTTAAATTACCCAAAGTTTGGGTGCGAGGTGGCAGATGGATGAAGTTTAGGTTCGCAAGTGGATGATGTGGCAGTGTTGGCACATGAGTAGGGAGGCAGGTGGCTAGAGTCATAGGATGGCAGGTGAGTGGTGAGTCGAGGGGGACTTGGGCTGGGTTGAGGCATATCGGAGGAAACTGTGAGTCAGGTGGAGGTGGAGAGTCAGGTAATGTTGGGCCATGAGTTCCATTTGGACATGAGGGCTTGAGGGGGATTCAGGTGCTGAGGGCAGGTCAAGTCAGGTTTGGGGAGTTGGAGAGTCGGAAGGAGGTGGAATCGTGGAGCTGGGTAGTGAGATCAGGTCAGAGTGAGTCAAGGGGGTTTAGAAGGAGTCAAAAGGGTGTCAAAAGAGAAATGGTGGAGAGGAATTTAGCTGTGTGGTCACTCAGGAGTTAAACTAAGATTTTTCCAACAACGCATCCTGAGTAACTGTGCATTGATGTAAGTTGAAACCATCCAAAGTCTCCAATCACTGCCTCCCAATACCCGCCTCACCCCACCCCCAGCTCAATTCTTTTTTGAGGGTCTCAGAGAGCAGAGGAATTGTCCATTGAAAGCTCAAATGACGACAGCAATTTCCTGTGGAGGTTTTGGACTGGGACTACTGTTGGTTCCTGACATGCATCTTCGGGGTGCATTCAATCTTCAACAATCCAGAGACCAGAAAATCTCGGCCATTCTATTTCACAAATTAAAATGACTTCTTCAGGGACAGGGAGGGTGTTGTGTTTTAATTTTCTTTATTTGTTCACTGAATGTGGGTATCACAGTCTGAGTCTGCATTTGAGATAACAAGGTGTAGAGCTGGATGAACACAGCAGGCCAAGCAGCTTCAGAGGAGCAGGAAGGCTGACGTTTCGGGCCGAGACCATTCTTCAGAAATGGGGGAGGGAATGGGGGTTCTGAAATAAATAGGGAGAGAGAGGGAGGCGGATAGAAGATGGATAGAGGCGAAGATAGGTGGAGAGGAGACAGACCGGTCAAAGAGGCGGGGATGGAGCCAGTAAAGGTGAGTGTAGGTGGGGAGGTAGGGAGGAGATAGGTCAGTCCAGGGAGGACGGACAGGTCAAGGGGGCGGGATGAGGATAGTAGGTAGGAGATGGGGGTGGAGCTTGAGGTGGGAGGAGGGGATAGGTGGGAGGAAGGACAGGTTAGGGAGGTGGGGATGAGCTGGGCTGGTTTTGGGATGCGGCAGGGGGAGGGGAGATCTTGAAGCTTGTGAAGTCCACACTGATACCATTGCGCTGCAGGGTTCCCAAGCGGAATATGAGTTGCTGTTCCTGCAACCTTCGGGTAGCATCATTGTGGCACTGCAGGAGGCCCAGGATGGACAAGTCATCTGCAGAATGGGAGGGGAGTTGAAATGGTTCACGACTGGGAGGTGCAGTTGTTTAGTGCGAACCGAGCGTAGGTGTTCTGCCAAACCAGTTCCCAAGCCTCCGCTTGGTTTCCCCGATGTAGAGGAGGCCACAATGGCAACAGCGGATGCAGTATACCACATTAGCAGATATGCAGGTGAAAATCTGCTTGATGGGAAAGTCTTCTTGGGGCCTGGGATGGGGGTGAGGGGGGAGGTGTAAGGGCACTTCCTGTGGTTGCAGGGAAAAGTGCCGGGTAAGGTGGGACTGGAGGGGAGTGTGGAGTGGACAAGGGAGTCACGGAGAGAGTGGTCCCTCCAGAAAGCAGATAAGGGTGGGAAGGGAAAAATGTCTTTGGTGGTGGGGTCGGATTGCAGATGGCGGAAGTGTCGGAGGATGATGTGTTGCATCCGGAGGTTGGTGGGTTGGTACGTGAGGACGAGGGGGATTCTGTTTCGGTTGTTATTGCGGGGAGGGGTTGTGAGGGATGAGTTGCGGGAAATGTGGGAGACACTGTCGAGGGCGTTCTCGACCACTGAGGGGAGGAAGTTGCGGTCCTTGAAAAACAAGGACATCTGAGATGTATGGGAGTGGAATGCCTCATCCTGGGAGCAGATGCAGCGGAGGTGAAGGAATTGGGAATAGGGGATGGCATTTTTGCAGGGAGGTGGGTGGGAGGAGG
>NC_063345.1:29223357-29251332 GCF_021869965.1 Rhincodon typus | reverse complement strand
CCCCAACACCTCATCTTTACCATGGACGTCCAGTCCCTATACACCTGCATTCCCCATACAGATGGCCTAAAGGCCCTCTGCTTCTTCCTGTCCCGCAGGCCCGACCAGTCCCCCTCCACTGACACCCTCATCCGCTTAGCCGAACTCGTCCTCACCCTCAACAACTTCTCTTTCAATTCCTCCCACTTCCTACAGACAAAGGGGGTGGCCATGGGTACCCCCATGGGCCCAAGCTATGCCTGCCTCTTTGTAGGTTACGTGGAACAATCCCTCTTCCGTACCTACACTGGCCCTAAACCCCACCTCTTCCACCGTTACATTGATGACTGTATCGGCGCCACCTCGTGCTCCCGCGAGGAGCTCGAACAGTTCATTCACTTCACCAACACCTTCCACCCCAACCTTAAGTTCACCTGGACCATCTCCGATACCTCTCTCTCCTTCCTAGACCTCTCTGTCTCCATCTCCGGCAACCACCTAGAAACCGATATCCATTTCAAGCCCACCGACTCCCACAGCTACCTAGAATATACCTCCTCCCACCCACCTCCGTGCAAAAATGCCATCCCCTATTCCCAATTCCTTCGCCTCCGCCGCATCTGCTCCCGGGATGCGGCATTCCACTCCCGTACATCTCAGATGTCCTTGTTTTTCAAGGACCGCAACTTTCCCCCTCAGTGGTCGAGAATGCCCTCGACAGTGTCTCCCGCATTTCCTGCAACTCATCCCTCACACCCCCTCCCCGCAATAACAACCAAAACAGAATCCCCCTCATCCTCACGTACCAACCCACCAACCTCCAGTTCCAATGCATCATCCTCCGACACTTCCACCATCTGCAATCCGACCCCACCACCAAAGACATTTTTCCCTCCCACCCTTATCTGCTTTCTGGAGGGATCACTCTCTCCGTGACTCCCTTGTCCACTCCACACTCCCCTCCAGCCCCACCTCACCCGGCACTTTTCCCTGCAACCACAGGAAGTGCTACACCTGCCCCCATACCTCCTCCCTCACCCCCATCCCAGGCCCCAAGAAGACTTTCCACATTAAGCAGATGTTCACCTGCACATCTGCTAATGTGGTATACTGCATCGCTGTTCCCGTTGTGGCCTCCTCTACATCGGGGAAACCAAGCGGAGGCTTAGGGACTGCTTTGCAGAACATCTACGCTCGGTTCGCACTAAACAACTGCACCTCCCAGTCGTGAACCATTTCAACTCCCCCTCCCATTCTGCAGACGACATGTCCATCCTGGGCCTCCTGCAGTACCACAACGATGCTACCGAAGGTTGCAGGAACAGCAACTCATATTCCGCTTGGGAACCCTGCAGCCCAATGGTATCAATGTGGACTTCACAAGCTTCAAGATCTCCCCTCCCCCTACCACATCCCAAAACCAGCCCAGCTCGTCCCCGCCTCCCTAACCTGTCCTTCCTCCCACCTCTCCCCTCCTCCCACCTCAACCCCCACGCCCATCTCCTACCTACTAACCTCATCCCGTCCCCTTGACCTCTCCGTCCTCCGTGGACTGACCTATCTCCTCCCTACCTCCCCACCTACACTCACCTTTACTGGCTCCATTCCCGCCTCTTTGACCTGTCTGTCTCCTCGCCACCTATCTTCTCCTCTATCCATCTTCTATCCGCCTCCCCCTCTCTCCTTATTTATTTCAGAACCCCCTTCCCCTCCCCCATTTCTGAAGAAGGGTTTAGGCCCGAAACGTCAGCCTTCCTACTCCTCTGATGCTGCTTGGCCTGCTGTGTTCATCCAGCTCTACATCTTGTTATCTCAGATTCTCCAGTATCTGCAGTTCCTGCTATCCCTGGGTCTGCATTTATTGATTATTCTTTTAATTGCCTTTGAGAAGGTCGTGGCGAGCTGCCTCTTTGAACCTCTGCAGTCCATTTGGTTTAGCAATAGTTATGAACTTGATGGCCCCTCAAAAACTCGGCAACGATTTCTGTGGTACTCCACAAGCTGTATTTCGCCAAAATAAAAATAACCTATTTATCCTATCTCTTTGTTTCCTATTAGTTAGCCAATCCTCTATCCTTGCCAATACATCACTCCCAACTGATAAGCTGTTATCCTGTAAATTAATCCTTTATGCCCCCACCTTATCAATTACCTTTTGGAAATCTAAATACATTGCAGCCAAAGGTACTACTTTATGCACACTACTTGCTACATCCTCAAAGAACCTTTTACATTTTTTTAATTCATAGTTTCCCTTTCACAAGACCATGTTAACTTTATCTGATTGTGTTGGGACTCTCTGTCTGTGCTTCTAATACCTCCTTAGTAATGGATTCTAGTATTTTGCCAATGATGGATGTTCGGCTAAATGGCCTATAATTTCCTACTTTCTGTTTCCTTCTTTTCTTGGCATTACAGTTTGTATTCCCCAATATGCCAGGACTTTTTCAGAATCTAGGCAATTTTGGAAGATTGCAATCAATCCATTCGTCATTGCTGAAGCCACTTCTTTTAAGTTTTACAGAGGCAGGCCATCATGTCCAAGAGCTTGTCAGCCTATAGCTACACGAATTGTGTTAATGATTACTTTAACTCCTGTATCCATTTTTTTTTAACTTTGGGATACTTCTGTCCCCTCTAATCGCAATAGTAATGATCATAATGTCAGAAGGTTCAGTACTAGAATTGAGAGTGGCATAAGCAGGGCAGAGACTAAAGTAATGCTTGAGGAGAGATTATTGACAAACTAGCAAAACTAAAAGAGGATAAAACCCGAATTCAAATAACATGCACCCATGCATAGTCAAGGAAACTAGGGAATAGATAATAATAGACATGCTCCTTTATGTGTACAAAAGTTGCTTAGAACTGGAGAACTGTCAGAGAGACAATGTCATTCCTGTATGGAAAAGAGAGATAAAATTAAAACCCAAGAGTTATCATCTAGTCAAAGATAACAGAAGTATTTGACTCTAACAAAAGAATCTTCAGCAGTGATTCCAAAAGGTTACCAGCTGAATGAAATACTGAAAACATAATGGAAAATGTAAACAAGGGCAATGCAATGGCTATCATATGCTTAGATCTTCAAAGGACCTTTAACAAAGTACAACAGAACAGTTTCATGACAAAGGTTACAGAATATGGAATCGGAGATAAGTAACAGAGTAGCTTGCAAATTGGTTAAAATTGTGGCAAACAGAGAAAGGGAAGTAATGAGTATCATGCAAAGCACTTTGGGAATTTATGTTGATTTGTCAACCAGCAGTTTTATATGCATGTTACAGTTTGAAACCATGGATAGTGATGATAGAAGCTCAAATATTCTTTCATCACATAGCTAACAAAGAATCTCTTCCTCTTATCTGCTATTGGTATATGTTGGAAGCATTTTGAATGTTGACATCAACACATCTCCCTGTATCCTAAATGCTGTTTATTTAGTTATCATGTCCTGGAATGGAATTCAAACCTAGAGCTTCTGGTTCAGAGACATGACACTGACCACTGCATTACTCCTCAAAACATTAAGTAAAAATAGTTATCTGAATGGAGAAAGGAGACAGCACCTTTCCATGAGTCAGTACAAGGCCAACTATTATGCACGATTTACCATGGCAATTTAGATTTAGGAATAAATAACTCCTTATAAAATTTGTAGGTAATTAGGAATCACTGAAGTCAGGAAAGGTCCCAGACAACTGGAAAATGGCTAATGTAACACTCCTGTTTAAGAAAGGAGGAAGAGAGAAAAGTGGAAATTTATGGGCTGGTTAGCCTGACCTCAGTCTTTGGTAAGATTTTAAATGATGAGATTGTGGAGTTATTGGAAGTGCATGCTAAAATAGGGTTTAGTCAGCACAGCTTTGTCAAGGGGAAGTCACGCCTGAAAAATCTGTTAGAAGTCTTTGAGGAGGTAAGGAGCAAGTTAGAGAAAGGAGAGCCAGTGGACACTGATCCTAATCTGATTTGGATTTCAATAAAGCCTTTGACAAGTTTCACACAGGAGGCTACTCAATAAAGTAAGACCACCTGGTGTTAGGGATAAGGCACTGGCATGAATAGAGGATTGGCTGACTGGTGGAAGGCAGAGAGTGTGGATCAGTATGACAGTCAATGACTAGCGGAGTTCCATAGGGGTCGCTGTTCGTTCCACAACTTTTCACACTATACATTAACAAGTTGAATGAAAAGAACTGAGGATATTGTTGCTAAGTTTGCAGGTGATACAAATAGATAGATGGAGGGACAGGTAGCATGGAGGAGGCAAGGAGGTTGCCAAAGAACTTGGACAGGCTTGGAGAGTGGACAAAGAAGTGGCAGATGGAATATAATGTGGGTAAGTGTGAGGTTATGTCCTTGGTAGGAAAAATAGAGGCATAAACTATTTTCTAAAAGGGAAAAGACCTTGGCAATCAGAAGCACAAAGGGACTTAGGAGCCCTAGATCAGGATTCTCTTCAGGTTAACCAGCAGGTTCAGTTATCAGTTAGGAAAGTAAATGCAATGTAAGCATTCATTTTGAGAGAGCTAGAATACAACTGCAGAGATGTACTCCTGAGGTTATATAAGGCTCTGGTCAGACTGCATTTGGAATATTGTGAGCAGTTTAGGGCCCCATATCTAAGGAAGGATGTGCTGGTCTTGGGGAATCCAGAGGAGTTTACAAGAATGATCCTGGGGATGAAGGGCTTGTCATATGAGCAACTGTTGAGGACTCTGGGTCTGCAATTGGACTTTAGAAGGATGAGGGGGGATCACAATGAAGCTTAAGACAATATTGAAAGAATAGAGTGGAATTTCAGAAGATACTTCCACCTGTGGGGTACACTAGAACCCAAAGGCACAGCCTCCGAGTGAAGGGATGACCTTTCAGATCACGGATGAGGAGGAATTTCTTTTGCCAGAGAGTAGTGAATTTGTGGAACTCATCGTCACAAGGCTGTGGAGGCCAAGTCATTGAGCATCTTTACCCAACATAGATAGGTCTTGATTTGTAAGGAGATTAAAGGTTATGGGAAGGCAGCAGGAGAATGGGATTGAGAAACATATCAGACATGATCAAATGGTGGAGCAGACCCAAATGGCCAAGCGGCTTAATTTTGATCCTTTCTAGTATTTTCAAAACAATAGCTAAAATTAAGAGTAAAGGCAATATAAGAGAAGAAAATATCAAAAAACTTGCAGACTGGGCAGTGACATGAAAAATTAATATTAATATAGATAACTGTGGGGTGGTGTGTTTTGGAAGGATAAATATTGTGTGTACCTTAGAAAATAAGAAGTTGAATGAACAGAACAACAAAAAGAACCAAGGTTAGGGAAACAAATATTAAAAGTAGCATTGTATTTTAAGGTTTAATTCAAAATACTAGCAGAGCACTAGGAATTATTTCTAGGCTTACATTATTCAAATATATTGAAGATATGTTAAACAGGTATACGATCCTGATCAGGCCAAATTAAGAGTGGATTATTCTGATCTCTGTACTATGAAAAGAACTTAGAAACATTGGAAAAATGAAAAAAAAACGGTTGGGCTGAGAGTAGAAAGATTAAGCTATTATGCCAGATTGAACAGGTTGAGCTTTTTCATAGAATCATAGAATCACTACAGTACAGATAGAGTCCATTCAGCCCATCAAGTCCTCACTGACCCTCCAAAGTGCATTCCATCCAGATTGCACCCCAATCCCATTCCCCCCCGCCCACCCCATTCCTGTAACCCTGTATTTATCATAGCTAATCCACCTAGCATGCAAAGCTATTCAATAACGTATAACCTATCCTGCACATCCTTGGACATGACAGGCAATTGACCATGGCCAATCTACCTAACCTGCACAACTTTGGGCTGTGGGAGGAAACTGAAGCACCCAATGGAGACCCACTCAGACGCAGGGAGAATGTATAAACTCCACACAGTCAATAATTACAACATAGTTGTTAATACATCGACTGGAGTTTTAATTGAGAATTTTGTGGTTAATATGTAGAATTCACAGCCTTAGGAAGTACATGAGGTAAATAGCTTTCAAATAGAAACTGCACAAGTGCGTGAGTGAAAAGGGATTAGAAGGATTACTAAAAGGTGGATGGAATGGAGGAGCTTGTGAAAAACAAACACTAATCGCAGGCACCTCATGATACATCACAGAAGGAGGCTACTTAGCCAATTGTCCTCTGCAAGCTCTTTAGCAAAGCTATTCAATTCCTCTATTCTTTCTTCATAGCTCTATAACTGCATTCATTCCAAGTATTTGCCCAACTTCCTCTCAGATGCAACTCTTAAATTAGCTTTTAATACACTTTCTTTGCATAATTGTATGTTTCCCCTGAATATCATGTTTTGTTTGCCGAACACCTTTAAAGTTTGTGTGAACTCCGTTCATCCTAATATTTCTCCATATTTCCTATATATGTTGCAGAAATTGAAATAGATGAAAAGAAACAAAAAGATAATTTGAATTGTTAGCAAATGAATTGTATTAATTAAATATCAACTCTGCCATCAAGGATTTGAGCTCGTGTTCATTTAATATCATAAGTATAAATATGAAATACAAATCAGGACTGAAATGCAAAAAAATAGAGTTTTTATACGCTGCAGATAAGCTGCAAAACAAAGTCATTGTTACCATTGACTCTAGGGTTTTGGTAACCTTTAAAATTAATTTACAAAAAGCTTTGCTTGCTGCTTTTCATTGAGCCTATTCAGAGGTAAATGTCTGATTTATACCAAGGAGATTAGCTTGCTCGCTCAAAACACATCTACCATCTATAGTTCTGTTAGAGGTAGATTTTTAAATAATGCATTTTCTACAATTTTGATATTCTCTAGTTGTCTAAACTTAATTAATTAATTGTATTTGTATGATAATGCATTGTGCTCTGCTTCCCTATAAGAAGATATTTGAATTTTAGGAACAGGCAGAACTGTGTGGAACTGTCCACCAAATTGACAACGCAGTGTTTGAAGTTTCTAAAAAACAGACAATTTTGCCATGGCAACACACAGTTTTCAGAGTGGCACACGGATTTGCAAAATTGACATGTCATGTAAAGCATGATGGTTATCCCATCATCAACTGTGCCTAATGTTGAAAATGTTAGCTTGGAAAGTGAAGACCTGGCCACACCATGTTGTATTTTCACCTGATAGCCAATAAATTGCTGGAAAGTGCCTTGGGAGAGAAATTTATTTATGTGGTACCACTTCTGGCTATGCTAACTTCTGCCAATCACATCAATGAAGAATGCTATGCAAGTTCTAAAGTCAAATAATGGCTGTGTTGACCCTGATGAATCAGCACAGTCTGTATTTCATTACTTAGGAATGAACCTCTTCTCCCTTTTTGGTTCAAAGTGACTGCTGTTCAGTAACACAAACTTCCTGCCTATACAATTTAAGTGAGTCAGTTTGTAGTCAGTGTTAGCACTCTCCCTTATGATTCAAAATATTGTACATTTAAGCATGACTCCATTGACTCAAAACGTAATCTAGGTTGACATTTAGTACAGCACTGAGGATACTCTGAAATCAAATTTTTTAGATGCTGTGTTAAACCTGATTCCGACTGTCCTGACAGGAGTATGGAAGCGATCCCATGGCATTATCCGAAGTAGTAGCTTAAAAAAAATCCTGGTCATTTAATGAATTGTTGTTTATGGAAACTTGCTGTTCATAAATTGGCTGCTATGTATCTTACGTCACAGCAGTAATTACAATTCAACAATAATTAATTGGCTAAAACATAATTTGGTATATCCTGGCAATATGCAAAGTACTTTATAAATGCAAACTGTCTGGTTCAGGTTTTTGCCACAACAACGACAAACCTGTGCCCTACCCCTGAAATCAATATTTCCCATTTTCATTGAACAAGATAAGGGGAAGGGGGTGGGTGGGTGTGTGGGAGTGGAGTGGGCCTTGATTCACATGTGCTGTTTGCAGAGGTAGCTGTTTGTTTAAATTATCATTGCTTCCATTCAAATTGGATTTTGGTGCCCTTGGTGTTTGGAACCCAGAGAGTGGAGATAGCCCAAGTAAGAGCAGATATGTTCTTAGTGCTTTCTTTTGGGCAAGGCAGTGTATTCCTTTTGAGAGTTGAGATATCACTGTGAATCTGACTTCAGGACACCATTTTGTTTCCTGCTTTAAGTGCAAATGGTGGCCTCCTTAAGTTCTGTTGAAATTAATGAATGAGGTTTCAATATAGAGTCAGAACTAATCACTGATTTGCTGCACGTTATCCCAACAGTGTTTCTCCCAGCACAGTGTACAAAAAAAAGTAACCACAGCTGTAAACCAGTGTAGTGCATTTCAGCGGTGACAGTGCAAGACAGCTATGCAGCAGTTTCTGCAAGTAAGTTAAAGAAACAATGCAAATACTAATAGACAATTCCCAAAAAGGAGAATAAAATACTCAACATGGATTGGCAAACCACTGACTTTGTAGAAAAGTTACAATTATTTAAGCAAAGACTGAAACTCAACTTCATTGACCAATAAAACAAAGTCATGAAAACAGTCAAACTCCTCATTGTTCTAGAAATTGAAGATTTAAGAATGGATATTTCCTCAGGTTTCTCCAACAATGACCAGTAAGACCCTGAAAACATATTTAATCCTATAGAGATGCAACTGAATGCAGTGGTAAACATCAGAATTCACAGACTAAAATTTATGTTCAATAGGTAGCAACCAAGTGAAATAAGTGACTAGTTTGTTAGCAGATGTTGATGTAAAAGTGTAGAATATGACTTTACTGAAGATGAACTGGCTGAAAGATTTATGGTATTGTTAATAGCTTTAATAGCAATCAAGTGATTCTGGAACACAATCTGTGATAAAAGTAAACTATTGACACTTTATTAGAAGATGAATGAACGTTCAAAACCATTTTTAGAAGGAAGCAATATCTTCGAGTTCTTGACTGTGCAACAGTAATAGTATCAGTAAACAAGTTCAATATGCCACTCAAGATATGCATGAAATGTCATTCACCAAAGCAGTGTACTGCATTCTATGACACATGCAAGTTGTGCTCAACAAAGAGCCGATGGACAAAACTGTGCAGAAAATCTAATTGTCAGGGAAAACTAAAGCTGCAGCAAAAAGTTCAACAACATCAACAAATGAAAGGACTTCAACTAAAGTCAATACAAAAATATCAACAAAGTTACATCCTAGTAATGCTAAGGTATGAATGATATTCAGGGAATACTTGTAAAAAATCAGCTTCCTGATCCATAACAAAGTGTACATATGCCTGATTTGACATACCACATTAACAATGTTGTTCACCACAATTGAGATTATGTGTCTCAGGAAAAATGTACAATGTGAATTGCAAATCAAAATTGACACAGGTTTGAGTGCTAACATTATCCTATTGCACATCCTAGATGAGGTATTTATGTGAAAACGGCACAGTCAGTGAACCGATTGACAAGCTCACTGCTCTAATGGATCAGAGACTCCATCTATTGGCATTGATACACTCAAATATCAATGTTTAGTTTTTTTTTGCTGAATGAACATGTGAAACTTTCTATATTAGCAACACAAGTGGTCCAACGATTGGTGATGTACACAGATATCCACACCATTATGATCTATTAAGTAGAAAAAATATCTGCAATGACACCAGGATCACAGACAGAAGAATTGATGTCATTTACTTTGGTTATAACCAAGTGGAATAAAGTCATCATGCTATATCAGATGATGACAGGCTACAATGGTCCAGGATGCATGATCATTTGCAGGCAGCCTTAACATATGTAAGCAGGTTTCTGACAAAATGACGGTAAACATCTGTGTAGCCATATAAAGATGAGCCAACCCTATTGAGAAACATCATTTTCATGGTAACTGAGTTTAGATGCTCCAACTTTTGCATCAAGACATGTGAACTGTCTCCACATTGGTCATGTGGCGTTGAAAAAGAAATGAGCTTGTTGGTCCGACATCAACAAAAACATAAATTGATTGATACAATTGTGCAAAGTATGTCAACTTCATCAAGACTAACAGCATTATGTAAAAAAAAATTCCCTCTGAACCTTGCTGGACACCTAATGCAGAACCAAGGTTTATATATATTGGTGACAGGCTACTTCACCAAATTTCCTTTCGTCAAGCTCGTCAAAGATGCTGTCAGTACCACATGTGAAGTGCTATCATCAGCATATTTTGCAACTTGCAGCAGATTATGTCAAACAACAGCCCTCAGTATGCTGGTAAAACATTCCAAGATATGTATAGGAAATTGAGATTTCAACATATCCCATCATCTCTGCGTTGCCTATAACCTAGTGATCTGGCAGAAAGCACTGCAAGCAGAGTAAAGGTAATAGTCACAAAGTGTAAAGCAACTTGTCAAGACTTCAGGATTGTCACATTGAACTTGTCAGGAACACCTCAAGGCAAGATCCTAACTTCATCTGCAGCTATTATGCTCAGAAAACAGAAGAGGTCTTCCATCTCCCATGCTTCCTACCCAACCAGAAGCACATGATTCTTATTGGAAGGAGTGAGAGAACGATGTAAAAACATGATCAAGAGCATGTAAACATTATTTCAACTTCATCTAGATCAAAACATAGGAAAATGAGACAATGACGGCAACACTTGGATCAGTGGGTGGCTACTGAGACAATGTAACTGGGGTTGGTTCATCTCATATAAGTATCTTGTAATCCCTCAGGAAAGTCAGTCAGTCAACCAGCCTGCTACATTGGGACTTAGAGTTACACAGCACGGAAGCAGACCCTTTGGGCCAACTCATTTGAGCCAAAGAGATATCCCAATATGATCTAGTCCCATTTGCCAGCATTTGGCCTAAACTCCCTCTAAACTGTGCCATTCAAATGCCTTTTAAATGTTGTAACTTTGTACATCTCCACCACTTCCCCTGGCAGCTAATTCCATACATCCATCACCCTCTGCATGAAAAAGTTACCCCTCAAGTTCTTTTTAAATCTTTCCCTTCCATCTTAAACCTATGTCCTCTAGGCTTGGACTCTCCAACCTGAGGAAAAAGACCTTGGCTCTTCACACTATCCATGCCCTCATGATTTTATAAACTTCTATATGGTCACCTCTCAGCTACCTATGCTTTAGTGAAAAAAGTCCCATCCCATCCAACGTCTCCTTATAACTCAAACCCTCCAGTCCCGGCAACATCCTGGGAAATATTTTCTGCATGCTCTCCAATTTAATAATATCCTTCCTACAGCAGGGCGACCAGAACTGTACACAATTCTCCAAAAGTGGCCTCACTAATGTCCTGTACATCTACAACATGATGTCCCAAATCCTATACACAATTGTCTGAGCAATGAAGGCAAGCATACTAAATGCCTTCTTAACGATCCTGTCTACCTCTGGTACTCAGGAACCATGTACCTGAAACCCTCGGTCTGTCTGTTCGACAACACTATCCACGGCCCTACCATTAACTCCATAAGTCCTGTCCTTTATTTGTTTTACTAAAATGCAATACATCCCATTTATCCAAAGTAAATTCCACCTGCCACTGCTCAGCCCACTGGCCCAATTGATCAAGATCCCTTTGTAATCTTGGATAACCTTTTTCACTATCAACCATACCACCAATTTTGGCATCATCTGCAAACTTACTAACCATGCCTCCTAAATTCTCATCCACACCAGAATCAAGACTTTTTTGTTGCTATCTATTATTCCTGGAGCACTTGCTAAAGGGAACACTGAGGTTATGACTGCCATTAATAAAGCAAGCTGATTTACTTTGAAATATTCTCAACTGGTTAGCCATCCATTTGCAACTTTGAGTTAACCCTTATCCCAATCAAGAAGGTGAACACATTGTTAATAGCTGTGAAGAAGCCTTTACAGTTCCAGCAAAAATGTGCATTTTTTAAAAAACACTGCTTTTAATAGAAGGCTGTTGATCCTTTTTGAAATTAATGCCATTATTTGGAGATAGTACGTAATATTTGGTACTGTCAATACCTGATTCACTGCAAACCAGTAACCATTCTTTGTCACATAGCTGAACTTTAAAAGAGTACTTGACATTTGTTCAGAAAGAAAATAATCACTCTGCTCTTGTCAACTGCATGAATCATGAATGCTTTCAGTTCAGCTGTTCTTGGTGCATATTATTAGATCTATGCTTTTTGCAGGTTTTTTTTCAAAGTCACGCTTTGTTGCTAATGGACTTGGACCAATAGAAAAAGTAACCTGAGATAATACTTTAATATGAAATAAGGCAACACGACAACGGTGACTGAGGATATTTGCCATGGACAATCATAGGAGTTAGTAGTAAAATATAGAGACTGATAAATAGCTTATGTGTGATTACTTAGGGTGGTTGATGATGAGTGCTGTATTTCTGTAAGAAACACTTGGGAAAACTCTGATATTAGAATGGTGGGGAGGGGGGTAAAGGGTTGGCATTCTGGGGAGGCTAAGTGTACATTGAAAACTGAGTTGAAGCAGGCTGCTGTTGTGGATAAAAGATTCACAGATTTAATACCTAATAAGGAATGAGAGCTCATTATTCATCAAGAGGTATGCGTAAGTGACACATTATACATAATATTATGACATTAAATAATGTCAGCAAGTTACTACGAGTATGATTTCAAATAAATCATTTTAGTTCATCACCACATTCATTCCTCAAGGCACTGGAGCAGTACCACCAACACTGCCTGTGCAAGATCCTGAGAATACCCTGGGAAGAAAGCCACACCAACACCAGGGTCCTTGACCAGGCCAACATCCCAAACATCGAGGCACTGACCACCTTTGATTGTCTGTGATGGGCTGGACCCATTGTCCACATGACCGACACAAGACTCCCCAAGAAGGTGCTCTACTCCCAGCTATGAAACGCCAGGCAAACTCCAGGTGGAAAGAGGAAGCACTTCAGGGATACCGTCAAGACTTTACTGGTGAAGTGCAGCATTCCCACAGACACCTGGGAATCACTGACCTAAGACTTCCAAAGAGAAGGAGGAGCATCCAGGAAGGGGTTGAGACTTGCCATCATGATAAAATGGAAGCCAGGCGAAAACAGCAAAAGACGTGCATTACCACACCATGCCCCACCCACCCCTTCTAGTGACCACCACCTGCCCCAAGTATAACAGAGCCTGCGGTAGCCACATCGGTCTGTACAGCCACCTATGGACTCACCATGAGAGTGTAAGGGAGCCATCCTCATCTGTGAGGGACCACCAATAATTACGATGATGATCTTTCTAAAATGAAAATGATTTTTTTAAAGAATCTTTACAATGATAATACCTCTAGACTAGAACAAGCACGTTGGAGAAATTTGTATGCAAATATTATCTTTTGCATTTATATCTATTGTAGAGTGGAAAATCTTTGTGCCTCGTTCCCTATGTCTATTTGTAGTGCAGTGATGAGAAAGGTCCTTACTAGCAAATACACCCTGCACAAACAGATTCTTAACTCCTCTACACATGGCTGTTGTGATGGGGAAGAGACTTGTTCACCTTCTCGTGAAAAATGTCTTTGTAAGGAAGGTCTGGGAAGAGATACAACAGTTTCTGTCATGGTTCATTCCACACAGTTTTGTGGGGCAGAGCTTCATGCACTGCAGAAAAATTCCAGGGATGTGCATGGAGAAAACTACAAACTGCACATAGTGGGCCATCAACTCAATGAAAGATGCTCTTATATCTGCCCTAGACCTGCTGGTCTTATAGTGAAAGATATTGCCCTTGACTGACTGTTACAGACTATCACATTCAAGTTGCAAGACTGCATGCTGAGGGATTAATTTGGGGTAACCATTGCAGAGGCACAATCGGGAAAAGTCACTTCCTAAAATCTTTCAGTTATCGTACACCAGTAGGCTGGAAACTGCAGAGCCCCTTGGACAGTGTGCCTTACAAAGCATGTATGCTCTGAATCAAGAGTATTGAAAATATATTGAGACACCTGAGAACAGAACATGATGTATATTTATTAGAATTGTTGTAATTTTCAATGTGGAGTGTTTTGCTCTCAAGTTGTACATCTGGCATGGAATGCATTTTGTAAATAATGAGTCTATAACAATTATATTGAGTGTAACATTCTGTATGTGGACAAGTTGAATGTTATCGCAAATTTTGTAAGATTCAAATAATTTTTCAGACATATTTGATGAATAAAGTGTATTTTGAGGAAAATAAAGAGAGACTGTCAATGTAATGCTAAATTAAGGGCAGGATTTGTTCCTGTTCCTTATCCCTTTGGTAACTGGACTGAGATTACTTTATTGATCTTATAGAGAATTGCTGAAGTGAGCCATAAGAGGATGTTTCAATTCCAGTAGCCCAGATTATGTTAAAACGTGAATTCCAGGCATGAAAAGATAAAGTGCTGACTTTGAGCACTGGAGATTTGCTGTTTTGATCAGAATTTGTATGATGGCAGAAAACCTAAGGTCAAAGCTTGGATGCTTACTTTATCACAATCTCTATCAGAGTAGCTTTCATTTATTCCAGATTTTCTTTTTTATTGAGTACAAATTTCACTTAGAATTTATGCCTTAAGAACACTAGTCTGAGGTTCTAGATTACTCATCCTTTGCTTTATTATTATGTTATTTTTGCCTCTGTGAGTTAGATCAGCAAGAGAGCAGAATGCAATGAAAGATGTGTGACATGTATATTCATATAATTTGTTTTAGAATTTGAATTTTAAAGTGGTGACTTATGGAAATTGTGAAGAGATTTAAAAATTAACCAGCTCAGTCTTTCTGGAACCATGATTTAAAACCAGTATTTATCAAATAACAGGTCTGCAAGCCTCTTAGATATTAATGGAAACAGACTTATACTGTGACATTGCCTACAAGAGAGAGAAAACATCAAGACATCAGCTTTATCATAATTAAAGGTGAATAATTTTCTAAAATTTAGTTCAAAAGCTTTTGAGTTGAGTTTGAAAGTGTCGAACAAGTATTGGCTCTCCCAGAAAAGGAGTTTGTTCAAATCAGTTAAGGAATAAGTTACATTCGTAAAAGTATTTAGTTTGTGAAACTTAAAGACCAGGAATGTCTGAATAAAAACCTGCATTGGTTATTCAAAACTGAGAAAGTCTGAGATCTTTGTTGTGTGAATAGTTAAGAGAAAAGACCTCACAGCTCATCGGACAAGAGCTGCAAACAAACACTTTAGCCATACCTATAGATTTGACAGAGATGGAAATTTTCTCTGCACATTGATTAATTATAAAATGTGTTATTGAGTAGTAGAGATTTCATTTTGGCATGGGTTTTGAAATCTTTCAAACTGTTTCACATTTAGGTGGCTTCCAAAGAAGAGTCTTATTGGACTCGAAACATCAACTTTGTTTCTTGATAGATACTGTCACATCTTCTGAGTTGTTCTGACACTTTTTATATTTATTCTTATATTTTAATAGCTTGGTTTGTTTTAATTCTTTTTTCTATGTTTAATAACCATCTGTTTTATTGTTGAAAACAAATATGCAACGTTGTTGGTATTTGTGTTTCAGTGAAAGAATTTGCTTTAAATAAGAAAAACACAAACATGATCTATCAAAACAGCTTTCATTCCAGGACTTGACTTGACCATTACATCAACTGGGATCATAACAAGGGGATGAGGTAGGTGGGTAAGGGCATATGTTGGGAGTTGGCAGGTGGGTAGGATGGTGGGTGGGAAGGGTAGTGTTGTATTTGCGCCAATTACAACTCCTTTTAGTATGTGACATAGTGTAAAGGTTGTTTGACGCTGCTGTGTGCCACTAGTCCCCCTTTGTTTCTTCTGTGCCTAGGGCCTATCAAATGATACAATACCATAGGTCCTTGACAAAAGAGGCTTCATTAGAAGTTAATAAGTTGGTTTATTGCATGATGACAATAAATTCAACTGAATTATTACTGAGTCATAATTACACAGGATTCTCAGGAGTTGAATTAATATTTCCGCTTCCAGTGAAGACTAGTGAAAAACTCAGTGTCTCTTTCCAAATAGTATATAATACATCATCAGATTAGGCGGGTCTAATGCAAATGTAACATTAGCACTTTCAGAGCTACTATTTTTTACTACAGGTATGGTGAAAGAGTGGAGGAAGGCTGGATGAGGGCTTAAGGGAGGTCAGGGAGAGTTGGGTGGTTGCAGAGATAGGTGCAGTCAAGAGGGAGGTTGTAGTCAGGGTGGGGGTTAGACACAGGGGAATGTGTCAGAGGGGAGTCTAGAGAGATTGGGGGAAGGGGCCAGAGACCAATGGGCATTACGGTGAATCAGCAGGGACCTACCGTCAGAGACAACTGCAGTTAGGGTTGTAGTGTTGGGTTTGGTTCTAGGAGATAGAGTCGGGCAGATTGGGTCAGTTGGGATGATGTCAGATTGAGGGACATGTTTGGTGTGTACGTGTGTGTCCATCCATCTGTCCATCCTTCCTTACTTCCTTTGGTTTATACAGATGGCCAAAATCAAAATGAGTTTCTCGGTGTCCATTAAGGATAAGGAGATCATTGGCAGGTCAGACAGTCAGTTTAATAGTTACCCTGGAGTTGGGATAGGGTTTAATTCCTCTAGCATTTCCTGACTAACTATTAAGCCAAGTAGTTGGAATCATCCAAAGCCTGAGTGTTTCAGACACCAGGTAATTCCCTGGACATATGCAGTTGCAGCACTGAGATTTCTGCATGTCTTTTTGCATAACTCCTGTCTATGTTTTTGCTAGACAATCTTGCTTTTGGAATGTCTGGGTCATTGTAAGTACTTGCACTCATATTGCATCTCAAATACTTGATATATTTATATTGGGACTTAATTTTTATTCTTTTATGTACTGACTTTCTGAGTGCAATTCAACAGAAATCGGAGGCCAGCAACCGAGTTTAAAATATAAATTGATTTTCTGTGATATTTCTGCAACAGAGGACTAAATGTGTGCTAAAGAACAGAAGTAACACACAATAGACAGAATCAAGTGATCCCAATGACCAATGGATCAGATCAAAGCTCTGTAATCCTGCCACGTGCAGTGATCCCCATTGAACAAAAAACTACCAAGTAGCAAGTAAAATGCACACAGCTACATGGAAATGAGCATCTGTAACAAAAGAGTCTTTAACATTTCCCCCTAGCATTCAAAAGTATTACCGTTACTGAATTCCTTCATTGTCAACATTCTAGAGTTTCAATTGACCAGAAACCTAACCGTACTGTGACTATAGGAGTGGGTTAGTAACTGGACTTTCTGGTGCAACTCACCTCCCAACTCCTCAAAATCTGCTCACATATGGCATACAGAAGTAATGAATATTAGGAAATACTATTGACTGTGTGGCTCGCATAGCCTTCAAAAATCCCAGCAACATCCAGGCCAAAGCCACCTGCTTGATCTCTACCCTGTCTACAGTTCAAACATTCGCTCCTTCTACCAACTTTACACAGTTACAGCAGCCTATATCATCACAGGATGCACTGCAGCAATTCTTTCAACCTCATTTGACACCACCTTTCAAACATGTGAACTCAACCACCTATAAAGTCAAGGGCAGAAGACACATCAAAACACCACTTGGGCATTCCCCTCCACACCACACTGATTTGGAATGATATTGCCAATCCTTCATTGTTGATGAGTTAAAGTCCTGGAACTCCCTTCTTCATGAAACTGGATGGACCTACACCAGGTGAAATGCAGCAATTCAAGAAAGTTGTTCACCTTTATCTTCTCAAGTGTAATTATATTGTGGACCACAAATACAGGCCTTGCCAGTAATATGCATATCTGAAGACCTAGAGATGCAGATGCACAGTTTTTTGAAGTGGAGGAAGTGATGGAGGTGGGCACAATTGCAACATTTAAAAGGCATCTGGATGGGTGTGTGAATAGGAAGGGTTTAGAGGGATTTGGGCCAAATTCTGGCAAATGGGATTAGGAAGTTTTGGATGTCTGGTCGGCACGGATGAGTTGGATCAAATGGTCTGTTTCCATGCAGTATGATTCTATAACTCTTTTTCTATAAGTCTCTTTCTGCTACTCTTTTGTGCTAGTACAAAAACAAATTGAACGAGATGTAGTCTTCACTGACCAAATAAGCCAATTTCCCACAGAAAATCAGTAGAAAATTTTGTTAATTGTGTTTGTTTGAAGACTTGGAAAGGGCTCTGTGATTGAAGATATTTCAATGCAAGGACACTAATGAGTATATGTTAAAGTTTTTAATTTTTTTTAAAGTTTATTAAGAAATTGGCTATTGAATTCCACTATAGCTTATAAATAGTTTAATGTATTTAACAATAATGGTTTATAAGCAGTTGAAGAATTTATACTGTAATTTAGAGTTGCTTATTTTGTGTAGTAAACATATTTTCAACAGTATGCATTGAATAATAAATAAATCTTCAATTCAATTGGAATCAATTAGACCGCAGGACAGACATGTTCCTTTGAAAATGAAGGACAGGAATAGCAGGATTAAGGAACCTTGGATGACAAGGGAAATTATTAGCTTATTCAAAAATAAACATACCTAACGTCTCAGCAACTAAAAACAGACAAAGTTCTTGAAGAATATAGAGAAAGTAGGAAGGAGCTTGAACAGGGAGTGAGGAGTGCTAAAAGGGGCTATGAAATGTCCTTGGCCAGCAGGGTTAAGGAGAAACCCCAAGGCATATATGAGGAGAAAGAGGGTGGTTAGGGAAAGGAAGGAGGTTATGTGTAGAGCCAGAGGAAATGGGTGAGATCCTTGATGAGTACTTTACGTTGACATTCACCAAAGAAAGGGATGTCAAGGATAGTGAAGTGAGGGAACTGTGTGTGAATACTCTCAGGCAGGTCAACATAATGAAGGAGTAAGTATTGGATATCTTGAAATACATTAAGGTAAACAAGTCTCCAGGGTCAGATGGGATCTATCCCATGACATTGTGGGAGACAAGGGAGGAAATAGCTAGTGCCTTAACAGATGTCTTTGCATCCTCTTTGGTCTCAGGTCAGGTTCCAGAGGACTGGAGAATGGCCAATATTGTTCCTTTGTTTAAGCCAGGAAACAGATAATCCAGGTAATTACAGGCCAGTGAGCCTGAATTCTGTAGTGGGAAAACTGTTGGAGAAGATAATGAGAGACAGGATTTATTCACATTTGAAAGTGAATTGGCTTGTTAGTGATAGGCAGCATGAGTTTGTGTGGGGAAGGTCATTTCTCATGAATTTGATAGAGTTTTTTTGAGGAGATGACAAGAATGATTGATGAGGGAAGGGCAGTGAATATTGTCTACATAGACTTTAGTAAGGTATTTGATAAGGTACCTCATGGTAGGCTGGTATAGAAGGTAGAATCACATGGGATCTGGGGTGAGCTGATAGATACAAAACTGGCTCCATCATAGAAGACAGAGAGTAATAGTAGAAGGATGCTTTTCAGAATGGAGATCAGTAACTAGTGGTGTTCCGCAGGGATCAGTGCTGCGACCTTTGTTGTTTGTTATATATATATAAATAATTATATAATCCCTACAGAGGGAAAGCAAGCTATTCAGCCCACTGAGTCCACACTAACCCTCTGTAGAGCACCCCGCACAGACACAGCCCAATGCCCTATCCCTGTAACCCTGCATTTCCTGTGGCTAATCCCCCACCTAGCCTGCACATCCCTGGACAATTATGGACAGTTTAGCATGGCCAATCTAAACTGCACTTCTTTGGACTGTGGGAGGACACCCACGCAGAGGGAGAATGTGCAAACTCCCCACAGACAGTCGCCTGAGGGTGGTATCAAACCTGGGTCCCTGGTGCTATGAGGCAGCAGCACTAACCACTGAGCCAATGTGCTGCCTCCAATCTGGAAGAAAATGTGAATGGTCTGCTTAGTAAGTTTGCAGATCACACCAAAATTGATGGAGTTACAGATACGGAGGATTGTCAAAGGACACAATGATGTTTAGATGGATTGCAGATTTAGGCACAGAAATGGCAGATGGAGTTTAATCTGAATAAATGTGAGGTGATGCATTTTGGAAGATCAAATTCTGGTGCAAATTATACAATAAATGGCAGAACCCTTAGGTGTATTGACATGCAGAGGCGTCTAGGCACACAGGTCCAAGATACCTGAAAGTGCCAATACAGATGGATAAAGTGATCTAGAAGGCATACAGCTGGCTTGCCTTCATCAACTGGGGCATCAAATGCAAAAGTTTGCAAGTTATGTTAGAGCTGTACAAAACATTAGTTTAGCCACATATGGAATATTGCATTCAGTTCTGGTCGCCACACTACGAGAAAGATGTGGATGCTTTGGAGAGGTGCAGAGAAGAACTACCAGGATGTTGCAGCTTCTGGAGGGTTTTAGTTATGAGAAGAGGTTGGATAAACTCAGATTGTTTTCACTGGAAAGACAGAGGCTGAGGGTCGAACAGATAGAGGTCTACAAAATTATGGGAGGCATTGGTGGGGTGGATAGTCAGAGGCTTTTTCCCATGGTGAAAAACTCAACTACATGAGGACACAGATTCATGGTGAAAGGGGGAATGTTTAAGGGACAAGTGTGGGGAGAATTTTTCATACAGTGGGTAGTGGGTGCTTGGAATGGACTGACGGTGAAGTTGGTGGAAGTGGGCATATTAGCAACATTTAAGTCGTATTTTGATAGACACATGAATAGGAAGCAAACGGGGGATAGAAACCATGCATAGACAATAAGTAATGGGACTAAATAAGGATTAGAATTGGTGCAAACATAGTGGGCTAAAAGGCCTGTTCCTGTGCTATACTGATTTGTATTTTATTGTATCTATATATCAAACTTTACATTATATTTCAATAAATATTTTTGAAACAAAATATATCTTTTTTAAAAACATACTTTAAAACACTACCCAACTGAACTGATTTACCACAGCTGTTGTATTCAACAAATACAAATAAGTCTGCGTGGAAACTTGGGAAAATAAATCCACTGTTCAAAGCAGGCACAATTTTAGATGCAATTTGTGGCCAAAATGGAAAAAAAAAATGTCCGCTTAGCTGACAAACTAGAATTCAGGCATCAAAATTAATCACAGAATTTGTGACTACTCCTATTACCCTGTGAACATTACAGTACAGTGCACAATGCAAAAATGAACACCAGCTGCCAGAACCATTGATATTATAAATGGAAGTCTACCTTTTAATGTAGAATGGCTAGTGGAGCAAGACAAGTTATCCATTCACCATGCTGGTAGAATACAATATTAGTGAGAACAGAACACACAACTAATAAGGTCCAATGGAGGAAATTATTAGGTTTCTGAGGCATTTGAAATAAGCATTTAGGGAGCTGTGCATTATTTCAAACTTTCAAAGTGAACTTATTTCGAAAGTATATGTCTGATGAAACTCCAAAGACACAGGAGGTCCGCAAAGGTTCTGATCCTTTTTTAATGAGACAAAAAGAATGATTAGTTCCATTCTATTAGTTCGCATAGCTTTGTCTTTTATTAGAATCAGTCCCT
The DNA here is from genome assembly GCF_021869965.1 of Rhincodon typus. Classification (NCBI taxonomy): domain Eukaryota; kingdom Metazoa; phylum Chordata; class Chondrichthyes; order Orectolobiformes; family Rhincodontidae; genus Rhincodon; species Rhincodon typus. Next base: position 29,229,853 of record NC_063345.1, on the reverse strand, counting down.
CAACTTGAGAAAGAAATAGGAAGGAAAAATCCATTTTAACCACATCAGAAAAGATTGTTGATTTTAACTGCAAGATTCTAACACAAAACTACAACCATATCTTTGAGTTCTAAAACAAATATAAAATTTTTATTTATTTAATTGACCTGAAGAAAAGAGTTTTAGTCCCCAGCGGTTCTGGAAGATGATGTGGGCATACATTATAAATAATGCTTTTAACTGGCTTACCGGTTGCCCAGCTCCAACCTACGGACCATTTCTCTGGTGGAGTAGGAATGTGAGTGACAAGATAGAGTTACAGAAACATTCTGGCCTAGTTTATCTTCTCATTACCTGTTTTTCATAAATAATTTTTAATAACATGGCATACTTTGCCAAATTTTATGACCATTGTTTAACTCCAACTAACAGCTTGAGTTATCACTCTTGCGCTCACTCTGCCAATCTGTAAGCATTGGAAGTTGGGGCCTAAAATACCACCCCTGCAATTATTGTTCCAAGACCTCATAGTGTTTGAAAAACAGGAAAGATCTTGGTTTTATTACTTAAACCGTGCTCCTATCTACTTAGGTATAGGCATGTTTTCCTCACGTTGTCAGCCTGGGTAAAACAGCAAAGAGGCACGGTTGCAGCAGAGAAAATCACACAGTTACTTTCCACCTTCATAAATATGTGTGAAAACCTCTGTGGAGGAGCTTCAAGTTTAGCTTTCATTGTCTAGGCTCATTCTGAATAGTTGGAGGGAATTGAAACCTGCGGGACGATGCCCGAGGAGCAATCAGTGCCTTCAGGATAAAGGAAAATAAAACTAATAAATTTAAAAAAAGGGAAAAGAATAAGTAAATATTCTTACTGACATATTTTCATCTCCAAAATGTAGATGTCAATTTTTCAGCCTAACAGGAAGGTGCTATGTACTCATTATTTAACCAGCACTCTGATATAGATTTCAGCCCACACTACAGGAATAGCCAGACATATGAACAGTTTATCTATGATGCTATGATGACATTGAAATAAGAAAATACAAGCATAAGGCATGCAAAGAAGCCTCATGAATAGGAATGAAAATGAAATATCAGCAGTGTAACAGCTAACACAGAATTTAGTCGAGCACTTTTACTTGGCCTCGATAAAAGCATCATACTTCACCCTTAGCCAACAGTTAATATCCCGGTTTCCAAAAGTGGACATAAAATTGCATACTTAAGATTTGTCCTCTTGTGTTTTTTTTGGCAGTGCATATTAGAAAACAAAATATATGAGAAATTAACGCTGGATGTAACTATTGAGATTGCTTTACACAGAAAGATAATTAGACGGCATCGGCATCTTGTGGACATTGTGGTCATGCTTTTAGTGACCCTGTTCTTAGCATTTCTTCAATTTCTAAAGACTGATTTTTTTTTGGACTGTGGACTAAAAACTGGAGAAATATATATTGCTTGAAAATAAGGAAAATTATCCGAACGTATTGCAGTGTTTGAAATGAGTTACTGGAATTCATTGTGAGTTGTATATTCAAATTTCTCTTATTCAATCAATGGGGAGAGAATGATGGATTCATCAAATCTTTGTGTGCATGAGTCCAGGGCAGTTTTGCTGAGTGATAGTCTTTTGTCTGTTTTTATTTCTCAATTGACCACTGACTGGGGACTCTGGAGGGCTCAGCATAGGAACAATCACTTTACTTGTTCCTTAGCAACTGACCACTGCCTTGTACATGGACAATATAGCAGAAACATCTAGTCTGTAAAGAGGAAGCGCCTCACTCCCTTTGTCTCTCTCTCTCTTGTTCCTGTGTGGAGAAGTAAAGGAAAATCTGACAGTAGCTGTTCTCACTCACTATTTTTCATAAACTTCTTTCTAAGCAAATTGCATGTTGACAGGAAAAAGGGGAGAAACCATATCTGAAAACTCTTAAAAAAGGAAAATTCTCAACCAGTGCATGAAACAAAGCATCAATGTGCAAAAACAAGCTTCTCTCATCAGCAAATAACTCAAAGGAAGTGGAACGAACCAAAAGAAAACAACTTATCAACTGTTATGGTTCAGATTGGTGCTGTTGAACTGTTGCTTCTTGATTTTGTTTTATTTTCCACTTTTAATGTCTTGCCTCTTTGTCAGTTTGAGCATAGGAATTTTAATAATTTTGTTTAAATTACAGGCTGTAAGTTTGCAACTCAAACTTCTATCTTGACAGTATTTGAAAACAGTTTGAGTAGAATAAATAGCAATTTTCTTGTTAATGAAAAAAGCTAGTGTACATATTATTTTAAACTGGATTAGGGGGTTAGGTAAAATTGGGCAATTTGTGGTTTAGTCAAATTTACCTACTTCAGAGATAGTGGGTCTTGATTTCCACTGCAATCTCCCAGTGAGTAATGATAATTTCAACTTGTTGTCAGTACCAAATGACTATGCACCAGCAGATTTTCATTTTTTGTGACAGTTTTCCTGATTCCCAACATCAGCTTTAATCACACATCAATATAAGACTAAGTAAAGCAAACTGCATGACAGTCGTAGACTTGTGTCTCTCTTTTTATTTCTACTGGGAGTTAAATAAAGCTACAGTTTTATTTGTGCTGAATATTGTTGTCTCTGAGCTGAGATGAACAGCAAGCTCCAACTACTTTTCCCAAAAATCTATCCACACTTCCCCTCCTCTCCCATTATTCACCTTAGCAGTGTCAGGTCCAGCAAATTTTAACTCATGAAACTGATTCACATGTCAGTTGCCAACCAAAACCTGCAGGATAAAGAATAGCAGACAACAGGAGACTGCTAGCCGCACCACAGGAGTAGACAGGCAATCAGAAAAGAGAGGTTTGAAGTTTCATTGCACATCTGGCTCTCTGAACTCTCTACAGAAAATAACAATAAATATATACCTTGTTGGCCATCTATTAGCCCCAACTCTTTTAGCTTCAGCTTCTCTGATAGTAAAACCACAACAGCCTCCCTGTTTTGGCCAGGTAGAAAGGTACCAGGTACCAACTTCATCGGTAGTCTGGCATGTACAATGACATTATCAGGTCCCATCAAAATATTTCAAGAAGGCTCCTAACAATTTCTAGCAGTTGTCTTACAAATGCATTTAGCAGAATAAGTTAGAAACTGAAAATTGATACTAATAACATTTCTGCTGCACAACAAAAATAAATGGATGTATTTCAAATTTGACAGGTTCCATAACTAAAGGACATCACAACGTTACGGCTAGGTAGCTGTTGAGTTGGAATTTTGGCAGTGGATCAATAACATAGATTTCTTAGTAAGATTATTCTGTAAAATTATAATCTGTATGTCCAACAGTTCATTTGGACCTTAAGAAATAGGAGCCAAATTAGGTAATCGAGTCTGGTTCACCAACAAATGAGATCATGCCTGATCTGATAATCCCCAACTCCACTTTCCTGCCTTTACCCAATAGCCTTTGATACCTTTGCTGATTAAAAATCTGTCTATTTCAGCATTGAATATATTGAATAACACTAAATCCCTCTGTGCTAAACAATTACACTGATTCACAACTCTCTGAGAGAAGACATTCCTCCTCATCTCTGCCCCAACAAATGACTGCTTACTCTCATATTATGTCCTCTGGTCTGAGACTGATCCAGGAGGGGTAACAACCTCTCTGCATCTACGCTGTCAAGCTCTGAAGAATATATTGTGTTTTAGTAAGGTCTCCTCTCATTCATCTAAATTCCAATGAGTGCAAGCCCAATCTACTTACCTTCTCTCCCCCATACCTAGGATCAACCTAGTGAACATCCTCTAGACTGCCTCCAATGTCAATGTATCTTTCCTTAAATAAGGGGTCCAAAACTGTTCACAATATTCCAGATGTGGTCTGACAGGTGCAAGGTATAGTATAGCAAGATCTCCCTACTTTTATAATCATTATTTTGAAATAAAGTCCAGCATTCCATCTGCCTTCCTTATTACATGCTAATAATTATGCTAACTTTTTGTGCACAATAACTCTCAATCCCCTTCTGCTGTAGTTTTCTGCAGTCTTTCTCTGTTTAAATAATATTCAATACCTCTATTCTTCCTGCCACATTGTATTCCATCTGTTAAGTACTAGTCTATTCAATAACGTGTCCAGGTCCTTCTGTAGACTTCTTGTATTATTCACATCACATGCCTTCCAAGATATTTTGTCATCTGCAAACTTGATGATAGTGCATTTACTTCAGTCATTCAAGTCATTAAAAATACGATAAATCATTGTAGCCCAGTACTGATCCCTGTGGCACTCCACTACTTAAAGGCTGTTCTCTTGAAAATACCTCCCTTATCCTAACACTCTGTCTTTTATTAGTCAATCCTCTATACATGCTAATATACCACCTCCAACACTATGGGCTCTTATCTTAATAATCTGTGGTACCTTACTGAATGTCTTTTGAAAATCCAAATATATTACATCTACTGGTTACCCTCTATCTATCTATCTTCCTTGTTACCTCCTCAAAGAATTCCAACAAATTTGTCAGGCATGAATTCTCCTTTAGGAACCATGCTACTCTGCTTGATTGTATTTTACATTTCTAAATGCTCTGCTTTTGCATTCTTGGTGCTGTACAAATAACAGGGTTTAGGCAAAATAGCCTGTAGTTACATGATTTTTGTTTGTCTTTATCACTTTTTGAATAAGGGTGTTTCATTAATAGTTTTTCCAACCCACATTTTGTTTTCCAGATTCTAAGGATTCTGGGAAGATAATGACTGTTATATTCATTTTCACTGTTGCTACTTCATTTAATATCCTAGGATGCAACCGAATAGATCAAGAGGGTTTATCAATCTTTAGCCTCATTAGTTTCCCCAGTTACTCTACTTATTTTCTCTCCATCTTTTGCTCCTTAATTTTTTTCAACTTTTGTATGCTCTTAGTGTATCCCACTGTGAAGACTGATGCAAAGTATTTTTTGAACCCTTATACCACTTCTTTGTTCTCTGTTATTACCTCCCCAGTTTCAATCAGAAGCATAAAATTGCTGTAGCGCAGAATGCTGTCTGTGCTTTGGACACTTCGACTAGTTTGTGTTTTAAAAACACTTTACCCAACTATACCGAAACATTTTGTTGGTGAGAAGGACTAGTGGACACAGAATTTGGTTTGCTGTTCAACTGAACCTTATTAACAGAGTATTTTTGGTTAAAAACACCATGTCAGCATTTCCCAAATTCCCACAGTATTTACTCTTTATCTAGATCTATTCATCTAAGAAACGATATTACCAGCAAAAATCTACGTTTGAACTGGGCCTTTGGAATCTCCTTCTTCTCTGACAAAGGGCTTGCTCTCTTCCATGAAGGTGGGTGTCACAGGTCAGAGCAGGTCTTCTCCTGGGTCCTCTTGGGTTGCCACATGGTCTTCTGCCAAGAGTCTTGCTGCAAGTCTTTGTTGAGAGTATGGCTTCCAGGTCTATGTCTTTGGCCTTTTGCCAATGGAGTCACAAGAAGGGCTCGAAGCTTCCAATATGGTCATGCCAACACCTTCACTATTGCCATGCCAGGGAGGTGTAAAGTGCATAGCTTCAGACTCTGGCTGGAAGTCATAGTGCTAGAAAGTCTTACTGATACTCCTTTATTACACAACCCTCGGGCTGGTTATAACTGCTTCCCCCGAACATGTGTGATCTCTTCGACCTTGGTTTCTACTGCTCTCTGTAACTGATAGTTACTGGCTGTTGGTTAATTTAGTTCGACCAATTTTCTGTCAGGACTGATTTCTCCAGTTATGGGTCAATTTAGAATGTCCAATTTTGGGCCTGTGGTCACTTGACTGCAGCTCCTCCTGAACCCTTGAAATGTTTAGCAAAAGTGGGATGACAGTCTCAGACCTCACTCTCGTGCAGGCACACGTCAAATCTCAGACAGATAGCCTAGCTCTCCGAGTATCTGGGTTCCCCACTATACTTTCACAGCAATACCCTATACACTAACTATCTTCCTTACGCACATCAATAAGCTTAACAGTACCAGACACAAATAACATACTACATAAATTAACAATTAACTGCTATTTGCAGTCATTGTCTTGTCCTAAAGCCTGTTTGAAAATTAGCAGCATGTGATAGGGTAAAATTCATACCATGAAACAGTTTGCATCGTCCTTTTGTGGCACAATCCAGTTTCATTAATTTCTTGGCACTCGCAGTAAGAGCATAGCGTCTGTCGTCAGTTTCTAGATGAGTTCCTTCTTGCAATGGACAAGTTTAACTGTGAGAGTGGTGAGGTGGATTTAGGTAAAGAGGGTGAACAATGCAGCCAGATGTGAAAGGAGAAATACCCATGGGTGTATCTGCATGTTTGAGTACAAATTAAAGAAATCATCCTGCCAATAAGTCACTTTGATTTCCATGAAAACCTTTTGAATTTTCTCCGTCTGCTGAATAACAGTAGCAAAAAAAAAATCTGATTGCATTTGCCAGAGATAGTAGGAACTGCAGATGCTGGAGAATCCGAGACAACAAGG
>NC_063345.1:29175185-29218357 GCF_021869965.1 Rhincodon typus | reverse complement strand
GCACCTTGTTGTCTCAGCCTGGCCCACACTGTTTCTGCTGCCATCGCTCCCGGAATTCAGTCAGCGACACGGCCTGTGCTCCCACTATTACCGCGCGGTCTGCTCCCGCCCAGTCTCGGGGTCGTACCTCGTCTCCCTTGACTCCTTTCTCCAGGCGGGGTGGTTAAAAGTTTGAGGGGAGTGCGGGAAGGAAAAATAAACTGCAAAGAGGAGAAAAAGAAAGATAGGAACTGTTGAGCAGAGGAGGTCTGACGGGAACGAATCCCCTAAAGTTTGTCTGAGCTTGTCATTGACGTTGGCAAAACTGTGACTCCTCCTGTGGATCTCTGTGAGCTCAATTAGCCCTACTTTGTCTGGGATGTGTGGTCTAATACAAAAGGTGGTGTTTTGGATGTTACATGTGAAGATTGCATACTAGTAGTGATTTAGGGAAGTTGTGATGCAACATTCTCCCTTCCCCCTGTACACTACCCTGGTGATGTCTGTCTTCCGGCTCCAGATCTCTACAGTACAATTTAGAATGAGGTTTGTCCAAAAACCACATAAGGCATGTTCATTTGCATATCCGGGATATGGGTGCACATTTACTTCTTTTGTCTGCTGACATTTATCCAGAGTGATACCTACAAGCTTTCCCTCTTTCTCAACAGCATACGGAAGGGTGCTGCCATATTCTAATCATAATTCCTCCTGGATAATGCCAACATTTTCCACCTCAAAGACTTGTAACCTATTTTGATTCAGCGTTATGATTGGGTCCCCAGTATCAGCCCCACAGCCTTTCCTGTGTCTGCCTCCAGTTGTTGTTAAACCAGCCCTTGGTCATTGGTGTAGTTGACAACTTGAAATATTTGGATGTCTCTTCCCATGGAACAAGTGCTCTATCTGCACATCACTGATCCAATATGTGACCTGTCTTAGCTTAGCCTGCTCAAGGTTCAATCATCCATGTGCTATAGATGCTCACAGGATCATATTCTGCTGCCTACTGTCAACATCTATCTTTCCACCAATGATCTCATTTGTGGCCCTGGTGCGCGCTTCTAACACCATTACCAGGTATTGATCTCTCTGATTTTCTTTTATTCCCCTCTCGGCACTTTGCTGACTGTCTGGATTAATTTTTCCCAGGGTCTGTTCACTTCGCTGAGTTAAAAGTCTGAGTTTATTATCCAAACTTGTCAAAACGAATGTATTGACTGTGAATACTCCTGCTCCATTAGCTGTTAGCAAATCATTCAACATATCCTGCTGCATAAGCTGTTAACAAATCATTCAATATACTCTATGGCCTGAGTCTGGCCTCCCCCATCCCAATCCCTGTATCTTGTCCTCATAGCTGATAAATCAAATACAAGCATAATTTGTGAAGTTAGGAAGGGCATCACTCTGGCAGCTTGGCTCTGGATATATATAACACCACTGATACCAATTTGTGGTGTATATTGTCATTCAGGGTTTTACCTGTGTGCTTTAAAATTACCCCATGATGTGGTCCGAGGGTAGCCCTTAGACAAACATGTAGGTGGTGTTCTTCTGGGTAGTTTTAGTTCATTTCTCATTTCATACAGGGCATAGCCTGACCTTCCTGGGGCATTGTTGTCCAATTTCCTGCCCTTTCTCCAGACCAGTAGTCAAATATTCCATTTCCGTGCGCTCATCTATGGAAAAACCCCACCAGTCACCGGTGTTGTATCTATGCTCAGGTAGCAATAATCTAAGCTCCCATTTGTCTTCCTATACACAACCCACTGGTTGTTACACCCAAACGTCACGGATTTGTTGGGATGGACCCACAAAATGCCTTCCTCACATTCGGCTGCCTCTGGTAGGGCCATAGCCAGGATATGTGTACTCTTTGCCCAATGAGTGCTTCTGACGATTGCACCCTGGCAATCCAGCCCACATTGTAGACCAACAGATTGTGTGACATCATCCTAGAGATGGAATCAAGGTGGCATTTGTTATTATTCTGATCTAATTTCTGACCCTGCCCACCTTTCTCCACCCGTGGGAGACTTTTTCTAACTCTCTCACCTCAAAGTTGGACTTTCTTTCACCATCCCTTTCAATTCAGAATTGCTTCCCTTCAGCTCTGGATCAATGACAAATCCAGGGTCTGGATCAGGGCTGGGTTTAGGATCTGCTTCCTCTTGTTCCCCTAGAAGCACATGGAGTTGGTGGCTGTTGCTTTGGGCACTGAAGGCCTTTAACTGATTAAAATGGTACCACCCAGATTTTCCTTTATCTAGCAAAATTCTGTAAACAGACAGGTTGGCTTTGTCCACCACCGAGTGTTTACCTGAATATCGATTGGACGGGGACATTTCTGACTGGAAAACTTGTAACCTCGCCTGCTACCCTACTTCGTATTCTATCAGGTTCACCTTCCCATCAAAGTACGTCTTGCTCCATTTTTTTCCTTAACACCATTCTGATGGTTGTTGCATTGTGTGCAGCCTGTACATTTTCTGATAGCATTTTCACAGTTTTCTCCTGGCAGAGAACTTCGACCTCAGGCTCTGTCAATTCCCATCCTATTAAGGGATTGATATCTCTCGTGAGACGTCCAGTCATTAGAATTTGGAGGATGAATCCAGTTGAACTGGAGGGTGAGTTCCTTACAAACATGAAGATAAAGGGTAAAACTCCATTCCAGGTTGAGTTGTTTTGCTGGATGACCTTTCCCAGCGCCCCTTTGAGTGTGTGATTCATCCTCTCTACAATCCAATTGGATTGAGAATGGCCCACGATGTGAAACCTATGACTAACGCCAGATATATTCATGACTGCCTGCGTGACCTGGGCCGTGAAATGGGTTCCCTGGTCGGAATCTATACTGTGGGGAAGACCCCATCTTGGGAAAACATGCTGAATTAAGATGTCCATTGCAACTTTAGCAATGTTTGTTTGAGTGGGGGCCACCTCTACCCATTTGTTAAAAAACTCCATGATGCTGAGGATATAGTTGTCTCTCCCTTTACAGTGTGGTTGCGGGCCAACATAGTCTATTTGAAGGTCAACCTGTGGTTCTGCAACTGACCTGGTAAGTCTTAACTCTCCTGTATTTGTATACTTGTCTGGATTGTTCCAGGCAGAAATTATACAATTCTCAACATAATATTTTACATCTTTTTCCATTTATGGCCACCTACACAATCCTTTAATTCTGTCAGTCATCTCTTCTGTCTCTTGATGGCCCAGGGTATCGTGGCAATGATAAATCACTTGACTTTGGGCCTGGACTGGTACCACATCCCGTCTATCTTTGAGAACAAGTCCATCATTGGGCTTTAGCTTGTCCTCCCACTTGCTAAACAAGGCATTGATCATTCTGTCCTGCGCTTGCTTTAACTCGGCGTTGCTCTGCTCTGAGCCTGGACCAGATCTTTGATCTTAATTTGGCTCACATTGACCTCATCCATTTATTCAGGAATGGGGTCTGCAATGGTTCTTCTTCCTGTACATCCTCCTTAGCCAATTGATCTGTCCTTCTGTTCCCAGTTGGGGAAGTTCAGTGGTGGGCTGTAGCCTTAATAATGGTGTATTTGTGGCTTTGGGCAGACTGGACAATACATTTGAAGAGAGTGCCGGTGGTAATGGTTTCCATTCTGCTGAGGTGAATCCTGTAGTTTCTCATCATGGCAGGAGGTCAGTTAGACTGTTGCAGGCATACATGCTGAATGAGTATGTCTTTCAGAGTGGCTGACCATGTAGGTATAGCTACTAGTTCAGCAACATGAGCACTTATTTTGTTAGGGACTTCAGTGCTAATTCTATTAGGGGATTCACCTCTGTAGTTCTCCATATATCACATCCACTTTTTAGGTGTCCATCCTCCACCAAAGAGGATCCATTTATGAATATTCTTATGTGGGTCTCACTTCATCTCCCCAGGTTCACTCGAGTCTTCCCCTGTTATCATTTGGCACAAATAGTCCCATGGGGGCTATTTTTTTGCCACTACCTGAAACTCATGGGGCTCTCCTCCATAGCACAAAGAACGATGGCACTTTGATATGTTTGACTGCACTGACATGACCCTGTTAACATTAGGGTCCAACACACTATGCTCGTACTATGCTTAATCCTGATATCCAGCAAAAGTTGAATGGGGTTATGCCCTGTCAGAATGATTATAGGTTTAGGCCGATAATATAGGCAAAATTTTGTACCACCCAGACCATAGCTGACAAGTGTATCTCACACGTAGAGAAGTCCTGCTGAACTGGTGAAAGAGCCCAGGAGGCTTAGGTTACCGGGCTGAGTTTATTGTGTTGTTCTTCAACACGTACAGCTGCCAGTGTGACATCCATAGCTGCAACTTCCAAAGCAAAGGGAGGTTCTCGGTCGGGTACCTGCAGTGCAAGGGCCTGCATGAGGCCCGGCTTTAGTTCAGTGTCCATGTGCTGTTCAGTCCATTCTCATGGGGCATTCCTTTTAAGGAGATTGGAGAGTTGGGTGGCTTTAGTGACAAATCCATTGATGTGGTTCCGACAGTATCTCACTAAGCCCAGAAAGGAACATACAAACTCATATACCTCAAAAGGGGCAAACATGTGATGTCCTCAATGTACAAAACAAAGAACAAAGAAAATTACAGCACAGGAACAGGCCCTTTGGCACGCCAAGCCTGCGCCGATCCAGATTCTCTATCTAAACCTGTCATCTATTTTCCAAAGATCTGTATCCCTCTGCTCCCTGCCCATTCATGTATCTGTCTAGATACATCTTAAATGACGCTATCATGCCCACCTCTACCACCTCCGCTGGCAACGCATTCTGGGCACCCACCACCCTCTGCGTAAAGAAGTTTCCACACATACCTCCCTTAAATATTTCCCCTCTCACCTTGAAATCGTGACCCCTAGTAATTGAGTCCCCCACTCTGAAAAAAAGCTTCTTGCTATCCACCCTGTCTATACCTCTCATGATTTTGTAGACCTCAATCAGGTCCCCCCTCAACCTCCACCTTTCTAATGTAAATAATCCTAATCTACTCAACCTCTCTTCATAGCTAGCACCCTCCATACCAGACAACATCCTGGTGAACCTCCTCTGCACGCTCTCCAAAGCACCCACATCCTTTTGGTAATGTGGCGACCAGAACTGTACGCAGTATTCCAAATGTGGTTGAACCAAAGTCCTATACAACTGTAACATGACCTGCCAACTCTTGTACTCAATACCCCGTCCGATGAATGAAAGCATGCCGTATGCCTTCTTGACCACTCTATCGACCTGCGTTGCCACTTTCAGGATACAATGGACCTGAACACCCAGATCTCTCTGTGCATCAATTTTCCCCAGGGCTTTTCCATTTACTGTATAGTTCGCTCTTGAATTGGATCTTCCAAAATGCATCACCTCGCATTTGCCTGGATTGAATTCCATGTGCCATTTCTCCACCCAACTCTCCAATCTATCTATATTCTGCTGCATTCTTCGACAGTCCCCTTCACTGTCTGCTACTCCACCAATCTTAGTGTCATCTGCAAACTTGCTAATCAGACCATCTATACCTTCCTCCAGATCATTTATGTATATCACAAACAACAGTGGTCCCAACACGGATCCCTGTGGAACACCACTGGTCACAGTTCTCCATTTTGAGAAACTCACTTCCACTACAACTCTGTCTCCTGTTGCCCAGCCAGTTCTCTATCCATCTCGCTAGTACACCCTGGACCCCATGCATCTTCACTTTCTCCATCAGCCTACCACGGGGAACCTTATCAAATGCCTTACTGAAGTCCACGTATATGACATCTACAGCCCTTCCCTCATCGATCAACTTTGTCACTTCCTCAAAGAAATCTATCAACTTGGTAAGACATGACCTTCCCTGCACAAAACCATGCTGCCTATCACGAATAAGCCCATTTTCTTCCAAATGTAAATAGATCCTATCCCTCAGTATCTTCTCCAGCAGCTTCCCCACCACTGACGTCAGGCTCACCGGTCTATAATTACCAGGATTATCCTTGCTACCCTTCTTAAACAAGGGGGCAACATTAGCAATTCTCCAGTTCTCCAGGACCTCACCCGTGCTCAAGGATGCTACAAAGATATCTGTTAAGGCCCCAGCTATTACCTTTCTCGCTTCCCTCAGTAACCTGGGATAGATCCCATCTGGACCAGGGGACTTGTCCACCCTAATGCCTTTTAGAATACCCAACACTGCCCCTCTCCTTATGCTGACTTGACTAGAGTAATCAAACATCTATCCCTAACCTCAACATCCGTCATTTCCCTCTCCTCGGTGAATACCGACGCAAAGTACTCATTAAGAATCTCACTCATTTTCTCTGACTCCTTGCATAACTTCCCTCCTTTCTCCTTGAGTGGCCAACCCTTTCTCTAGTTACCCTCTTGCTCCTTATGTATGAATAAAAAACTTTGGGATTTTCCTTAACCCTGTCTGCTCAAGATATTTCATGACCCCTTTTTGCCCTCTTAATTTCTCATTTCAGATTGGTCCTACTTGCCCGGTATTCTTCCAAAGCTTCGTCTGTTTTCAGTCGCCTAGACCTTATGCATGCTTCCTTTTTCCTCTTTGCTAGTCTCACAATTTCACCTAACATGCATGGTTCCCTAATCTTGCCCTTTCTATCCCTCATTTTCACAGGGACATGTCTGTCCTGCACTCTAATCAACCTCTCCTTAAAAGCCTCCCACATATCAAATGTGGATTTACCCTCCAACAGCTGCTCCCAATCCACATTCCCCAGCTCCTGCCAAACTTTGCCATAGCTAGCCTTCCCCCAATTCAGCACTCTTCCTTTAGGACCACTCTCGTCTTTGTCTATCAGTATTCTAAAACTTACGGAATTGTGATCACTATTCCCAAAGTAATCCCCTACTGAAACTTCAACCACCTGGCCGGGCTCATTCCCCAACACCAGGTCCAGTATGGCCCCTTCCCGAGTTGGACTATTTACATACTGCTCCAGAAAACCCTCCTGGATGCTCTTATTACAAATTCTGTTCCATCTAAACCCTTAACACTAAGTAAATCCCAGTCAATGTTGGGAAAATTAAAATCTCCCATCACCACCACCCTGTTGCTCCTACATCTTTCCATAATCTGTCTACATATTTGTGCCTCTATCTCACGCTCGCTGTTGGGAGGCCTGTAGTACAGCTCCAACATTGTTACCGCACCCTTCCTATTTCTGAGCTCTGCCCATATTGCCTCACTGCTCGAGTCCTCCATAGTGCCCTCCTTCAGCATAGCTGTGATATCCTCTTTGACCGGCAATGCAACTCCTCCACCCCTCTTACCTCTCTCTCTATCCCGCCTGAAGCATCTATATCCTGGGATATTTAGTTGCCAATCTTGCCTTTCCCTCAACCAAGTCTCAGTAATAGCGATAACATCATACTCCCAGGTACTAATTCAAGCCCTAAGTTCATCTGCCTTACCTACTATAATTCTCGCATTTAAACAAATGCACCTCAGACCACCTGTCCCTTTCCTTCTATTTAATATTTCCCACAATACTCAAGTATGAGACCTGGGATCTGATGATCTATACCTTCTTGGGGTTAACTTTTAATCCTAGGGTGATGGGGTGGGTTAACAGTTCCTTTAACTGTATCAGATGTTCAGACCTTGTCTCTATCGGCACAAGGAGATTGTCCATGTCCCATACCAAGTAGTCTGGTTGGGAAGATCTCTTGAACCTTTATGACCTTTTTGACCTTGGTTTCCACTGTACTCTGTAGCCAATAGTTGCTGGGCGTTGTTTGGCCAATTTTGTGTCATTCACAATTTCTCTGGCTCTGGGTCAATTTAGAAATCTAATTTTGGGCCTCTGGTCACTTGATCACAAGAAGGAGACCATTTGCCTATCATGCCTGCTCTGGATCTTTAAATGGCTCTTCTCCCACTCTCCTCCTTGCACATTACTTATGTCCAAAAGAATCATCTGATGCCCTCTTGAATCCTCAATTGAACCTGCCTCCACTACATTTCCACATTGTGCATTCCATGCCCTAACTATTCGCTGAGTGAAAAAGTTTTTTCTCACATCACTTTTACTTCTTTCATACATCACTTTAAATCTATGCCCTCTTATTTTTGTTCCCTTTAGAAGCAAAAGCAGCTTCTCCCTATTTACTCCATCTGGTTCACTCATGATTTTGTAAACCTTTATCAAATTCTCCTTTCAGCTGCCTTCACTTCAAGGAGAATAGTCCCAACTTCTTCAATCTATCCTCATAACTGAAGCTGCTCATTCATGGGACTATTCTTGTAAATCACTTCTGCACTCTCTCTGATGCATTCACATCTTTCTCAGCACAGAGTGCCCACCATTGTAGACCTGTATACAATACTGCAACTGAGGTCTAACAAGAATCTTATACAAGTCCAACATTATCTCTTTGCTCTTACACTTTATAACCCTATTAATAGAACCAAAGACTGTTTACTTTATTAGCTGCCCTCTTTTTGTCTTGCCACCTTCAATGACCTGTGCACATTCACAATAAGTCACTTTGGTCCTGCACTCCCTTTAGAAGTTTAATCCCCTGTTTTATAATATCTTTCAGTGTTCTTCCTACCAAAATGCCTGACCCCACTTCTGTATCTAACCTCATCTGCCACCTATCTGTCCATCTACCAACCATTCCACCAACTTGTCAATGTCCCTTTGTAGTTCCACACTGTCCTCCTTACAGTTTACAATTCTTCCAAATTTTGTGTCATCTTTAAGAGGTCTTTCACTATGGCTTCTCTCTTCCTTTCATATGTTTACAAAAGCCCTTCCTGTCAGTTTTGACAACACCGCTAGTTTAAACTCAAAGTTTATTTTCTCCTTCTTTCTTTTGGCCATCTTATGTTGGTTTATAAACTTTCCCAATCTTCTGGCTTAACACTATTCTTTTAATTTGATGCTGCCCTAACATCCCTGATTAACCAATATCAATTTCTCCCTTTCTTCCCATCCTTCTTCCTCATTGGGTTATCTCTTTCTTGTGTGTCATGAACTATTTTCTTAAATGCCTGCCATTGTTCTTTGACTGTCATTTGTGCTGAATGTATTCCTCCAGCTAACTCTCTCTCATTCCTTTATGATTACCTTCATTTAACTGTAACACTGTTACTTCTGAGTGAAATTTCTCATTTTCAAACTGATGTAAATCCTGCTGTGTTCCGTCAATATGAGATAACAAGGTGTAGAGCTGGATGAACACAGCAGGCCAAGCAGCACCAGAGGAGCAGGAAAGCTGACGTTTCGGGCCTAGGCCCTTCTTCAAAATGTTTTCTGGTAGAATTATTACTCAGAGATCATTTATTACACCAGTTTAATTACATATTACCAAACTCAAAGCAGCCTGATTCATGGCTCCATTCACAACATATTGTTCTTTCACATTCCAGTGGAAATACTGAATTTTATCATTTAGACATGGATTTGATAATCTTTCAAAAGAATTCTTATACAAAGTTGTAAACAACTTCCAATTGTGGGATCCATCCATTTCAATTAAGAACACATTGGCATTTCATTCAGTTGATACATATGGCTTTAATTTTCAACTAATGTTTATGAATAGCAGAAAATTTTGTTGTATACTAAGCATGAGTTACATGAGTGATCTTGTGTCATTCCAATGGGCCAGGAGATATTTATAACTGTTGCAGTGAAATACAACTGCGTCTAAACATGTACAATCATACCTGTAACCATCCTATGCAAATATTTTGCAATAACAGTGGTGTTAAAAGAGAGAATGAAGGGATAAAAAGAAACTCTTGTTTTTACTTTGGACTTTATAGCTACAATATTAATCACTCATTAGGAAGGACATGGTCATCGGTGTAAAGCAGAGAAACGCTGGGAGCACATGTTCAACAGCAGAGATTTAACAGCATGTTTACACTTCCATTTCATTGGTCCATTTTCAGCCCACAGGTTGCAGAACTGCCAGGTGGGGTAGAAAGTAGAAGGCCACAGCTGGGCACTGCAAGGTTGGTGCCTGGGGCAAGTACGGAAAGATTGGAATGTGGTAATAGGGCTCAGAGCATGGCAGTGAGCAAGTAGAGTGTGAGAAAGATTGGGGCAAAGCTCTGGAATCTAACTTCTCTCATCCCCATTCAGCTGCTGAGTTCCCTATTGAATCTTGATAAAACTGCCCAGCCAGAGTTAAGTGTGGTGTAATGGCCATTTCCCTATATCCGGCTTCAGGTCTCCTCCATCCTGGAAGTACATTCAAAAAGGGTGATTAGAAATAATTTCACAGGATTTTGTGGCAGAGTGGTAATGTCTATATCACTAAGTTAGAAGGTCTGTGCTCATTCCTATCTGCCGCAAGCTGTTTCATAACATGTCCAAACAGGTTGTTTAGAGATAATTTAAACGTGGCTCCAGTTCATAATTGCACTGTAGGAGTCTAATTTAAATATTATAGTGAAGTATCCTGTACTTCCACAGCAGGAGACTGAAAGACATACAACCTGCACTGTCAAAACTGCGGCAAACTGCTGAGTTCATTGGCTAGTTCAGCTTTATGTGACTTCTAATTTTGGAGCCTGATCCCCTCTCATTTGTCGTACATTAACTCTATGTTTGTCAGAAGTCTCAAAGTGCTTCATGCGTCATGAATTATTTCGAGAATGAGGAATGTTGTTATGAAAGTAAATTAAATATGCAGTAAAATTTCAGAAATAGCAACTAATTAAATGATAGACTAATCTGTTTTGACTGTCGGTGTTTTGGGGTGGAATGTTGGCATCAGGCGAATTCACTACTCCTCCTGCTTGTGTATGTAATGTTTATTCTTCATCTAAATCCCTGAAATGAACAGGTGGAGTAATACTTCCAGATCTTAGAGGTCTAATATCTAATAGTAGAACACTTTTATTAGCATTGAACCGAAGCACCTGTCTGAACTACATTCTAAAATCACAAACTGATAACCTTCTGACTTAGAAGTGAGAGTCCAATGACATTTCAAGAAGGATTGCAGAGTACACAACGCAAGCAGGCTTGGAATGGGTAGGTAAGTGTGAAATTTCACATTGCTGCCTGATTGGCCTGTTTCCTAGCACCATATTGCCCATGGATCATTTTATTGGGTGGGATGGACAACAATGGCATTGCATTTTACGACACACTTCTGTGGCAGATGGAACTTTAACCCAGACCTTCTAGTCCAGAGGTAGTGGCACAGGTATTGTACCACAAGCATCTCCATAACTCAAAACCAATCAATTTTGAATTCATAAGTTTAACCCCACGGCCCTGATGACAGCCTTAGCTGAGGGATTACCAGTCTACAAACAGAAAGAAGCCAAAATAATTTGTGGCCTATTGTGGGAGCCAGAGTAGAATTTTCCAGATCGCTGGAAGTAGCAGGAGGTAGTGCAACTGCCTGGAGGTGGCCCCCTGACAGCAGAGAAGGGACCAGTGCTGCAGGCAGTATTAGAAGCCCTAGTAGTCTACCTGTATTCAGCTGCTGCTGCAGAACCAGTGAAATGATTTCTCCTCCTACCCCCTCACCCACAGTGGTCACAAGGCTGCTGCGGGAACTTTTTTATTTTATATTCAAAGCAGTTGGAGAGAAGGCATCATTTATCTCGTTTTCCTGTAAAGGCACTGTGCTGCTGTATCGGAGCTCGAGGCCCTGATTAAATGGGTAATGGACCTACCCTGGCCAAATTGACTGATTCAGGAAAAATTCTTTTGTGACTTTTCTTCACACAGGGTTAGCTTCTGATCCCATTTAAGTACATTACTGTGGGGTTCAGAAACCTGTGAGTATAACCCTGCTGTGGGGTTTGTATTCTAGGAACTACTGCACCCTGATGGAGCTCCTTGCATCAATGTGGCTTTGTGACTCTTGAACAGTAATAAAGGTAAGTTTGCCACTGTCCTGCCAGATTTATAGTGCTGCTCTTTCATTAAAGACAGAGAAAGAGATGACTGATAGTAATTCAACCTGAAGGTCACCGTACCTCAGATGAGGGGACAGGTTGAGAAGGAGAGTCCTTCGTGATAACTATACCTGGTGCAGGAATTGAACCCATGCTGTTGGCATCACCCAACATTGCAAAGAAATATAAAAACAGTGAAATGAAACTGGACCAAGCCCCCTGGCATCGACCTAGGCAAAGGAAAAGACAACATCGACTCATTGGAGGCGGAGTCTCCACAAAAATCCCCATCCTCAATAATGGAAAGGCCCAACTCATCACTGCAAAAAAACATGGCTGAAGCATCTTGGCCTCCTCCAGTGGTCCCCAGAATCACAGAAACCGGTCTTCAGCCGATTTAATTTACTCCAGTGATATCAAGAAACAGTTGGAGGCACTAGATACTGCAAAGGTTGTGGGCCCTGACAACATTCCAGCAATATTACCAAAAATGCTCCTGAATGTGCTTTTTCCTTAGTCAAACTCTTCCAGTACAAACAACAACACTGTCATCTACCCAACAATGTGGAAAATTGCTCAGGTATGTCCTGAACACAAAAAGTAGGACAGATCCAATCCGGCCAATTACCGCCCCATCAGTCTCTTCCCAATCATCAGTAAATTGATGGAAGGTATCATCAACAGTGCTATCAAGCAGCATATGCTTAGCAATAACCTGCTCAGGGACACCCAGTTCTAATTCCGCCAGGGCCATTCAGCCTTGGTTCAAACATGGATAAAAGAGCTGGAATCCAGAGGTGAGGTGAGAGTAACAGCTCTTGACATCAAGGCTGCATTCAACCAAATGTAGCATCAAAGAGCCCTCGCAAAACTGGATTCAATGGGTATCAGGGAAATCTCTCCGCTGGTTGGAGTCATACCTGACACATCGGCAGATAGTCATGGTTGTGTTACCGTCACTGAATCTCCCACTATCAATATTCTGGGCATTACCGTTGATCAGAAACTCAACTGGACTCACCCCATAAAATCAGTGGCTACAAGAACAGTTCAGAGGCGAGGAATACTAGGAGTAACTCACCTCCTGACTCCCCAGAGTCTGTCCACCATCTGCAAGGCACAAGCCAGGAATGTGATGGAACACTCCCCACTTGCTGCTCCACCAATAATCAAGGAGCTTGACACCCAGGACAAAGCAGCCTGCTTGATTGGCACCACATCTACTCCCACCAGCACTGACACTCAGTAGCAGCAGTATGTACTATCTACAAGGTGCACTGCAGAAATTCATTAAAGACCCTTTGACAGCACCTTCCAAACCACAATCACGTCCATCTAGAAGGGCAGAACATACATGAGGACCCACCACCTGCAGGTTCCCCTTCAAACCACTCACTGTCCTGACTTAGAAATATATCATCATTCCTTCTGTATCTCTGTGTCAAAATTTTGGAATTCTTGCCCTAACAACATTTAAGGTCAACCTAGAACACGTGGACTGCAACGGTTCAAGAAGGCAGCAGACCACCACCTTCTAAAAAGCAATTAGTGACAGGCAATAAATGCTGCCCAGCCAGAAGTGTCCATATCCCATGAGTGAATTTAAAAAAAACTGACTGATCTGCCAACTGACCTAAGTGACTCCCTGATAAGTAATAAGCCTTGAAAGAACAAAATAATAAATGTCAGTTCAGACTGAGCAACTTTGGGGATGACCTCCTAGCTTGTTATCCCACCAGTGGCTACCATTCCACTGGTGCCACTGTGGCTACAGAGCTGTAGGCCAATCTGATAACTAACTGTGGTGCTCAGATGCATTTGCTACAGAAAATCTGTTTTGCTTGTTGCTGCAATATTTGGCCTTAGATTTCATTGTGAAATGTGGTCAATATTATAAGTGTAAAAGTATTATTGTTTCTTTATCCACAATAAGTCATTTGCTGTAAGTTTAAATACAATAAGTTATGTCAAATCAAACATAGAAGATAGAACAGTACAACACAGGAACTCATCCTTCAGCCCACCATGTCTATGATGTTCATGATGCCATTCTAAACTAATCCCACATGCCTGCATATGGTCCAAATCACTCCATGCTCCCTGGCTGTTCATGTGTGTGTCTAAATGCCTCCTAAAAACTGGTATCATATCTGCTTCTACCACTTGCCCTGTCAATGTGTTCCAGGCACTTGGCCCGCTCTGTGTGAAAATTTGTCTTGCAAGTCTCTATTCAACTTTCCCCCTCTCACCTTAAACTTACACCCTCCAGTATTTGACATTTCCATCCTGGGCAAAAGACTCCAACTATCCAACCAATCCTTGCCCCTCATAATTTTGTAAAATTGTATCAGGTCACCCCTCAACCTTCAATGCTCGCGCGAAAACAATCCAAGTTTGTACAACCTCTCTTTATAGCTAATACATTCCAATCCAGGCAACATCCTGGTAAACCTCTTTTGCAATGTCTCCAAAGCCTCCACATCCATCCTGTAGTGTAGCATCCAGAACTGCATACAATACTCCAAACGTGGCCTAACTAAAATTTTATATAGCCGCAACATGACTTGTTAATTTTTATGCTCAATGCCCTGATCAATAAAAGCAAGCATGCCGTATGCCTTCTTTGTACCTTATCCAATTGTGTTTACCAATTTCAGGGAACTATGGATATTGAATTAATGCTAGGCTATTAGCCTAGAAACAATTGATAGATTTTATTGAAAATGTAAAGAAATGTATTTTACAAAAGAAAGTATGAATGCCTTGTATTTTTATAAATCACAGTGTGTTATATTTTCACCCACTAGCAGTAAAGAACTATGAACTGCGTACACAGTGCCAAGTTAACAAAGTTAAAAAGTTACGAGATGAAAATTGTTTAGGGTGACAACTGATGGCTCTACAAGTAGACTTGATGCACTCTCAGGTGAGGATATCAGATCAGGCAGAAGATTCTAATACAGTTCTAGTACATTCTAGTCCAGTTCTCTTATAAATAATGAACTTGAAGAAAGAAAATGTTGGATAACATCACATCAGAAAAGGGATTAACTTCTTACAGATAAATACACAGGGAAGAGAGAAGCAGGATCATATGTGGGATCATGGTATCCCTCATGAAATACCAACTTCTGCAAGCATACAAAAATTTGCTCAGTTTCTTTACAGATAAAGGAAAATTAGGAGGGACTTCTATTCAAGAGATTGAATGTGACAATAGAAACCAAATTAAGAAAGAAAATACATGATGGACTCGATAACTTTTTCTTTTGATGTCTCTTTCTATTTTCCGTTCAACTGCAATAATATAACACAAATTAAAATTAAGCAATGACAGCTTTTGAAATCTTGGCCACTATGACTACTGGTTATGAAACTAAAACAATAATAGCAATAATAACAGTTCACATTTAAATAACAACTTTACCATTATGAAACAGCACAAAACTCTGTAGCCAAAGTGTTAGGCAACTCTTCCCTTGTTCTTCCTTCTTCTTTCCTGATCCATCTTCCATCTGAAGAAAGCAGCTGTTTGATGTACACTGTCGCCTATTAAGGACTTCCCACTATATCCAAACATCTGTTAAATGCTCTATTTCTAGTGGCTGGTAGATTATCCTGTGACATTCAATTGTTTGAACATTTTTAAAACTGATTAATGCAGCCTCATTACCCAAGATTTAGGATAAGTCCTAAAAATGTTGACAAAAGAAGTAAATTTAAAGTTCCTCTTAAAATTAGAGAGGTGAGGGGGTATCATGATGGATTTCCAAAACTTGGAGCCCAGGTATTTAAAGGTATATCTCCTCCAGAGCTTTTGATATCAATGATGTGTAAAAGGCCATGATTGGAGAAGTACAGGTGTCTTGGCTAGTTGTAAGGCTAGAGAAGATTACATAGATAGGGAGGCGTCAGACCAGACCAGGGAGGAATTTGAAGAAAAGGATGAAAATTTTAAAATAAAGATATTGCTCGGCTATAATGAGTGAATGGGCTTGGTGCAAGTTAGGAATGGACAGCTGGGTTTTGGATGGCCTCCAAGTTTATGTAGGGTCAAAATAGAAGAACATTGAAATAGTCAAGGTTAAAGTTAACAAAAGCATGAATCAAGATTTCAGCAGGAGATGAGGTGAGACAGAGTTGAATTTGAGTGATGACACAAAATTGGAAATGAATTTAGGTGAGCAAATAGGCATGTCATCAGAAACACAACTCAGGTCAAAAATGACACTAAGATTTTGAACAGTCTGACTCAACATTACATAGTATCAGGGAAAGGGGTAGAGTTAATGCCAAGAGGATGGCATTTGTGGTGAGATAATGTTTAAGCCTTCTGCTCATTTAGTACTGGATGTCAGGCAAATAGTGTGGAACATTAGAGCCAGTGATGCAAGGCAGATTGAGTTGGGTGGAATGGGAATCGCTGCTGGTAGTGATCAAGAGAAATGATGACAACTTGGTCCTACCCAGATAGATGGCAGGTGAGACAAATGATCCAGTCTGCCTGATTTTCAGCTTACTTTACCTTTCAGCTCATTTTACTGTGTTTCTTTTCACCTTGTATTTATTTGTCCCCTCCATTTACACCACTTCAAGCTCTATAAAGCTTCACAGATTGCTTTTAAAATCAATTTCCATTGCTAGACTGAGCAATGTATTGTGTTTAAAAAACCCATTATAAGTGCCAATCTGACATGGTTAAAATGTAGGATGGTCATGTCGATCAGATGGGCCCAGTAAACCCACCTAAAAGCAACTATACAGGCCCTTCAGAATTCAGATGCAACCAATAGTGAGCCATGTCAGAGTTATCTAGGTACAGCATATTGTGGAATAATACTCTACAATATTAATATACAAAACCTAGATGCACTTGCATGAAATCACTTAGCTTTTACATTGGATATTGTTCTAAGCTAAATGAACAAGATATTTCATTTATTAATTGGCTACATTCAATATCACACTGAATAATTTGTATGTTTCTATAAATGTCTATGCTTATCACATTTAATTAACACTGCTGCAAAACCAAGATTTTTTTTTAAATTGCAAAGAAAATGCTATTTCTTTCCAATATAAATATTTTTCAACAGAGATTGATTTTGCCCTTTGTATGAAGTAGCATATAGAGGAGTAAGTTTTTATTTACAAATGGTTTGCTGCATATATATGAGCTTAATTTTTATTTAAGGTATACTCAACAAACATCACTATAGAAAAGTTAAATTTGCCTACAATAACATCATATATTTTTCCCTCATTCTCAAAGTCTGGAATATTCTGAACCTATCAGCTTTCTTCTCAGGATGTCTTTAGCAGATAGTGTAGTAAACCTGTCAGTGAGGTCGTACTGTGAAGAAGATCATGGTGAAAAAAGAGGAAGCAATACCACTGATGGCACGTTAGTGAGTACATAAGAGAACAAATATGTTAATTGGATAGAAATTCAAGATCCCAAATTTTTGCATCTGTGTCGATTGATGTCATTCCTGTTAATTGTAGCACAGCCAACACTCACTTGTAAGTGCAATACATTTGGTTCAGCAACATTTATAGCCTTGTAAATTGCTGGGCCAGTAAACATTCTGTCGATTCTATACCGTGCTTTTTTGACGAGGATACTGTGAAAATGTTTGTGTGCAAGCAGTGAAAACGTTGGCATGGAATCCTTCCAGCTGGTGTCCGGTAATCTCATTCCGGCTTTTAGTGGACAAGCCACATAAACGTCCATAACACAGCACTAGTTAACATTTAGTTGGATCTCTCAATCAAAAAGTTACATTAAAACCAAAAAGGTTCTTAATGAATTTGGAATTTAGGCCCTCCCATTGCCTCAGAATTTGTGGCTCTTAATGACAGTGAGACTTTATGCACTCACCATGGCTTCTGTGCAAAACTGACAGCAACTTCTGCCATAAGCACATGGTGTAAGATTTTACATTCAGGGGCCACAGGTATCTGAGATAAGCAGTCGACTCCTTGCAGGTAATTTTAAGATCATTTATTTAAGTTTATTAAGCAGCAGCCATTTGAATAAGGTAGATCAACGATATTGACAGGAAAGATTTGCCACCACAGCAGTTAAGTGGTTTGCTAATACCAGAGGATGAACAGATGGTTGGCATAGGATGTGCTTAGAACATATTGATTTCTGTTGCTTGTGATGGTAGCATCCTGCACCCTAGTTGAAATATTAGCCAAATCTTCCCTTAGTTTTCCTTCATCTTTCCCAGTCTATCTTCCATCTAAAGAAGATAACTGCCTGATGAGCACTATCACCTGTTGAGGACTGCCCTTATGTCAAATAAACTTTATTGTTATTATACTTTACCTCTCCTGCCTATTAATGTACCCTATCTCAACCATTTATCTGAATCTTTCTAACCAATTATTACAGTGTAGGTATTTTGAATATTAGGGTAGTTACCTCCTTTGAGGTCAGCTTTTGAGCTTACGTCATGTTGGGAATCATGATGAATCCTAGTGTTTTCTAAATAGTTTGCATAGATAGGGCGATACACAACTTGCCATTGTATCTGCCTAGGAATGTCCTGTTCTTTCCTGAACTAAGAGATCTTGACATTTCCATGGGCTGTTTAATGTGTATTTCTGGAGAAAAAGAAAATTCATAAGATTAGTTTATAATACAACACAGAAAACACCAACGCTGAAACACCCCTAATTTATTATATTGATAAGCGTGAAAATCCAGAAGTTGCTGTCAGGGTATTCCTCCATAGAGTGCGATGCTGCAGACTTTGCAGGCACAATCAGCACAGAATTTAGCCATTTAAAAGTGAACTTCAATGTTGTTGCATTATTAAGAACAAAACAAAGAACAAAGAAAATTACAGCACAGGAACAGGCCCTTCGGCCCTCCAAGCCTGCGCCGATCCAGATCCTCTATCTAAACCTGTCACCTATTTTCCAAGGATCTGTATCCCTCTGCTCCTTGCCCATTCATGTACCTCTCTAGATACATCTTAAATGACACTATCGTGCCCGCCTCTACAACCTCCACTGGCAACGCGTTCCAGGCACCCACCATCCTCTGCGTAAAGAACTTTCCATGCATATCTCCCTTAAACTTTTCCCCTCTCACTTTGAAATCATGTATATAATTGAGTCTTTGAACAGTGCGTAGGTTGAATTTTAAGAACCCCTGCATGTGGATTGGAAGGCAGGTTACATGGAAAATCCGCACTGTACAATGCCTGGTGCCAACCCACCTAAGCATGTCCTCTTTGCAATTATACACAGGATGAGAGATCCATCAAATGACTCAGTTGTCCTTGTGTGAATTAAAACCTTTATCTGGTTGATTAAGGACTACTGAAGAGCCTCATCCCTCCATGACAGGTACTTTTATTCACAGCAAGGGAAGACAACACCATCTGCATGTCCCAATAGATTTAGCAACTTGCAGTTGTGTCAGGCATGGGTGGGTGGGTGGACCTCTGGAGCCCATCGGGTGTGCCCTAAAGCCAAAGTCATTCCCCTTTCTTTACCATCCCCCGGTCTCTCAAATCTGGATCCCAAACCCCTGTCTGTCAGCCTCACTGGAGATTCTGGACTTACCACTGAGGCCAGGCTCCTGTTCCTTGCAGTTGGAGACTTCCAGTTACTCAATTGGGGAACCACTGTCTAAAGTCACATTCCTTTCCATATAAGGGCAGAAATCCCACCTACAACCACTTAAAACTGTTCATAGCATAACTGGCATAAATGTTGAGCTAAGAGTATTTAGGGACCACTTCAATCTAGTCAATAATTGTGGACAATCAGCCTCTTTGGACCTGAACACTACTTTTAGATGTTGAAAGATCATGATCAAATTTAAGAGATTTTTAATTGTTCATTAAATATTTCTGCATGATATCTCATTTTCTGGCTTAATGTCATGTGTACATCCCAACCTTCAGTTTGATTTCTGTAAAATGATTAAACCATAAATGGCAATTGATGTATTTTATATTCTGGTTTGCTGTCACTGAGAATTCTTCAATCTGATTGACTGAAGGTTGCACCATTGTTCCAGGATTCCAGAGATTTCCCATAGATAGCACAATCCTGAATCTGGCATCGTGGTAGGAGAAAGTATTTTTGTGGAGCATACTTGCAGACAGTTACATTTCACTGATCACAAAAGTTGGGCCATTGTAATTAGAATATGAGGAATAGAGTTCAATGCATCTGTCCTCAGCTCTATGTCTACATTTTATCTAATATGTTTAGCTGGAGGCATTTGTAAAAATAATTGAAATTAAGTTACGATTTGAATTGCAGATTAATTTCTCAGTGTTTTCGGCATGTTTGGTATATAACTGCAAAAGAAATGTGAAAATAAATAAAGATTTGGCAAGATAACAGAAATGTCTTACATACAAATAAGGTAGTACAGGTGATAGATTTTCAAAAAATTGAGTCCAAGAACAAATTGTGTTTTATGGATGAAACAGCTTCCTTAATCTGATCTCTAATCTTGTTTCAGTAGCAGAATGGACAAAATGTATGATTAAACATGCGTTGCACAGGTTTATGTAACGTGCATTTATTTAAAAGTGAAGTCCTATTGTTAAAACAAGGATGGTGCATGCATAGTTAATGCAAGCTCAAAAATGGGGAAAGGACCAGAACAGTCCATTTGCGTTAAGATCAGATAGCCCTCATTTAACTTGTAAACTCCCACAGTCCTCCCAGCGAGATAACCTATCTGATTGAAATTTTATAGCAGGAGGCTACAGTCAAGGTTCTATATGAATACATCTTGGCAGTTGGGGATTACACAATACACTAGAAAGCTCAGATTAACAAAGAGATCTTAGGGTGCTTCTCCACAGATCTCTAAACGTTGCAAGACAGGTTAATAGAGTTGTTAAGGAACTGTCACAGATGGCGACATTTGGCTGCCAAGGTCTATTGTCATACCTTCTACTCCCTGTCTTCTGACATGTTAAATTGTTCATTTTGTACCAACGCCTTGACAAGGGCCTCCAAGTTCCTATTGGGGAATCACAGTGCCATCTTCCCCTTTTCAGATAACTTCAGATTCTATCTGTCAATGAATAGAGTGCACTGAGGCTGCAAGGGATGTTGGTCTTTCAGCAGATATCTGCTGTGTGTGAGTTGTCCAGGGAACAGCATACGGTAAGATGGGGCTGGAATCAAACATGAGGGACGTCATAGTGTCAAAGCATATAGCTAATGAGGCATGTTTGTTAAGGTATGACAACAAAACTCGCAAGGTCTCACAGTAAAAAAAATGCGTAAAGAACTCAACACAATTTGGACTTAGCCAGAAAAGGTAAGATTCAGTCCTACAGATATTGAGAATAACTTGATCATCAAAATTATGAGAGGTTTTCACATGATGGGTTGTTACTGTTGGCTAGTGTCACAAAAAGAAGTAAAATGAAAGTCAAAATTATATCTATATACTAAGTGTTGTTAAAGGGTGACGCGTCTGTCACAAACTGTTGCTGAAGTTGAATCTGTAAATTACTGAGAAAGAAAATCATATAACTGTTCAATAGTGAGAAATTCAATAAAAAAAAGTGAGAATAATCTTGAAGACTTGTTTACAGAAGAGGACAAGCTCAGACTTGATGGACCAATTTTCTTTCAACATTGCATGATATTATCAATTTCGACTGTGAAATAATCGAAATCAGATTTGTCACCTTTGACCTTTCCCATTTGATTTTCCTTTCCAAAGAAATCAAGAAGAAAGGAAGTCTGACAAGTTGCATAACAGACAACCAGTCTAATAATGGCCATCTTACACTTCACCATTGTTGAAACTTCCACCCATGTATCTCCTGTATTGTACGTAGTTGCATTACATCATCAGGATTGTTATGGCCCAATTACTTCACTGTATCCCTCACTACTAGTAATGGCTTTATTCAGGATAATTACACTGGAGAAAAGCTTGTTTTATTATCTATAAAGGTTTTACCTGGCTATAGATGCATGAAATCAGTTACTCGCTTGGGTAGTTTTACATTGGCATTTCTGAGTGATTGTGTACAGAAGGCTGAAATACTGATGATAGTGGTCTGTGAGTCAAGATTGAAAGAGAGTTAGGTTGAAAGACTGAGAGCAACAGTGATAAAGGACTGAAAACTATGAAGAATAACTACTTGGATGAGGCATTGAAAAGCTGATAAGATTTGGAACTATACCTCATCGAGTATGTCACAAAAGTAAAATAGAATTAATGTTGGAAATCTGAAACAAAACCAAAAAATGCTGGAAAGACACAGTAGGCTGGCAGCATCATTGAAGAGAGAAGCAAAGTTAACAGGCTGAATTTTCCCACCAGCTTCAGTCCTCGATGTTGAGACTGAATGATGGTCAGGTATCCCTACTTACTGGCAGTGGGGTCAGCTCTTCAATTTTATTTCGGTTGTGATGTGATGTCTATAATATAGTTCCTTTCATTTATGCTCAATGCTAGTCTTTGAATAAAGGTACATATTGTTAGTCCTTTATTTTACAGAAGCGGAAAGAAAGAATAAACAAAAAAAAGATAAGATATGGTAAATACTACAAGTCCACAATGAGAATCACAGTCTAAAAGAATGAAAATTACTGTGAGTCAATTGTTGGCATGGGAAGGACAATAAGGTCATTTACATCTGAAGGAAGCTTTGTTATGTAGTGAGTAGCCAATACTGCAGATATAGAACAGAATTATTTTATTTGGCAGGCACCATGATGTAGATAATCTTCCAGGTCCCAGCCTGTATTGTCTCAGTGTCAGACACTGGTGGGATATTTGAAGGCATGGACAATGAGTGATCAGGGTGTGTGTTTGTACTCCATTTAAGGAAGGTAGGCAGACTGTTGAGGCTGATGGGCCAATAGGATGCTTCTAACCTTTAAAAATAGGCAGTCATGACTCCATCAGAGGTTGAATTTGCTGATGCATGTGGTAGAGGGGGCAAGGCTGTCTCAAGATTCTGTCTCAAGTCTCCCTCTGAAGATTTAAAAACTGAGAATAAAACTAGCCACAGCTGCCAGTCTCCGACTGTGAGTAGGGAGTCTCACCACAGCACAGCTGATACCTTTTTTGCTGGTGAGTTAAAATGCTGCAGAACCATGAACATCCAAATGAATCAGTGTGCCAGCCAGTGTTGGGAGACTGTGAGCCTGTCCGTCTCTGTTCCTGCCTTTATAGGCTGGGTGGTATATACAGTCATGGGATTGTGGCAAGCATTAGAAAACAGAATCCAAGCCTGGATTATCAGGGAGCACAGCCAAGGGAATAGCAATTGAGACAAATAAAAAATCCTTTCTTGAAATGTTATCAGTCTGAGCATTGTGAAACAAAACTGTGCAGTTTAATTTCAATCATAGAGTGAAGTGATTTCAATGTGCCGATGTAAATGTTAATAGCGATAATCTCTGGTGAACAGATTAAGAACTGGAGCAGCAAGATCTAGTGGCCAGTTTAAACACTAAGTTGATAGCATTCATGCACTGAGTATGTGACTATTCACTAGCCAAGTGCTAATGGTCTGAATATATTGGATACACTCTGGTCGATCAATTTGAGAACATTTGATGCTGCATAAAACCAGCTTTATCCTGTTCAAAGCATGCACTCTCTGCAGGTACATTGGTTCAGTGAACATTTTAATTATACTGCCAGAGTACACATGACTAAATCACAATGTTCTCAAATCTAAGATGTATGCTTTGATTTTCAGAAAATTGATGGCACACTTTTTCATGCAGTGCAGCGTTCTATATTTGGTGAGT
Source organism: Rhincodon typus (assembly GCF_021869965.1). Taxonomy (NCBI): domain Eukaryota; kingdom Metazoa; phylum Chordata; class Chondrichthyes; order Orectolobiformes; family Rhincodontidae; genus Rhincodon; species Rhincodon typus. The sequence continues at coordinate 29,194,704 of NC_063345.1, read as the reverse complement.
AATTGTTCTGTGGATTCAGAAATGAATAGAATCTTGGAACATAACCCATGATAGGGCAACAGTCATTTGTAACACGAACACATTAAACCTGCGTGTCCGATCCTGCATTCTCTGCAGGAGCAACTGTAATTAGAGGCATGCTCAGTCTTTTAATTGTCTTCATTTTGACCACTGAAATCTGTTTTGCATGACCACTAGGCATCCAACTGGACAGCATTTTTATTCCATTTAATTATAAAATAAGATTTGTAAGGCAGAATCTCAAGAGATTTATAGTATTCATATTTATTGAGTATAAATAGAAACCTGTGAATTAGTTTTGCATACTGTGATATAACTACAGTTAATAAATGTTATCATTCTTCACAGGGAACAGTGTAAGAGTGATTGAATTCGTCTAATCTCTAATCATATTTTTAAAAGAAAATATTTATATCGTATAGAGGTAAAGAGGTTTGTTCTTTATCCATAAAATTAAACAAAGTAAATATTTTGGCATAATAATTAACAATTAACAATAATCTAACAATTATACATGATTTTAATCTACATGAGCGGCTGACATAAAACTCAAAATCAAAATGAAAATATCATCTGGATCTTACATCAGACCTATAATGAATACGTGCAAGTAGTGCTGTCCCAACTATGAGGCATGAGGCTACTGTAAAATTAGCCATTGCGTCTTATTTCAGGTACTTTTTTCAAACTAAACTTGCATTGACCGCACCAGCTTCAGATGAGTGTTAGGAATATGGTGCAAGCAATAGTGGAAGGATCAATTCCTACATCACATCTACTCCTCCTGGCTTGACAGAATTGTCTTTAAGAATACTTTACTTGGTAGCTGCAGTGGCTACTAAAGGATTCTGAACACAGCAAAGCTGACTCTTCCTCTGCTCATCCCAAACAAATTCCTTCATGGATACTAATAAGGATATTCAGCATCTAATTGCATATGATAGGACTTGACAAATGATTTAGGTAGCCAGTAAGAATGCCTGAATATGCTTGACCCAGCATCTGGTTGGATATCTTTGCATGTTCTTTTGGTTTTGTCGTGTATTATTGAGATTGGCTTTATCACACATTTTTGAATTGTAATTTCCCCAATATTTAAGAATATAAGTAAAATTATCACTTTCAATGTAATGATAATTAACCTGTCTAGGTCAAAAAGGGAACAAATCAAATTGCTGAGGTTCACTCTCATATGTGATAAATTGTTTGAGCTAGAAAAATCAAATTTAAAACTTGTTCATTTTGCTGTCTTTCATCCTGTCTCTTATTTCTCTCTTAAATCAATGTTTCCTTTCATTTTTTTATTTCTCACTGTTACTGATTTGATTCCACATAAATTACTCCACCTTTCATCTCCATAATTCCTCAATTGATTTCATCCATTGGCTATGGAGATACATTGTTATCTCTATTGTCCTCTGGGGACGCAGATACAAGTTAAATATTCAAGATGAATAGGACAGGATGAAGTCAAATGTTATGCACTATATAGTGACATTATCTTCACTATTGTACTCATATTTTAAATGCCTGTTGGTTTCAAATCCCTTCTCACTGAGGAAACACATTTAAACACTTCCTGAACGAACTTTCACATTGCTTGTTTAATTGCCTTCTCTGGTAACTTATTCCACAATTTCAGCATCTTTTGGGTAAAATTATTCTGTCTCAAGCCCCTTCTTACTCCAAACTTATAATTGTCATTGCATTTGAACACCACCAAAATGAACAACTTATGTGTGTCAGTTTTGTCAGTTGCCTTTAAAACTTAAATTTGATCAGTTTTAAACCGATGAAAACAAATACTATTTCTTAAATCAGAATAACACAATAAGCATAGAATAGAGTAGGGAAGCAATTACTTAAAACGTAGAAGAATATTAAAGAATCTTTCATGGTCTATGGATAGGAGGGTACAGGGAGGCAATAGGATCAAAAAACCTTTTGAAAGCAAGTTGCAAGACAAAATGACTTATGGAGAGGGTTCTAGGCAGTTAACAGTTTGGCTTTCACTGATGAAACAGTAGAAATCAGGTCATGAGCAGTAAATGCAACCTCTCTCAACACATCTGTGAGGGTGAAAGGGCAACAGAGGATAATATTTCAGTTTGAGTTTTGCAGTGAGCATTATTGGACTAATAGATTCCAATAACATTTATGATTTAAAACTATGTTCTTATATTTCTTTCATAAATCAAAAAATTGAATGGAACAGTTGAATGAAGGGATGTTAGAAATTTTTCTTAGGAGCATTATATATTATATTGTTCTATATTAGTGCTTTCGATGAGGAGTGTCACTCAATTAGAACATAGAACATTAGGTGGCACAGTTGCTCAGTGGTTAGCACTGTTATCTCACAGCACCAGAGAACCAGGTTCAATTCTAGCCGCAGGTGACTGTCTGTGTGGAGTTTGCACATTCTCCCTGTGTCTTTGTGGGTTTCCTCCAGGTGCTCCAGTTTCCTCCCACAGTCCAAAGATGTGCACACTAGGTGGATTGGCCATGCTTAATTGCCCATAGCATTCAGGGGTGTGTAGATTAGGTGGGTTATATGGGGATGGGTCTGGGTGGGATGTTTTGAGGGTCAGTGTGGACTTGTTGGGCCAAAGGGCCTGTTTCCACACAGTAGGGATTCTATCATCTATGTTTTGGAAATTTGGGTACACTGCTTACAGTACTCTTAACCTTTTCATACATTAAGATTGAATGAAGACTTTGAAGACTCAAACTATTGGCTAACATAATATTCTGATAATCTTTACTGGAATTACTTTGGTACTTCATTTTAATTATCTGACTATGCATAACACTGTTGCTTAGTTAATATTAGTATTTTATTTGTATTATATTCTTATTGTAACAGCTATTCATTCAAATCATGTTTGATAGAAACTAAATGAGTGTACTTCTTAAATAATTTATAAACTGCAATATCTGAGGATGTAGAAATATGCAAATTGGGCACTCCTGGAAGAGAAGTGCCAGTGAATTAAAAACTAATGCAAATGCAAAGTTTTGATGAATGATTCTGATGTGAATGTTAAGTCTCTTTGCCTCTTCACAGATGCTAACAGATCTGCTGAGCATTTCCAGCATTTTGTTTTTGTTTTTAATGCAGGTATTTTCTTGATTTTTTCATCAGCCCACCCACACAACACAAAATTGACGTTATTGTTCAAAAAGTAGTCCTGCCTTTTAATTCGTCTGCTACAGCTATTAGATTAGGACCCCCTTCATAGTCTGGATAAAATTAATTTGTGGTCCAAAGCTGGACTTCTATCAGTTGTTTGACATTTATTATGTAAGGAATCCTTTCATGCATTGTACAATTCATACAGCCACAGATGTGTTCCTCGACAGACAGTGTTTTTCTGAAAACAGTACGCTAACATCCTGATCACACAATTCGCTTCGTACATTTTCACAAAGTGTATAAGTGTTAGCCATTGAATTGCTGCATAATCAATATTTGTGCAACAGTCAGGAATACTCTCTTTGCGTATTATGTTCATCAAGGCAAGATTAATGCTAATATTAATACTCTGTCAGAGGTCACACAACACCAGGTTATCGTCCAACAGATTTATTGGAAATCACATAGATTTTGGGGTCCAGCCCCTTTGACAGGTGCAGTGAGAGAGCAGGACACACAGACCCAAAGTTTATAGGCAGAGAGATCAAGGGCAGAGAGATCAAAAGATCATACAACTGGTTTGAGCAAAGTGTTGGATGATAAGTCTCTGCAGGTGACCAGGACTGTTAGACCAGAATGGAGAAACTATGCCATGTTTTTTGCAGCCTTCAACATGTCATCGATGACGATGAGCAGCTCGCCAAGATTTTTCCTACACCTCCACTTATTGGCTTCAAACAACCGCCAAACCTTAAAATGACCATTGTTCGCAGAAAACTACCCAGCCTTCATGACATCATCGACCACAACACCACACAACCCTGCCATGGCAACCTCTGCAAGGCATGTCAGATCATCAATATAGACACTACCATCACACGTGGGAACACCGCCCACCATGTTGACGACAAATACTCATGTGAATGGCTAATGTTGTCTATCTCATATGCTGCAAGCAAGGATGTCCCAAGGCATGGTATATTGGTGAAACCATGCAGAAACTATGAGAATGGATAAATGGACACCGCACACCAATGGCCAGACAGGAATGTTCACTCCCAGTCAGGAAAATCTTCAGCGGTCAAGGACGTTCAGCCTCCAATCTTCGGGTAAGCGTCCTCCAAGGCGGACTTCAAGATACACAGCAACGCAGCACCACCGAGCAGAGACTTATAGCCAAGTTCTGTACCCATGAAGACAGGCTCGACCGTGATCTTGGGTTCATGTCGCGCTAATGGTGACCCCACCACACTGTTCTGTATCTGTAAGATCTTCTTTACTGTCCTGTTTTGACAGCATCACCTTGATAAATTGTTATGATCGCTCTGCCTTAAGTTAGTTTGCAAAGTTTTGAATTTAACATGAAATTCCAGTCATTTAGTTTGTCTCCGCACCACCTTATTGTTAATTTTGTTGTAATTTTCTTTCTGCCTCACTTAATCGGATTATAGCTCATCCGTTCCCTAGTTATTCAGCTGTTGACACTTTACTCACTGTCTAACACTCTTAGTCACCTGCAGAGACTTATCATCTGATGCTCCACTCATGCCGGTTGTATGATCTTTTGATCTCTCTGCCCTTGATCTCTCTGCCTATAAACTCTTGGTCTGTGTGTCCTGCTCTCTCACTGCACCTGACAAAAGGGCTGCACTCTGAAAGCTAGTGTGATTCCAAATAAACCTGTTGGACTATAACCTGGTGTCGTGTGACTTCTAACTTTGTCCACCCCAGTCCAACACTGGCACCTCAATATCATTAATACCCTGGAACAGGTATTTGCTTTAGAGTAATGCATCCACTATTTTGCTACATCCTCAGAAGAATGCTATTGCCCATTAGCAATGTAACATTTTACACTTTCCACACCATGTTCCTTTGAGTCAGGCTGCCAGTTATTTTCAATTTCTTTTCCACTGAGAACTGGATTGAGACTGACTATGCTCATTACGTGATTTTTTAAAGCCAAGAGAGGCGGGAAACTTTCATCCCTTCTGAAAGGTAAGTCTGCCAAAGTGTTCTCAATCAATTGTCACTTGAAAAATTGAATGTGTTTTGATTTAAAAGCAGACAGTACTCTAAATAGGCTAACTGTCTGGCTGTCAACATTTGGTAGTAAATACAGATTACTCATCTTGAATCCTGCACAGCCCATCTGTTTCTATGAAATGATACCTCATATTTAAGCAGTAGCTTTGGAACAAGTCATCTTGCTTTGAAATCATCCATTTCGAAAGAAAATCTATACTCAGGGCACGTACACGAATAATTGCAAGTTTCTATCTGCAGTAGTCTCTTCCTTTAAATGAGTCTAATGAAGTACATATGCCTTAATTGTTTGGAGCTATCTATTTTCCTGAAAGATGAGATTATATTTCTCTGCTTGCATCCCAGGAGAATAGTTCCTTGGTTTCAGCCAGTTTTCAGGGCACGAAGTTCACCAGGCTTTTCTATATCCAAGGCAACTAATATCTTTAAGCCAGTGCTGGAATCTCTGATATCAAAGTTCTTTATTGAAACCGTGATCCCAGAAGTTATCAAACTTATTCAAAAAACTTCTTGACTTCTTCCACATATTTTCCACTTGGTTGAAGTATAAAATATGAAACACTCTTTTTGGAAGGTGTATTCAATGTGCATTTTAATATAACAATGGGATGATTTTGAGTGCTAAGTGCTGCAGATATTTACAAGAATATTTTCAATGTGTGAAAGACATTTTGTACAATTGTACAGCACGTTATTTTGATTTATTAGTCAATGGCATTCTCACTTTAGAGTAGGAATATATATGGATCCCAAAGCAGTGTTTGTAAACAGATGGGTAGCTCTCCTGGTATCTTGGCAAAACATCAACAGATACAGATTGATTAGTTATTCATCACTTTAAAGTTTTTGGGATCTTTCTACATGAGACATTGCCTCTATATTTTCTAATTTAGCAGCAATCATTTTGAAATAATGCATTACATATGGAATACTTTGAAACATTTCTGTGATATACGGGATTTCCCAGGCCAAGGGCGGTAGGGTTGAATTCTTATAGTGTGTTAAATCTCCAAAATGGATCACAACTTCATCTCACCATCCCACTGATGTGGGATTATCACCACAGTTGCTGTCATTTTAGCAACACAAGTATCTTATGAGTAACTGTTTGGTAACTTGCATGTGTGTGAGGCTATTGGCTTTCCTCTCTCCTGCCTGCTCCAATATTAAATGCAATGTCAATCCCCATCATGGCTGTCATCTGCCTTTGAGTATTGAATTCCAAAGTCAGTTTCTGTCCTCCTTCCTTTACAGTGTGACTAGTGTCACTAATGGAGTGCAGATTTCATCCCCAGCTCAAGTAAGGGCTCGTGTTAAAACAGTATTGTGTCAGTGACACAACTGCAGTGCAAGGCTGGGGTCTGGAAATGACCCAGTTTTCCAAATTTGGATGGTAATCACGCTTCAAGTATTAGAAATTCCACCCATTGGTTGATTTTCTGGGTTAGCTTTTAATAACCAGTGTATGTACTGCTGGTTGGACTCCCGTCCTCCATAATCTCAAAATCATGCAATATTTTGTTGTCTGTATCCTTAGTTGTATAAAATCCCATACACCCATCACATCTACATTGCTTACTTATATTGCTTCACAGTTAATCAGTGCCTCCATTTTAACATTCTCTTCTTTGTTTTCATTAACCCCCAATGCCTCCCAAACTCTAACCATATCTCGTCACACAATCTCTGAGATATCAGTGTTCTCTTCAATTTTGCCTCTTTAGAATTGTTGGCTTTAATCCCCCTTTCTTCAGCAGACATGGTTTCAGCTGTCATGGGACTAAGTTGTGGAATTCCACCACTAAATCTTTTGATCTCTTCATCCCTCCATTCTCCTTTAAGATATACTTTATGATCTGTCTCTGACCAATTATTTGGCCAGTTACCTTAATAAGTCTTCATGTAGTTTTGTGTGAAATTTTATGCGAGTAGCATCCCTTTGAAGTGTCTTGCAACATTTCATTTAAAAGCATTATAAGTGGTTTGATTTCCAGGATTTTAATCTAGAGAACGTGTTTTTACTTGACGAAACAAATGCTGGGAATTATTATTTTCGAACATTGTTGAAAAGCAATGTAATAAAGAAGGAAGTTGACTAATTATTATCTGACTACGAGAATGTATCTTACAGAACAGTACTGACCTATTAGCTTCTAGTCACAGATTCTGCCTTGGTAGTAGATCTCAGCTAGAATGATGGTGAGGACATTAAAACTGATCTCAGAAAAAAAGTATCCTGGCTTTAGGCTTGTGCCTACATATATGGATCTGATCAGGATTAATTTAATGTCCCAAGTTCATGTGTGTGTCCAATATTCACAATTAAAAAAAGGAATTAAGTCTTGGCTAAGTGCCAGTTTCATGGAGGGTTTCTTTCTGTGAGGCCTAGAGAGTTTTCTCGCTGTATTTTACCAAATCTGCCTCATTAACTATCCTACCCCTGTGGTGCCCTTCTTATCCAATTTGAACCTTATTCTATCACTCACCATTGCTGGGATTCCCTGGCATGGATTGGCATCCTTTGTGCTTGCATCATGTTTAAAAGTCCATTGTGTACCTGAATAAGCTCTGTCAGTCTGGAGCAGTCCTGCTTGATTCTCAACATTTGTCCCGGAGAAGGGAAAATTGGTGCCCTGCTTTGTGGGTAGGGACCTGGAGGTCCTGATAGATGGTGTGGTGCTCATACAGAGTTTCTTCTTATGCCAGGACCGTCAGAAGATACCACGGCACCAGACCATTCCAGTCTACACCGCAATCAGTGCAGTCTGAGAATTTGGAGGAATGTACAGCAATGTGAGAAGGTCAATTACCTTCTCCACTCTGCCAGGGTAAGTGCCACTATCTTCTGTCTGGTCACTCACTCTATTTCTGCTAGAGCACCCACCTTCCACCAAGGGTCCCACTCTATCATCCCCACTATCATCTGCAATATCTATCGTTGTCAGACTACCCAACCCCTGACACCTCTCATCCTGTAAATATATTGCCTTTTCACTCATTCAGGACACCTCCCAACAGCACCAACAGTACCAGCTGTGCCATCCATGTTCACTACTCTTAATACTTGCCTCTTTCATATCAAGAGGAAAACAGTATAGAATTGACCAGAAAGAGTTAGGATGTATTGTGGACTGCCTGATATTTGACTCCTCACCTCTTTTGAGGAATAGATCCTGACTCTGACTGTCTGGCCATGTCTAAGCCCCTGGACTTGTCTCAGAGTCTGCCCTTGGCTTACTGTCCCAGATCCCCCGATCGAAGGCTCTCTCCCTTGACTTGATGGATGATTGCTGACAATCATGACAAGTTTCTTAGCTTTGTGTCTGTGCTCGACAGCCCTGTTATATAATGGTATCATGAGCCTGGCATTTTTGACTGAAGAACAAGCTAGAAAAAGGCAAGGCATGGCAGGGCAAGGCAAAGCAGGAAGGCAAAAAGCATCCAGACAGGTACAAAGTGCATGAGCACCAACAGCAAACAAAGAGGCTGGAGATGCAGCCTGGTCCTGTCCATGAGCTGTGTGTGTGTCTCTCAGAGCCGAGTGTCCTTGCAGCAGCATTACAATTGTCACAATTGTGCCCCCAGGTGCAGCATTGAAGTGCAGAAATAGCCTGAAAGTGGGTTGGACATCTACCATAAGGGCTCTTGAAGGATGGCACATGTCAGATTCAAATCTCTTTGGATGTGGGCTGCATGCAGCCAGTGTCTGCAAAGCACACCCTGAGATTTAGGTGTCTGGTGTCCAACAGCAAGGTCCAACAGAGCAAGCGGCAAGCAGAAGGGACCTGGTACCCACTCTGACTTCCATGTCAAGAATTTTCAGAATCCAGTCTCCTCATGATGGGTGGTAGGATAGAAAGCTGCATATTAAGGAGGCAATACTTGCAGTCAATTAAGTAATTTACAAGCAATAATTCCCCTTAATTAATAACTCATCGCTGCCTAGCGAGAATCCTACTTCAACGCCAGAAACTTAGTTTAAAGATGATTTGAGTTGCTCCTAATGTCGACATAGGCCTCATTGGACTTTCTGGATGATTCTGCAACATTTTTCATTCAAGTCCCGAGACAGTTATTAATATAAGACGAGTTGTATAAGGTAGCGGTGACTGCTTCCTGTAGCAATTAGTTGGAGAGTGCACTGTGAATGAAAATCAGCCAATCTCAGAACAGTATAAAACAGAATTTCATCTCTACTTACTTAAAACCTGACCCTTTCGGGTCTTAACAGTGCTCATTAGTGAAAAGCCATACCCAAGAGGAAAAGAATTTGAACATCTTATGGAAGGCAACTAGCACTCAGAACATCTTGCAACATGAGTCACTGCCTACAACAAGGAACAACAAAAGGCACAAGCACCCTCCACTTCCTGGATAACCGACGATACCTAGCACTAGCATCATGTTTGATACCCAGCTGTGCACCTGGTCCAGCATTGGCAGACCAGAGTTGACCTTCCCTATGTGTGTAGTAGGACAGGCTTTTCAGAGAACACAGGTTGCATTGCTGACACTTCATTGCGTATACATGTGCATAGTCTTACAATTCTGTCACTGTTTAGAATCCAAGCCACACAGTTTACTCATTCTTAGACTTATTCTATCTTACAACGTTGTCAAAGTCAGTGTTACTCAATCTCCACTGTCTAGTGTAGCCCCAATTTTTTGTCTTTGCTCAATACAGGGAAGCTGTCAAATGGTTCAAAACATTCCTTTTTATTCCACAACAGTAGAAGCAAACAATAAATAAAAACAAGAACAAAATTTGCCTTTTGGAGCAAAAATGAAATGCTTTCCTCTCAAGCATCAACAAATTTACAGTCAATGAATGATCACCACACCCAGCTCTCATCTACTGAAACCAGCTATCAATTAATTCTGGTCTGGCTTGTTGTGCTTAACGTTGCATGCCTCTATTAAGCAGAAGGTGATATTCCTCTTGTTCAATGTCTTCATCTTTCTCCTCAGAAGACTGCTGCCACTCTTCCAGCCCTTCAGCAACCGTCACACCCTGTGCAGAGCACAGTGTGCTACGATTATGCATTCAACTCTGTTTGGACTGAATTCAATCATTGTTACCCCCCAAAATAACTGAACCAAGCATTGGAACCTCATCTTCAAGGTGTCAAATGAAGGCTTCGCCATGTCCTTGATCAAACAATGGACTACAATGTCTCAAACACTTTGCTTCAGTCAGTGGGTTACAAAATGGGGTTGTCAGCGATGGGTCATAGAGTGCAGCCTTTGCCACCTGGTAACCATCCTAGTAAGGTCTCTGGCCCTTGAAACAAGCCAGGAACATGAGAGATCCCGAGCATGCAGACATCATGGTGACTCCTTTGGCACCTGGTGCAGATGATCACAGGTGAATTGTATGTTGATGGAATGGAAGACTTTTTTATTCATTAATTAAGCAGTGTTTTTATCATGTGATCTTGATGTAATGTGTGTATCAGCACTCATGCCATTGACCCCGAGGAAAGCCAGTTTTGTTGGCAAAACTAGCTGCCTAGCTGTAGCATTGACCTGATCACAGGTACATCAGATGAAGAAGTGCAACCTGTAACAAATTGTATTGGTAACAAATTTGACATGTGTGTTGACGTTTGTGAGTTCCCACATAAGTCCCAAGTGGTTTCTTCAAAGTGCCCAGTGGCATAAATATTTAGCACAGCAATTACTTTGACTGCCACTGGGATAGGATGGTCTCCCACTCCTTCAGATTCTGCCCCAGCATCTGTTACAGTTCAGCAACAGTGTCTCAGGACATCCTCGGCCTGTAGTGAGACTCTGCCTTGCTCTCCTCTGGAGGAAATAGCATAGAGAATAATAGGTTATGGCCTTCCTGACAATCCTGAGGGAATTTTCAGCTGTGACCGCTTCCCATGGAGGCTGTTTGGCATTTGGGGATAGCTGCTGTTTGTCTTGGATTTGCTGACACATTTATTCCTGCAACTTCAATGGTAACCTCTGATATGGCTGGATCCATCAGCCACACTTGCAATGAATCTATTGGAGAAACATAAGAAACAGAACAAGTCCTTAGTGATATATATTCACATCACTCACAAATGAAGATTTTGCACAGTGCTCCATATAGTGGGACCTGGAACACTCCAACTAGGAGGGCCATGGAATGCACCTGCATGGAAATTTGATATAGGATCTCATTTTAATAAATGCAGATGCAGTCACATCACAAAAAGATAGTGGGAGATCATAAGTGCTGTAAAAAAACTCAGACCTTGTCCTTTCAGCCCCAAGTCATCCAAGAAAAGCATGTTGGTGAAAATGTACAGTTCAAGATGAGAGGGAATCAGTTCTATACCCCTGTTCGCCCTATGAGCCTTTGCAGTAATTTTGTGTTCTGTGGCTCTTTTAATGTTGCCTATGATTACTTCTGTTTAACGGAGATGATTATCTTCACTCTGCAATGAGCAGTGACATGGTCAAATTTGCTCACAGCTAACATTTGCATCTCACTGATAGATACCACTGTATGCATTTCAAGTGTTCAATTCTATTACATACAACTTCAACCTGTACTGTATAATAGCTTGATTAATGCAATTGCCCCTTGAAGGGGCTCACATCACTCACAAGCAGACTCTGTGTGCTCAGACAGAAAAATGACACCACTGCAGATATGATCACAACCATTTTCCATTTCCAGGATGCATTTTTTGAGTTGATTTGTTGTTCTTGGCACGTTGAGGATCAGACTGGTAATCAAGGGACACTCCCAAACCTCAATATCTGTTTGATCCTGGCACTCCTTGGCCAGCCTGTAAATACTGATCTTTTGCATGTCCCCACACATTACCTGGAACCATGTCTGCAGACCTCATCATTACCCTCATTACCTCAGCCATACTGTTTAATCTTGCCCACCATCATTATAAACAGTACCTGCCGTTGAGGCCACTCTGCTAGTGACCAGCAATAATCCTCCCTCCAACAGTATCACAAGTCCTCCCATGCATTGTTTTCTCCCACTGACATGTCAATTCTCCTCCCTTAGCAGTTCTATCCTATCTATATTCTAGGTTGTTGCCTTCAATTCCCAGCAATGATTTCCCTAACGTCACAGACACAAGAGTCGGCACTGTTAACCCTCCATTGACTTTTATTCTGATGGCTTGCTTGATTGGTTGACCATTGCCTACTCTTCTGACTGTTTTTGGTGGATAAGCCCAACAAATGACTGACCAGAGCCCAGACTGCAAATGCCCTGATTATTTGCACTGGATCTGTAGGACTCACTGTGACTCACTCCCCAGACTATGATGTGCACCCCTCTTATAGTTCCTGCCTCAAGCAGTCGACTGACCAGCTCCAAGTCCTTAGATTGAGATCAGATAATGCCTTTTACTTACTGTACTGGGACCTCCAACTGAAGGAAGATTCCTCCCTTAATATGACTGAGGATAACTTTCCTTACACTTTGTGACATGGCCATTTGGTTAAGGCACATGGAGTGTGTTTGACATGTAGGCTGCTGACAAATGCTTAGGTATGAAATTAACATACCACAGTGCCATACAGAAACAGTCCATTATCTTGTATGACAACCATGACAAGCTGCTCGGCTTTGTGTCTGCACTAAACAGCAAGACAAGATACAAGTGTTGTGAACTTGAAAGATATTTTGAGGAGCCAAAGGGCCCTTACAAAAAGGCAAGACATTGAAGTAGGCACAAAGTGAGTGACAGCTAAAAAAGTGAGCAAGCAGCCCTGAAATACAACATGGTTCACTGCATGAGTTGGGTGGCCATCTCTGTGTGTAGTGAGTTGTTGCAAGGTATTCCAAGGAAAGGTGCCAGTGCACTCCAAAGTGTAGTATTGAAGTGCAGAACTGTTCTGGAAGTAGATCAGAGCTGTGCCATGATGACACAGTGCAGCTGGTACTTGTCAGATGTCAAGATCCAGGGATGTGGGTTCTCTGATGCCACTGCCCATGGAATGTATCCTGAGAAGCTGGTGACTTATTTCCAACATGGAGATCTGGAGGAGCAAGTAGTGAGCTGGATTTTCCAAGTGACCGTTCTGACCTACACATTAGGAATTGTTGGTAACTCGTTTCTATCCAGCTGGTCGAGGAATAGGAAAGTGCACATTCATTCAGCAAGATTAAGTAATAACGAGATGTTAATACATGCTGAAACATGCAAATAAACCTTTAACCACCTATCAGTGAGAATGCCATCTTGCCTGTTCAACACATAGTTTGGAAATGGAAATTTTCGATTTCAACATCAAGAACTTCCTCATTACCAATCTCACATAATTTTCCCAAACTTCTTGCCAATGCCCATGTCAATTGGGTTGGGAAGATTCTATTGATGGTAACTGGTGGCATCAGTGTATGCTTTTATAAATGCCGTTTAAGCAAAATGCGCAATAACTGCAGCAACATGAAAAGTAATATGAATTTTGAAAAAATGTCTTAAGATCAATGTTTCCATCTAACAATTAACCGATCTAATGTAAATAAAAGGAATACCTGATCCTTGGGTTTTGATTTAGTTCAAGGTTCATTCTTGTTGGTTATTGTGGACTAGGCATTCACAGATAATGGATGCAATGTGAATGTGGAAGCTGAACAATTTTAATTTAAAAACTAATAATCCACTGAACCTGTTTTTCCCCCCACTATTTGAAAGGACAAGCTGTCCGTTCCAAAAATGCTGACACTTTCTGTTTGGAATGACAAAATTGATTATATCAACATTCATTATGCATATGCTTCCGATTTCACTTTCATCAAGCCTGATTTCAGAATTATGACAATGTGATCATTTTCTCTTTTATACTGCCAAGTGCTTCAAGCAAATCACTTTGTAACTTTCCCTTCTTCTAGTCATTTATACTGCAATTACGCACTGGGTGCTTGTTGCCTTTGATCTTTCAGTGAATAATTTTCTGCAAGGGATATAGGATATAGGATATATGTTGTCAAAGTTTGTTGAGAGCAATTTACCATATCCAGCTAAGACTAAAATGTATGATCTATTGAAATAATAAGGGTTATTCAGTATTTGTCATCCCAGTCCAAGACTGGTACCTCCACGTTGAAATTTAAACATCTAGAAAGTAAATTTGACACAGTTTACAATCAAACTTTCTGATTCAAAGTGGGAAATAATTCATTGTGAAAGTACACCAGAATAAAATAATTTATAGGTGCCTCATGTTCATAAAATAGTTTATGTTCATTAATAAGTCTAGGCTGAGGGCCAAAACCAATGTCAGGAAGACCTGAAATTGAAAGCATAGCAGAGAAGTTGAACAGATCAAGAAATAATCATCAGAGGATGTAATGATTTTTCAAAAAGAAGTGGAATGAAAAATATAGAAGCATTAAGGTTCCTCAGTTTTGATATTCTGATAAATGGTAAGTTAGCATTGCAGATTAAACAATGTGGCAGAAAATCACAATATATTGGTCATAATTGAATATTGGGGGAATTGGGCCATGATCTCCCACTCCAGAAGCTGTGGTCAAACCACTAAATGCTTTTTGAGAAACAACCAAGTCTGGAAAAGATGATACTTGCATTGACCTGTTGTCACATGATCATGGCTGCCAAACAACTTGGCTTAGCACCCTTCTGCCATCTGAAGTGAACAGCATCTCCCTCTCCTTGACACATCTGCCATCAACAGTTTCATAGCAATATCAGAAAAGTGCTTTTGTCTTGATGATGCCGGGTGGGAATTTGGGCTTTGATTCGTCCAACGCATCTGTAAACCATTTCACCTACTCAACTTTAATTCAGCAGCCAAAGTGCACTTAGCTGTAGTGTTAGATTTAATGGTGCCATCTGATAGCCCACCTCACCCACGTCATCCCATATATAACCTTGACTATTTACCAGTCATAATTAAATGTGGCACATGCCCCAAATTGGTCTTTGTGAAGTCAGGCACATGTTTGGGCTGTACTACGCATTTCACATTGGATAGTGGTGTCAGTTGAGTTTCTCCATCGCTGACAAAAATAGATATTGCTTGAAAAGCTCAGCAGGTCTAGCAACATCTGTGGAGAGAAATCAGAGTTAACGTTTCAGTTCAAGTGACTCTTCTCCAATTCTGTGATCCTATTCTGTTTTTAGAATAAATATACTACCCTTTGCAATATTACAGAATTTAATATGTCTTCAATATTTCTATCATAAACAAAAATAGAAATAAAAATAGAACTTCAGTTCTAGGGAAGGGTCACTTGACCTAAAACATTAACTCTGATTTCTCTCCACAGATGCTGCCAGACTTGCTGAGCTTTTCCAGCAATTTCTATTTTTGTCTCCGATTTACAGCATCAACAGTTCTTTTGGTTTTTATTCTGCATCACTGAGCCCTGAGTTAGATGTAGTAAAAAGCAATAGGAAGGCATATTTGAAATCAGAATGAATTGTGATCAGAGAAGCTGAAAAATTTAAAGGAGAAGAATGAAAGTTGCAAAAGTAGGAAGTTGAAGGCAATTGATGAGAAAACAGATACAGTACGATTTGAAATATCAAACTACAGAGACCTAAAAGAAGGTAAAATCTTGAAGATATATTAAATTTTGTAATATTGCAAAGAATAGTATATTTATTCTAAAACAGAATAGGATCACAGAATTCTTACGGTGCAAAATGAAGCAATATCGCCCTATGTGTCTGCATCAGTTCTGTGAGCATTTTAACTTTATGCCAAACTGTAACACTGCACATTGTATCAACTGAAAGCACAATTAATAATCATCCTGTTGAATGCTTCAGTTGAACCTGCTTTCACCCTGTTTCTAGGCCATGCATTCCTAACTCTAACTACTCGCAATGTGAATTTTTTTTTTCTCACCTTATATTTGCTTCTTTTTCAAAACACTGTGGCATTTTGTTCTCCATCCATTTCCAAGTGGCACTAGTTTCTATCTATCTCCTCTGCCCAGACCTGTCATGATTTTGAAAACTCCTGTCAGGTCTCCTCTTAGCCTTCTCCTCTTCAGGGAAACAGTCCACTTCTCCAGTCTGTCTTCTTACTGAATTTTCTCATCCCTGGAACCACTCTCATAAACCTGGCATTCACCTTCTCCAAATCATTCATATCCTCCCCATAGTGTGGCACTCTCATTTGCATACAATATTCCAGCTGAGGTCTAACCAAAGTCTTGTAAATTCCTTGTAATCCCCCACTTTGTACTCAATGCAGCTATTTATAAAAATTAGAATGCCGTATGTTTTATTAGGAGCTCTCTCAATCTGTCCTGCCACTTTCAATGACTTATGTACAAATACACAATGTTTTTCTGTTCCTGCACATCCTTTAAGAGGGAACCCTTTCATTACACTGGCTCTTTGAACCAAAGTATATCTCACACTTCTTTTCATTAAACTTCATCTGCCACCTATCTGTACACTCCACTATTTCAAAATCCTTCTGAAATTCACCACTGTCCATCTCAAAATTTACAATTAGCCCAAGTTTTGTGTTATCCACAGACTTTGAAATTGTTCCATGGGCATCTAAGCCAAGGTCATTGATATATATTTCAGGAAAAGCAAGGATCCCAGGATCACCCCTGGAGCACTCCACTTGAAATCTTCTTCCAGCCCAAAAAATACCCATTAACCATGACTTTCTGCTTCCTATTACACAGCCAATTTTTTTTATCCATATTGCTACTACTCCTTTTATTCCATGACTTTCCTCACAAGTCTGTTATGTTTTTTATTAGGTCAGAAATCACACGACACCAGGTTGTAGTCCAACAGGTTTATTTGAAAATGCAAGCTTTTGGAGCATAGCCCCTTCATCATGTTTTGTACTGAACAACTTTTGGAAGTCTAAGGACATCACATTATCAATCTTTCCATCGTCAGTCCTCTCTGTTACCTCTTCAAAGTACTCCAGAAAATTAGAAACAAAACAAGGAATTGCTGGAAAAGGTCAGCAGGTCTGTCAGCATCTGTGGAAGGGTCAGTCAACCCAAAATGTTAATCCTGATTTCTCTCCACAGATACTGCCAGACCTGCTGAGAATTTCCAGCGCTTTCTTTCTTCGTTTCTGATTTACAGCATCTGCCGTTCTTTTGCTTTTTACTCCAGAAAATTGGTTAGACACAATTTTCCATTAACAAATCCATGCTACCTTTTTAAATCCAACAATTTTTTCCATATGATTACTAATTTTATCCAGAATAATTATTTTCTGAATTTTCTCCACCTTTCGCATTTAAACTGACTTGTCTCTAATTGCTGAACTGAACTTTACAATGTGTTCAAAGATGGAAATATTGTTTGCAATTTTCAAGATCTCCAGCACCACCCCTGAATTCAGGCATGGCAGAGAGATAATTGCTAGTGCTTCCGCAACTTCCACATTCACTTCCTTGAAGAATACTGGATATTTTTCATCCACTTCTGGTGCCTTATTAATTTTAACTACAAACAGCTTATCCAACGTCTTCTCCATATCATTTTAAATACATTCTAATGTTTGAGTTTCCTCCTCTGTCACCATGATCTGAGCAGTATCTGCCTCATATATAGAGGCAGATACAAAGTATTAATTAAACACCTCAGCTATAACTCTTGCCTCTTAGTGTACACCCCTTCTTGGTCCCTAAATGGCCCTAATACTCTTTTGCCACCGTTTTATTATCAATGTACTGATAGAAGACTTTGGGATTTCCTTTTATGTTAGTTGCCAGTCTGTTTCTCATATCCCTCTTTGTATTTCATATTTGCTTTATCATCTCCCTTCTGAACCTTCTGTATTCAGCTTCGTTCTCAATAGCGTTTATTACTTGATATTGTCATAAGCACAAGTTTTCTTCATTAACTTAGTTTATATTTCTTTTGCCATCCTGAAAGCTCTTGATTTGTTTGCCCTGCCTTTCCCTTTTTAGGGAGTACACCTTGATTGTGCCCAGACTACCTCTTCTTTGTTGTAGCCAAATATTGAGCAGTTGTTTAGCCCACTAACCCTTGATTCCTGTCTATCCAGACCAGCACTGTCTGTGCTCCATTGAAGTCTACTCTCCGCCAGTTGATCTTTTTCTGAATTGACTAATGTAATTTTTCACTGTCATTCTAAACCTTATGATACAATGACCACTATCTCTAAAATGTTCCCCCACTGTCACTTGATCTACTTGGCCCACCTCATTTCCAAGAACCAGTTCTAGCAGTGCTTCTTGCTTCTCTGGATTCAAACTGTTGAAAGAAATTCTCCTAAATGTTATCTAGAAAGGTTTGCCCTTTACTTTCACATGTATAACCGACTATCCTTGTTGAAATAAGGTAATTAAAGTTCATTATTACAAATATTTTATGGTGTTTACACATCTCTGTAATTTCATTTCAAAATTAATGTTCTTCATCTTTCCTGAAAGTTGGTCATCTATATACTTCACTGAGGAATTTAATTACAACCTTCTTTATTTATTAACTCTAGGCAAATCAATACTGCCCTTCCTAACTTTCTGAACACCATGTTACCAGGAGTGTTTAACAGCAAGATCTGCCCTTCCTTAAACCAGATCTCAATTATTGCCATTGCATCATTATTCCATGGTAATCTGTGATTGAACTCTACAATTTTATTCACTATATGCTCTGCATTGACATGGATATGGAATAATTTCAACTTCATTACTCTGTCCTTACTCTTGAATGCACCCAACAACTTACTATCCCTATTTTAGCATTATCTACCTTTCCCATAACTCTGGCTATTCATGCTCCCTCAGTCGTCTCTCCCTCAGAAACATCTGTCTTTTCCACTAACTAAAAAATTCTCAATCAATACTGCCTTTTTGGTCTTCTCCCTCCCCTCCTACACAGATTGGCCATCCATAGTGGCATGGGCTTAGTTTCTGCATTAAGGATCCACCAATTATCCTCCAAGGATCCACCAGCCTCAGCTGGGGACCTTTGGGAATTCCTGCTCTAACTGCCTGTTTCTATTGGGCAGCCTAGTGGTCATTCATTTCTTATCTGCCTGCTTACCTTTAAATTAAATTATGACCACCTCTCTGAATGTGATATCAGTGTTTGTTATTTGCTTCATGGATGCTTCTTAGTGACTGTAGCCAGGGCTTAGCCTTAAAATTTTAAATCATCTTACTAACACTATTGTTTTGGTTAGCTATCTTTAATTTAAGCTTACTCTGGTCATATTAGATATAAACTGGACATTAGTGGAATAGGAATTTTATTTAGAATTCTTAAAGAGGTCAAGTTAACACATGTTAAAGATTACAAGGTGCAGGGCTGGATGAACACAGCAGGCCAAGCAGCATCATAGGAGCAGAGAGGCTGACGTTTC
>NC_063345.1:29126458-29165185 GCF_021869965.1 Rhincodon typus | reverse complement strand
GGACTGGTCGGGCCTGCGGGACAGGAAGAAGCGGAGGGCCTTAAGGCCATCTGCATGGGGAATGCAGGTGTAGAGGGACTGGACGTCCATGGTAAAGATGAGGTGTTGGGGACCGGGGAATTGGAAGTTCTGGAGGAGGTGGAGGGCGTGGGTGGTGTCACGGACATAGGTAGGGAGTTCCTGGACCAAGGGGGAGAAAATGGAGTCTCAATAGTTGGAGATAAGTTCGGTGGGGCAGGAGCAGGCGGAGACAATGGGTCGACCAGGGCATTCAGGTTTGTGGATTTTGGGAAGGAGATAGAAGCGGGCAGTGCGAGGTTGGGGAACGATGAGGTTGGAGGCCGTGGGTGGGAGGTCACCTGAGGTGATGAGGTTGTGGATGGTTTGCGAGATGATGGTTTGGTGCTCAGGGGTGGGGTCATGATCAAGGGGGCGGTAGGAGGAGGTATCGGAGAGTTGGCGCCTGGCCTCGGCGATGTAGAGGTCAGTGCGCCATACTACAACTGCGCCTCCCTTGTCCGCAGGTTTTATGGTGAGGTTGGGATTGGAGCGGAGGGAGCGGAGGGCTGCACCTTCTGCAGGGGAGAGGTTGGAGTGGGTGAAAGGGGTGGAGAGGTTGAGGCGATTGATGTCTCGACGGCAGTTGGAGATGAAGAGGTCGAGGGAGGGTAGGAGGCCTTGGGGTGGTGTCCAGGAGGAGGGGGTGTGTTGGAAGCGGGAGAAGGGGTCAGTAGAGGGAGGGTTAGGTTCACGGTTAAAGAAGTAAGCGTGGAGGCGGAGGCGGTGGAAAAACTGCTCTATGTCCAAGCGTGAGCGGTATTCGTTGATCTGTGGGTGGAGGGGGACAAAGGTGAGCCCTTTACTGAGGACTGACCGTTCGTCCTCAGTAAGGGGTAGGTCTGGGGGGATGGTGAAGACTCAGCAGGGCTGGGTGCTGCTGTCTCCTCTGGAGCTGCTGGCTGTGGAGGCTGTGGGCGGAGCTGTGTCGGCGTCGGCTGTGGGCGGAGCTGTGTCGGCGTCAGCTGTGGGCGGAGCTGCGTCGGCGGTGGGCGGAGTTGTGCCAGCGTCGGCGGTGGGCGGAGTTGCGCCGGCGGTGGGTGGAGTTGCGTCCGCGTCGGTGATGGGCGGACCGGCGTCGGAGGTAGGAGGAGCGGGTAGGCAGCGGCAGTAGCGGTGAGGGTGGTCGCGACTTCAGTGTCGGTGGCAATGGCAGCGATGGTGTTTGCTGTCTCGGAAGTGGGGAACCCGGCGGTGACGGATGTGACGTCATCTGTGGGTTCTCCGATAGTGGCCTCATGGCCAATGGCGGCGGGCACATTGCGGGGAAGGTCCTGGGTACGGCTGGGGATTTGGGGGGTGGAGGAAGCCCGTTTTGGGTGGTAGGCACCAGTAAGTTTACTGTACTTACGGTTTTTAGTGTCCAATAAAGCTGAGTAGAATTGGGAGTTCAGATTGTGGATCCTACGAAGAATAAAAAACAGGAGAGGTCCTTTGCAGGTCTGGGAGAGGGAGGCTCTGAGCTGGGGTAGGCGTGATTGTAGTGCCTGGAGATGCCGGCGCATTGCTGCAAGTGTGTGTTCCAGGAGTCGCAGGGAGAAACGCTTCTGAAGGATCTCAACACCATGAGTGTAGATATTATCACGGTTGGGGCCAAATTGGGAAGGCTTGAATGTGGATTGTAGTCCATTGGGGATGATCTGGTTCCGTAGGCAGGTGCTAAGGAAGGTGATGTGGCTGTAGTACCTGGTTTGCTTCAGGACGTGGTCGAGCAGTTTCAGGGCCGAAGAGATTACGAGAGAGTTGCAGTGGGAGAGAGATCCCTTGAGGTTTGTCCGGAGGGAGGAGGGTAACTTCTTCAGGTTAGGCATCCTTAGAAGAGGCTTCGCAGTGGGGTTAAAATTGAATCAGAGATAGTAGGAACTGCAGATGAGTCCGTCCTCCCTGGACTGACCTATCCCCTTCCTAACTCCCTACCTACACTCACCTTTACTGGCTCCATCCCCGCCTCTTCGACCTGTTTGTTTCCTCTCCACCTATCCTCTCTTCTATCCCTCTTCTATCCGCCTCCCACTCTCTCCCTATTTATTTCAAAACCCCCTTCCCCTCCCCCTTTTCTGATGAAGGGTCTCGGCCCGAAACGTCAGCCTCTCTGCTCCTATGATGCTGCTTGGCCTGCTGTGTTCATCCAGCCCTGCACCTTGTTGTCTCATAATTTAGTGCTGTTTGATTAACACATGTGAGAAGTATTGGTGTAGTTGTCATATCATTGGTGTGGTAATCCAATACACCAGGCTAATGATCTGGGCCACATGGGTTCAAATCCTATAATGGCAGAAAGTGAAACTTTAATTTAATAGAAACCTGGAATAAAAAGCTTGCCTAATGGTGACTAAATAACCACAGGGGCTTATAATTAAAAATACATTTGGTCACTGACATTCTTTGGGACTTGTGATGTCTTTACATATGACTCTGGGCAATTAGGGATGGGTAATAAATGCTGAACCTAGCCAGTGACCCCTACATCCCATGAACTAATTTTTAAAAATTGAGTTCATCTTTTTTTAAACCCTAGTGTCATAACCATTTTATTTTAAATTAGTAAAAATGACTGAAAAAAATATACAAAACACTGGTGTAATTGGTGTACCAGAAGTCATTTCTTTCATAAATTACAAAAAAATTCATAGCCTTCTTATAATGTACCCTTTAGTACCTTCTTACCCAAAAGATTCAGTTTAATTTTTGAACTTTCCTAAAATATCTGTAAACAAGAACACTGGGCTGAAACGCTAATGTGATTAATTCACATCAGGTTGTAGCAACTGAGAATTGTTCTGATTCAAAAGCATTACATTTGAAGCTGCAACTGATGCAGGGATCCTTTGAAGACCCTTCTAGGTCTAGGCCCGAAACGTCAGCCTTCCTGCTCCTCTGATGCTGCTTGGCCTGCTGTGTTCATCCAGCTCTACACCTTGTTATCTCAGATTCTCCAGCATCTGCAGTTCCTACTATCTCTGAAACAATTGCTCAATTGACATCCCTTCTGTCAGTTGTACGATATAAGTAAGGTAAAAAGGCTTCAAGTGCTTCAAGTTACTGCTATGAGTAATTTAAAGGACCTGAATTATAGACTTTATTTTTATTCTGCAGTGAAAAGGAGGGTTTTTATTCGGAAAGTGAAAATTTGCTCATGAATGACTTTCTTTAACTTTTTAAACACATTTGACTATCAGTATAAAGATAGTTGTTTCCATACCATGTATAGTGGTTAAATGGATATAGAAATGACATGAGAGTGTGGGGTTGGGTAGAGGGCATAACTTGGTATGGGAAGGCATGTATCAGGAGCACTTTTTGAGCCTAACTTTCAACAGGTTCCCTCATGTAACTATGGTTCCTGAGACCTCTGACGTGCCGTGAAACTTGACTGTTTGAAAATCTAATCTACTTCTTTAAAAATTATGGAGGACTAGGAGATGTCTGTCCCCAAAATGGAGTTGGCAAGGTTAGGATTGTGGCAGGGTGTAGGCTCTGAACTTTAATCAGGCTTCACTTACAACTGACACTACTGAAAATCAAAAATCTTGAAAATGGAGTTGAGAATCCTGAAACTGGGTTCAGATTGGCACTTTTATCGCTCCATGGAGTCTTCCTGACTCAATGAAAATCCAGGCCATAATGTCTGAGGATTTTAAAATGTGCTTCTTTGACCATATGTTGCGTAAGCTGGCTGCCAGTGCCTAACAGAAGGAAAGGCTTGTTTGACCTGAAAAAATATAACGAGGTGTTTAATGATTAATTTCTAATTAGAATTACTCAATGCTAAAGTTTGCATTACACATTTCATGACCTCTGTTAAGTAATTCAATATTTTCCAAGTCAGTAATATAGTTAGGAAGGTAAAGCAAATTTGTATTTTTAATTCTTTTTGGAATGTGACCAACTTGATGTTTATCTTCACATTTACATTCCACATCCAACTGTAGGGGTAAAGCAATCATACTTTATTTAACATTGTTCTATTACTCTTTTTAACTATTGATAAGATGAAATAAGTTTGTTAGAAGTTGCCGACGGAATTATTTTCCAAAACCTGACAGTAAATATCCTTTCCACTGGTCTATTTGTTAATGGTTGACTCCTGTGAATCTCACTAATAAATGATAGCATGCTTTACAAAATCTAATTCCATTTTTATCTTCATTTCCTACTTTTATCCAACCCAAACTGGAGCAAAAAATTTCCAAATCGATTGGATATTACATCAAATTATAACATAGTGTGGCTCTCGCAGTCTTGTCTATATCTTTCAAAAATTTAATTTTCATTGTGGATACTAAATGTTTGAATCGCAGTATTGGATTATTTACAATAAAAGCAATATCTGAATGAATATTATGAGTCCATTTTGACATTCACATCACAACCTGATGTCTAAAGATTTTGCAGTGATTCCTAATGACAGCTAACCCATTACCATCTGGAGGCCAACAGCAGGTGGTCAATAAATGCTGGCCTCATTGGTAATATCTGTATCCCAAGAATGATTTTCTTTTTAATGCTTAAATTGAGTCTGGATGCAAGAGCAGCTGGCATGCTCCTTCAAAACTGTTGCATTCTGTAGAGAAGTAGTTCAAAGAAGCAGCTCCTAATGGAATGGAACTTTCAGCAGCATTTGAGATGGTGAAGGGTAAAGTTAAGCAAGGGGACTTGAGCACTCATGCCAGACCTGTACCAGCAGAGTGATTGAAATATCTGCACAGATGCCAGTATCCTGTCACCAAGTCACCCTTTATTTGCATGTGCACTGTCTATGGGCTGTGACCAGCCAGGTCAGCACCAGTCCCTACAGTGAGGGGACCTCCTAAATTTCCTATTTATATCTGTCAGCCAGGGCTCCCTGATTGGCCCAGGATAACCGCCCTAATCAAGAATCTCACAGTCAATGAATTCCACCTAGCCATCGTTCCAATCACTACAGTGACAATGAGTAGGAGAAACAGACCCTCTCTAGAGAAAGGGTGTCTTTGGGGCAACTTCATTGGAAGAAGGAATGGATTGATAAAGGATTCCTCAACACAATGCAGACCACAGGCTCCAGTCCATGTAATGTTGTATTTACCTTCTTGTTTAGTCCCAATTTTTCTTTATATTTGTGATGACTTCATGTCAGTGGAATAAATAATCCTTGCTTAATGATCTTGAGGCCTTATGTGTGTTCAAATCCCATGTTATATTTCTATCATTTTTGGCCAAATTCCACAGCATGGGCACCAAATTATGGCAGACTAAGTTGAAGGCACCTGGCCAAAATTGTGGAGGAGTTGAAGTTGGCAATATCCATGAGGGAGGAGGAAACTGTTTTGCCATCATTGGAGCCTCAGGTATTGGCAGAGGCAGCCAGGCCTTTAGACCCAGGCAGAGACAGCCCATGTGTGTTCCGTTGACACTATAGAGGAAGGAATCAGTCTACCTGGTTGGATATTCTACTTGCTGATATCAATTGTCACTCACCAGCTTTTTCATGAGCATCTTGTTGAGTACTGTGAGCTGGTTGATGTCTGTTCCCTCAGGTTCATGTTTCACAGGGTTTGCACATTCCCTATCAGTGCCACATCAAGTGCTCCCTATCTGTCCAGAATCACACTTTTCATGGTAGTCTGTGATCCAATCAATATTTTAGTGTAAGTAAAGAAGTTGAGAATATCCATGGTGTTGAGATCAAATGTGTTGAGAGATACCCAAGAGTCCTGGAAATATGTATGGTGAAGGTTACAGATTACAAGTTTGGCAGACAGGATGCAGACAATCTTTGACTTTTCTCCACACACTCAAGGTGTATCACACTTTGTAGGATGCCAGAACTGTTTAAGAAGCAGAGAATCGGTTATTGTTTTCCGGCCTACACTATAACTGTTCTTGAAAGTTCATGCAGCTATTTCTAACTGGTCAACATGAAGCCTTGCTGGAGCGTCATGTGTCATATGTAGCAGAGCTTCCACTTGATGTAACTCTGGGAGCTGCCATTAACATTGATGAAGAAAATAAGATTATTGGGTATCACGCAGATTGTTGATTTCAGCGACAATGATGTTTACCCCTTCCAAAAACTCCTATAGGTGTCCTTAAAAATGCCACTATCATGGACAGTGAACCTACTCAAGGGGACATCTCTAAATTCAGTTTTCCTCCTTTTCCAGATAAAAGTACAGTACTTTGAATACTTCATTACCTGATTGCAAGCCTGCTTCTGGAAGGCACAGTTACATGAAATGCATTTCCTCGGTGTTGCTCTATACTAGTAGGTCCTCCACATCAAATATGCAATTATCTACCATTGTCTCGTTTATCAACCTTTGAAAGGTGGCTGGAACGTTTTGGAGTCTAAATAATATGACATAACACTGGTATAATCCATTTAGACTCATGAAAATGAAAATTTCTTTTATACAGGCAGTCAAAAGGAGCTGCTGGAATCAGAGAAACCCTGGAGCAAATCCATTTAGGCAGTGTAAGCTGCTTTACCTATCCTTCCTATGCAAACTTCTAGCTGGGGTATTAGGTAAATGTCAGCTTGGTCAATGATGAAATTTTTAAGGAGTTAATGCAGCACCTTGTGGAGCAGTCCAGTTTGGTACAAATAAACCCGCGGTGCTACAGCTACTGCTGCTAGGCTCTAATAGTTGCTGCTCCGATCTGTAGCAAATTCCCTCCTGAACCTGGCAAGTTTTTCTGGGGTTAGCTGATAGTGATGTTGCCTTATGGAAGTGGCCTATCCCATATCATGTAAATCTAGGATGGAGAATTTGGTTTGTTTGTGCAATTGCCTTTAAATGCAGTGAGCATTTAAATCTGCTCAGTTCTCTGCAATTTGACGAGCAAATATTATTTGGCATTTTTTAGCCAAGTTGTAACTAAACCAAGGGGGCCTCTGACATCATTCCTTGCAGTTTATTCATACCGCTACCCCATCCTCTAGATTGTTGGCAATGGGAAGACCAGTGCTTATTTCCGTCTCGCTTGAGGTATTGCTTTTTCATGCTGATGGAGACTTTGATTTTTTTTCTCCAGGACTGGAGTCTCATTCAGGAGATTCACTCCCCAAAGTTTCCTTATTATTCTATGCAGGCTACTGAACTTGGCCTTTGAAGGTTCTCCTGGTGTTGGTAGGAATCATAAAATGTAGTCTCCTGACTGAAACATTTGGGCCAGAGTATGTTAGTCTGCCTTTTGTTACATCACTGATTGGGAGGTGACCAGTGTTCTCAGGCCACTTTGTAGACTAACCAGACCATGACTACATAGTCTAACATGGAGACTTCCCTCCTCTGTCTTACAATTACTGCTTGATTAGTTTCAGAGGCTCTGGCACTTGGTGCCAACATTTCAAATGCAGAATGCCCAGTGAATGTATAATGAGTCCCTGATGGCACACAAAAGCAAATCCAGTTCTTTTTTTCAAGTTGTGGAGGTACGCGTGGCAGTGTGCCCTGATCATCGTTACATTAGTCTTCTCTCACCTATGATTGCAGGTGATACGCTGGAGACCTCCAGCTAGTCACACTCAGGTTACCCACAATTTCCAAAAAATATTTTGCTCGTGAAATTGAGTCGTGAGCCGCTCCAATCTGAATGCTCAGACCATACTGTATGAAGAACTGGGTCAATTCCCTCACCACTGTTTTGACAAATATATTTCTTGAAGTAACAGCCACTGGAAATAGCTAGCCATGTCCATGATTTTATGGATCTCACACAGTCCACTAACAACTTACTGAATGGCTCCCTGGAAAACTGGCATGGGAAACATAGGTTCAGGTCTAATTGTAGGTTGGAGTTTTCCTCCTTTATTACCTCTTTTCAGATCACCACACCAGATGATCTTCTGCTTGTGGTGACACCTCTGTCTTCACGGGCTGAGCTTGTCTAGCCACAGACTGTGTGAATACACAGCCAGGGAAAATGCCAGGCACTCGCTGCTGCCGCTGTTCACTCTTCTCAACTTCAATGAACTTCTTAGAGACCACTGAGCTTTCTATTCCCTTTGATCCTACCAGGCCATTGCTGAGAAGAATGTTGATCTTGTCCATAGGCAATCTAAGATCCCATGATCACTGACCCCAACATACGTCACACTTCAGATGCACTCCATAACAGAGGTTTGGCATGTACCTATCTTCAATTCCTTTTACCATTTTACTGCACTTACTCCACTCTCTGATGGGAGGTTCATGCCTTTTCTCAGCAGTAGAATTTGGAGGGCCCAGGTATCCCTTTGTGTCACTGCAGGCTTGCTCGCCTCCCATTTGGAAATGTACCCACTCTTCCTTCAGATACAAAATCCTGGTAACTCTTTGTTTAACCTCATCAGTGCTCACACAAATGCCTTTGCAGAGATTCTTAGCTGCAGACAAAGCCATAGCCCGGTCTGCTATACTCGCTCATTGACTCCCATTTTTTTGCACGGCATGTATGTAGAGTGATGAACCCCATTGGTTTTACCTGTAGCCTCCAGCACCTAACCCAGACATGCCCAGTTAAAACCAACAGGCTTCTTGACCCCACTTTTCATCTCAGCATCATACTTTATGTCCGACAGAGAGCTCCCAGCATTTCCCTCTCTTGAATGGTTGCTCATAGAATTTCTTCTGTCTTAAGTGTCTGTATGCATTGATCAAAAGCAAACTGCTTAAGCCTTTCAAATTCCAGCTACTACTAGTCAGGCTGCTTCCTAAGGGCGCAGGATTTTTGATGATAGGCTTCTGGCGTTCAGTGGTATGCACTTAAGAGATCTTATTTTACATGCCTGTGGCACTTTCATCAGGCAAGTGGGAATTCATCTTGTATGCTTTCTTCTAAAGATTTATGTACAGTAACAAGGACCATTGTTGGGTTGGCCACTTTAATTACTGTGCAATGCACTCGAAAGAGATAATTAAAGCTTCTACCTATGCTTCCTCTTAGAAATTAAACATTAAAACCAAGATGCCTTCACCCTCAAGTCTGAGTCAGTAGCATCTTCATGGGACACATTAGGATTCCTATTCCTTAGTTTGATCTGTTTTGTTCAAACTTCTTTTCATGATGGTTCTCCTCAAATTCTCTCTCTTCTGCCCCTGCTTTTTCCTCTCTTTCCCATCATTGTCTTTCTTCAATGTTCCTTCCTTTTGTCATTATTCTAATTTTCATTGCTCCAATTTTAACCTCTCCATCACTACTTTATCCCTTTCTTCATCAACAGCTTCCGCATGTAAGCCCTTGACAAATCATTTTAAAGTTTGAATTTTCTGGTTTTCAGGTAAAGTTTTAACACTGAGCATCTCATTAAATCTTTTAACTATTTCAGTAATTCAATCCTCAAAATTAACTTCCCTATTTCTGCTAGGAATATTACTTGTATCAAATGCAAAAATTCCATATTGTCACTATTGAAACTCAACAAAGCTTTTTGCAGATATTTTTCTTTAAAATGGCTTCAAAGTGATAACTCATCCACCCTAATTCTTTCCTTTCAATTTTGGAATCAACTTCAGTCATAAACCTGCAATTTGTCATGACCAGATCCTCTTTGACCAATGGCATGCTCTCCTGGGCTCGGGTTTTATCTATGATAATGTTTTAACTGAAGAGAACCTATTTATCTGAGAGTATATTGTAAATTTAGAATAATTCATTACCTGTGACAGATTGCACATATGGAATAGTTCATTACTCGAGCGCAGACTAGAAATATGTAATAATTCACTTTCTGTGAATTAATTGTAACAGTGTAATAATTCATTATATGTGAATTGACTGTAACTAGCAAATAATTTTGCAGCACCAAATTGTATTTAAACACTGGCTTTAATGTATTAAAAAGTCCCAAGATGCTTCACAAAAGGCTAATGCGAAAAATGAGCACTGACTCAATTATCAAGTTATTAGTCAGAGCTCTTCTTTGCTGAGGTGGAATTTAAGGATGTTCACAAAGGAGGCAAGCAGAGAGGAAGGCAGACAGAGTTTAGTGAACAAATTGCAGAATGTGGGTGGAGGAGGACTGAAGTTATAGCCACAAGGAAGAGGAATGCATGAGATGCCAGGGTTCAAGAAATATATTGTTCAAACCAAACAATTTGTAGGGCTGAGGGAGATTACATGGCAAGATGGGGCAAAGCTATGAAAGCCCCATTATATGGATGCAAGGAAGAACTAGGACCACCACTCCATGGCGACCTATATTAAGATTGATGCAGGCTAGGAGTTGGATAGAAAGTTGAGCAGGAGAAAATTGTAATATTTAGGGGAAAATTTGTATAGTCACCAAATTCATGTGTGGGGATCACAATGCTTGATTAACTCATATTCATGCCCAAAATAGTGCAGGTAGCCACCAAATTTTGTATTGATTTTTGAATGTCTGCACATCTCATTACAAGGTCGAGGTTGGAATAAGGTTAGCCTGCATTATTTAAAGACCACCTTCATTTCTTAAAGTTGACATGCATTTTGGCCTAAGTGCTCGTGGACATGGGTAAAGAGAAGTTAAGGAGCAGGGAGAACTATGAAAATGGCACAACAGGCCAGTAAATGTGCGCTAAGATTCACCAATTCAATGTTGGAGTTTGGTGCAAAAGGCAGAAGAGAAATAGAAGTCCTCCAAATACTTGGGGGCAGCATAGCTTGTATTTCAAGCACATTGAGAAAACAATGCTGCAAATCATTGACATGCCCATGTCTGTGGTCATCAGCAGGTTTGAGATCAGAGAAAATGTTTGTAAATTTCTTCTTAATCCACCTTTTCACAACTTACTCACTTCTCTGATCCTACAATATTTTCTGAATATAAGCTAAAAATCATGTGCATGCACCTCTTTTATAAAAAAAAAATGTCCCAACCTTATGCTTATGCATGCCAGTTGGAAAGCTGCAGTTTTATAAAATGTGCCTCAAATGTAGAAGGCTTTGGTAAGGAAACCATTAACCTTAATTTGTAGTTGAGGAAGGGAATGTTTAAATTTGTACAGGCTCTACCAAAATATGAGAAAAAAATAAAATTATTCTTTATATTGTTTGAAAATATAGTCGAACAAAGAAAGGAAAACTGGATATTGTCAATGCAGAACACGTTGTTAGGTATAGAAAAGGAAATTTACGCATCACTGTCAGAATAAGTTTCTGTGGATTCTGATGCTATTAAAAGGTTAATCAGGATTCCTGAAGCATATAGGCATTGTTTTCAAACTTAAGGAAACTGCCTGAGTGAGCCCTTGTTAATGTCAAAAGGGTAAAGCAAGATAATTTTGATCAGTGCATGTAAGTATTAGGAAAAAGTACCATGTATGAGGCTCTCAGAGAAATTATTCTCTCAGGAGAATTTAAAAAACTCACTACCTTTGGTAATTATACTCCATGTTGAAAATCAGATGGTTGCAACTGCAAAACATGCAGCAGCAATTGCTGTCAATTATGAGCTGATCAATAAAACTGAACCTTCTTTTCATCACCTCCACAAACTAGAAAAAGATAAAAGGTGGGAAATAGACTAGAAGGCAAGTAGTCAGGGTAGAGGAGAGATATCTACAATTATCCTGAGGTCACTTTCTCAGACAAGAAAGGAAGATCATAGATCAAAGAATCCCTAGAGTGTGGAAGCAGGCCCTTCGGCCCAACAAGTCCACACTGAGCATCAGAGGATCCCACCCAGACCCATTCCTCATAAAAACCGAAAGAACTGCGGATGCTGAAAATCAGGAACCAAAACAAAGTTGCTGGAAAAGCCCAGCAAGTCTGGCAGCATCTGTGAAGGAAAAAACAGAGTTAATGTTTTGGGTCCTCTGTTCTGAGGAAGGGTCACCAGGCCTGAAATGTTAACTCTGATTTTTCCTTCACAGATGCTGCCAGACCTGCTGGGCTTTTCCAGCAACTTTGTTTTGGTTCCCCATAAACCTCTTTGCCTGCACATCCCTAGATACTATGGGCAATTTAGCATGGCCAATCCACCTAACCTGCACATCTTTAGACTTTGGGAGGAAACTGGAGCACCCGGAGGAAACCCACACAGCAACAGGGAGAATGTGCAAACTCCACACAGACAGTTGCCTGAGGGTGGAATTGAACCCAGGTCCCTAGCAGCAGTGCTAACCACTAAGCCACCGTGCCAGTATAAGTGTGAGTTGTAGATCTAAGTGTTTCCACTATTACAAAATGGGAAGTCTTCATTCAGGATGCTGGAAGTAATATGGTAAGTTCATGGGATGTTTGGGGTCTGTAAGGGAAAATTTCACAGATCAAATTGTAGCTTTAATGACAACTATGAAATTAAATTAAACTTAACTCTGACCAAGGTAGAGATGGATCAGGTAGATGAGGGATATGAAGGATTTTTATCTTGAAATGACACAGCCAAATCCAAAATTATGTTAAGAGATGAAAGAGCTACTCAAGCTTTGCTGGAGAGGAACATTAGTATTCCTCCAGAGAATGCGTTGAAAACCAAAGTTTTATTAAATGGGGTAAGTGGTAAGTGCATGCACGCTTTTTTTTGAGAAATGCACTTAGAATGTAACTTGATATCAAGAACAGTTGGTAGGAGATGTTCAGAAATGACCTACGGACAGAGTTAACATAATCCAAGGTAACGATTTGGCTGGAATGAAAGTTACAGCTTTGTCAAAATTACATCAAGGTCATGTGACACATCTGAGTTGGAGCTTGCACTCCAATCAGCAACGGGGTGCCTGTTCATCATCTCCCAATCCTTAACCACTAAATGCAGCTAGGATGTAACTGATACATTTTCTCCAGATTACAACAATTTATATCCTGCTGCTTAGATGAGGCAAATAAAGCAGCCCGGGTGCCGGAATCTTCTATCATCTCTGGCTTTCCCCAGGCGCAGGGTACTATAGACTGCACCCACATTGCTTTCGGACCACCCTGTCATCAACTTATGGAGTTCATCAACCAAATAGTTTTCCATTCCATCAATGCCCAGCTCATACCAGGTATGTACATATGTTCTGTGAACTGCTATGATGTATAAATACTACAGAACTTCTGAAAACCTCAGACAGATGTAGAACAAAGATGCAATATTTCCCATTCTTCTACCAGGGCTAAACCATAAGCCTCCTTCAGATGAAGTTTTGATGCATGGACTGTTCCAATGGGGCCATGCAATGTAGCACAGAAAGGGTGCCTGCCCCATTATTGTGGCAAGCCTGTGCCCTTCACAACAGGACCTGAGAAAGGGCAGACATCTGATGCAGAGGAAATGGGGAATGAAGAGAAATTCTTTGAGAATAAGGAACAGGACTTTGAGTGGATGGGATATCCAAGTGAGCATGATAGAGCTATGCACCACCAAGCATGAGAAGCCTGACAGAGCTACACTGAAAACCACTTCCAGGGTGCATTAATTAGGTTTGGATTTCCTTTTGTTGCGTAACCTTCTATTGTTTATATTCGGTCCAAAGTGCACGTAGACGTGGTTATTTCCACATTCCTTGAACTTTACTGTTGCTGAATAAATATTTCATTATCCATATGGTGGCATGTATGATATCTTCAAGTGCTTCCACATTCAAGTATCTGCACACTACTGGTCCTACTGCCATTCAGGAGATAGCAGCAGTCAGTGAAATGGGACAATATCACTGCATATCAGTAAATTAGATGGCTTGTGATGGTTCAGTCAGTACATTATATCTGGGTGTAGAGCAAGGAAGTCTCTCATGATAGCCAGCAGATTCTGATCAATCCTAAAGGATATCTTTTCCACTACTCCACCCAACAGCCCATTCAGGTCTTCTCAGCAAAACAAGGGACTAGCTTGCCTTCCTGTGCAGTGATGACAATCAAACAGTATGCTAAGAAGGATACTATGTAGCTTGACATACCTGAAGTACCACAGAGCTGGGGTTTGAATATGGTGTCAGCAACAAGAAAGTCCCAGCCACGGTGAGTATTTTCAGTTCTCCTGCCACAAGGCTCCATGAGACGGGTGCCCAAAGAGGCCAGTTGCACAAGTAATCACCTGAAGCGTGGACGATTACATGAGAAAAGTCAACATGGGCCATTGGCAGACTTCCTGTGATGAATCTCATTCAAAGAAAAACATTTTGCCAAAATGTTGGAAAATTCAGCCACATGTTCGGAATGAGCTGTGTTAAAAGTGAATAGAAATAGTGCCAATGCCATTTTCAGATAAAACTGTAACTCATTGCTCCAAAACTTCTGCCCCTAAGGAGCTGCATTTTGCATCCTTTGAGTTTGGAATGACAACGACATGAAGAAGCTTTTCTACAGTGAGTTGGCTGAGACAGGAATGGAGGCAAATGATTTCAGTGACCAAAAGTGGAATAATTTGCCAGATTATTTATGAGACACACAGAGTGGAAGACATGCAGAAAAATAGGTAAAAGTATGCAGACAGAAAGAGATATAGTTTGTGAAGCAGGTTATTTTCAGGTTACATCCTACTATTTCATGTGTTCATCGCAAAAGTCAGTTTCCATAGGCAGTGAAACTTGATATTATGCATCAAGTCTCTGAAACAGCTTTGCTGCAGGGTAACAGATGAACAGTTCCTTCTCTGGGCTATGCACTGTGAATAATCACTGGGTGCTCCTCTTGGAAACAACAGAAAACATGATACTTGTGAACAAAAACTCAGACGAAACACTATCAATCCATATTTATTGCAAAGTCAAATCACACAGGAGCTGGAATATATCACCCAATTAAAGCAAGCTATACTCTGGATTATTTTATTTTTTATTAAAAAATAATGCTCATTTGAGGAACTTTTAATTTGAGCTACTGCATTGATGGAATTATATAGGAACTTGTATTATGCTAGCATTGTGTGACATGAACTAAAGAGTCAGAAGAAGTTTGTAATATTTATCCCTGGATTCTGGCAGCTTCTGTTTAAGAATTGCCCATCGAAATGAATTTCAAAGATATCGAGGCAATACCTAAGATGTGAGATTGAAGAAATTTGCACAGCCCTTAGGTCTACCCTATATATAAATAAAGGTTTAAAACTTTTCCAAATGAACTGTAAGCTCCAATCCAACATTACAGAAAATCTTAAATCATTGTGTACATGAAACAGTTTTTATATAATAGAATATAAATTTAGTCAGTTGCTGATCTGATAATTTATAATAATTACTTCTGGCAAATAGACTTTGCATCTTTGAACACTTGTCATATGCTGAGAAAAGCTTGGTCCAAATTTTCTATATTTGATTTACAAATTGTTTAGTTTGAACAGAAATGGAAATGTTTCATAAAAACCAAAAGAACTGCGGATGCTGTAAATCAGGAACAAAAACAGAAATTGCTGGAAAAGCTCAGCAGGTCTGGCAGCATGTGTGAAGAAAAAATCAGAGTTAACATTTCAGGTCCAGTGACCCTTCCTCAGAACTGGAAATGTTTCATGACTGGTAGCAAACTTCTGATGAATTTTAACATTGTTGTGGCTTTGGATGAAGAAGTATGACAATCATTTATACGTAGAAAGTTCACCATTTCCAGAAAGTTTCTAATTTATAAAACATTGTGCACAAAGTACAGGATGTCTTATAGATTATGTTGAATTGTTCAGCTTCTTTTTTAGATGGTAGGAATTAGAGGCGGAATAGAGGAGAAGAAAAAAATATGGAGGATGAAAAGATTATAAGTCATAAATAGAGTTAAAGGCATGACAAGATTTAAGTAAAGCCTGATAGCAAATTATAGTTTTGAAAACAGTGAGTAAATGAAGAAAGACTACGAATAAAATGAACAGGAGGGACAATTATGTGAATCAGGAAGATCCTAAGTGATACAATACCATGTGCTTCAGAAGTAGTTCTGTTTCATGGCTAAATGGTCTCCTTCTCTGTCGTAAATTACTCTGTGAGTCCATGACTTAAGATGTTCACTGATAGAATATTGTACTGAAAGGCAAGGCTGCTCAGGAAGCTAGCAATGGATTATCTTGCATTTTATTTTGTCGCTGTCTGTTAGTCTCACCCTTACTCATTTTTGTCAGTAGTCTTTCCTCGGCACAGCCTTCTTTTGGCATTCTTCCTTCAACTGTAAAGTATTCTGTTTTAGTTCTTGTTAATTTTATGAAGCTATTTTATTCCCCAGAGATTTATTTTGCTTTTCCCACTCAGGTTCAATGCTACAATTTAAAGTTCCATTCCCAGTCACATTAGAGTTACCTGACAATTCTTATTTCTTGGTTGCCTTACGATCTGCTGTTTATGTTTAATTCCTCAAAACAGCAACTTTAATTGTAACAATATTTTAAGGAATTTACACTTCTGCACACTTGTTGAAACATATGGAGTAGGAAGTCTTAGTTTAATTCCTGAATATATGCAAAGTTCCAGGGTGGTATTGCAATTGGCATCAGTATCATTGTGAGAAGAAAGTATAATTAACTACTAAAAAATGCTGCCACCATTCCACTTCCCTCGACTGAAGCTAAGGGCCTATTTTATTTACAGCAACAATCTCTCGTGATTCTTAATAAGTTGTAATTAATTCCATGATTATGTTGTTACTAAAACTATGAGATAACCTGTAGATACATTTAAATAGATTTATATACAAGTTTCCTATTCATTCATGACGTGTGTGTCTCAGATTGGGCCAACATTTATTGCACAATTTCTAGTTGAGAAGGTATTAGTGAGATGCCTTCTTAAACCACTGGTGCAGGTATAACCACAATGCCATTATGGAGTTTCCGGATTTTCACTCAGTGACACAGAAAGAATGGCAGTATATTTCCAAGTATGAACATTGAGTGGTTTGGAGGGGGATTTGCAGGTGGCACTGTTCCTATGCATTTGCTGCCCTCGTCTGTACAGTTAGTAGTAGTCATGTGTTTAAAAGGTTTTATCTTGGTGAAATTCTGCAATACACTGCTGCGACTGTATGTCAGTGGTGGAGGGACTCATTGTGAATCTAGTGTTAATCAAGCAGATTGCTTTGTTATGGATGGTGTCGAGTTTCTTCAGTGTTCTTGAAGCTGTCATCCAGGCAAGTGAACAGTGTTCCATCACAAGCCTGACTTGTGTCTTGTAGATAGTGGACAGGGTTTGGGGAGTCAGGAGCTGAGTTACTCACTGTAGGCTTCCAATATCTGATCTGTTCTGGTGGTTATTGTATTTATATGGTGAGTCAGTTTCTGGTTGATAGTGAGGATTCAGTGCTGGTAATTCCATTGTATGTCAAGGATTGAAGGTTATATTCTTTCTTATTGGGAACGGTCATTGCTTGGCATTTGTGTGGTACAAATACCACTTGTCAACCCAAGCCTCTATATTGTCCTGAACTTGCTGCATTTGGGCATGGATTCCTTTTCCAACTGAGGAATTGTGAATGGTGTTGAATATTGTACAGTAATCAGTGAACATCCCCATTTCTGACTCAATGATGGATGGTCATTGATTAAGTAGTTGAAGATAGTTGGGTCAAGGAACTCCTGCACAGATGTCCTGGAACTGAGGTAACTGACCTCCAACTATCACAATCTTCTTCCTTTGTGCCAGGTATAACACAATCTAGTGGAGAGTTTTCCCTCTGATTCCCATTGACTTTGGTTTTGCTCGGGCTCCTTGTTGCCAGACTCAATCAAATTGGCTTTGATATAAAGGGCAGTCACTCTCTTCCCAACTATATATCTTTAATCTATAAGATGCCAGCTTGATATTACTGGACTTGATGGAGTTTAACGTAGTCTCCATCAATAATGCTTTCAGAGCCATTAGTTTATACAATAATTACCCCATGTTTTGGACATCAGTTGGAGAGATGATTAGTATTTTCCATAATGCAAATTAGGGTCAATTATGCTGCTTGTGCTCACTGCATACATGGGTACATGAACACTGGCCATTTGCAACAGAGAGAGACACAGGATTTTATGAAAATAAGGAAATGAAAATCACAAAATCTAAATGGTCATCCATAAGACCACAGGACCATAAAATATAGACCATTCAGCCTATTGAGTCTGCTCTGCCAATTGATCATGGTTGATATGTTTCTCAGCTGTATTCTCCTGCCTTCTACCTGGAGCCTTTGATGCCCTTAGTACTCAATAACCAATCTATCTCTGTCTTAAATAGTGTCAATGACTTGGCCTCCATAGCCCTCAGTGGCAATGAGTTCCACAGATTCACCACCCTCTGGATGAAGAAATCCCTCCTTATCTCAATTCTAAAAGGTTGTGCTTTCACTCTAAGGCTGTGCACTTGGGTCCTAGTCTCTTCTATTTCTGGAAACATCTTCTCCAAGTCCACTGTGTCCAGGCCTCTTAGTATTCTGTAAGCTTCAATGAGATCTCCCCCTTATCCTTCTAAACTCCATTGAATATAGACCCAGAGCCCTCAACTGCTTCTTATATGACAAGCCCTTCATCCCTGGGATCATTCTTCTGGACCAACTCCAACACTAGCACATCCTTCTTTAGACATGAGGCCCGAAACTGTTCACAATATTCCAAATGTGGTCTGACCAGATTCTTATACACCCTTGGCAGTACATATCTACTCTATCCTACTTGAAATAAATGCTAACATTACATTTGCCCTCCAAACTGCCAGTTGAACCTGCATGTTAATTTCAAGAGAATACTAAAACTCAGACTCCTCAATATTTTTGTGCTTCAGGTTTCTGCAGCTTTTCCCCATTTTGAAAATAGCTTATGCCTCTATTCTTCCAACCAAAGTGCATAACTTCATACTTACCCACATTGCATTCTATCTGCCACTCTTTTACCCACTTTCTTAGCCTGTCCAAATCCTTCTGCAGCCTCCCCACTTCCCCAACAATATCTGCACCCCCCCCACCTATCTTTGTGTCAACTGCAAACTTAGCAACAAAGCCATCAATTACATCGTCCAGATCGATAAATGTATAACTTGAATAGTTTGGTCCCAACGTAGACCCCTGCGAAATTCCGCGAGTCACCAGCTGCCATCCTGAAAACGACCCCTTAATTTCTACTTTCTGCTTTCTGTCAGTTTGCCAATCCTCAATCCATCTAGTACCTTGCCCCTAACACCATGGGCTCTTATCTTATTGAGCAGCATCCTGTGCATTGCCTTGTCAAAGACCTTCCAGGAATCCAAATAAATCATGTTCACCTGCCCTCCTTTGTCTAACTTGCTGGTTACTTCCTCAAAAAAGTTGATTAGATTTATCAGGCATGACTTGCTCTTGATAAAACTAGCTAAATTTAGCCCAAGCACCATTTTGGTTTTGCCTTGCCTTGTTTGCAGTAAGATGCTTTGCATATTCCCGGGTGATGTCTTAGGTAGAATTTTATACAGGGCCCAGCCAATTATTCTTGGTCTTCAATATACAGGAAGAATAATGATATCTTAGATGATATTATTTTTGCAAGTGGTGTTTTAAAAATAGAAGCAAATATTATGTGCATGGTGTATTGTAACAGGTCACTGCAATTCATTGTTGTAGTGTAATAACAAAAATAAATTGTTTGCAATGCAGAAGCATTAAATATATAGCATAAAAATCAAGCTAATTTAAGAGCCCATTATTTTCAGCCTAGTAAGTATTATTTAATGGTTTATTGATTTACATTCATAGCTGAATAGATAGAATATAAATTCTTGCTCGTTTTTAAATGAACTATCTGACAAAGCTGGTAATGTTCTTTACTGATTTACCATTATCAAGGTGAGAGAACAGTTAGTTGCATGGTTCCTTCGAGTACACAGCAGATACAGCTCACAAAAATATGTTGCCAGCTCAACCTCCTCAGGAGAAGTCTTGTTATTTTGATTCTGGCTTGAAATAGCTTTGTAATTTCATGGGAGAGGAAGTGCAAGAGATTCAGACATTGCAAGAAATAATTGTGTGAATTCAATAAATCCTTCAACCACCATAAGAGCTAACAAGGGTAGCTCAAGTTGCTCAAGAATTCAGCAAAATTGGCATACTCCAAACACTAATTTCTTTAATATATTCCTTACAGCATCTGGTGACACCAACGAATTAATCCATAATGGTGGAAGGATTCAAAACAATGTTCATTCCCATAATCACAGTACTTAACATGGTTTATCCTTTACCTTAAAATCATTTTGCCAGATATCTGGAGTTCTTCATTCTGTTAATTTGGAAGATGAATCATTCCATTCATTTTACCTGGGTTAACGTCTTCAATAAAATAATGGAAGTATTTGAGGTGC
This sequence comes from Rhincodon typus, assembly GCF_021869965.1. NCBI lineage: Eukaryota > Metazoa > Chordata > Chondrichthyes > Orectolobiformes > Rhincodontidae > Rhincodon > Rhincodon typus. Next base: position 29,144,975 of record NC_063345.1, on the reverse strand, counting down.
ATGTATTTGACATTCTATAAAATGTAATTTTAGGAGCTATATTCAATATTAACTATAGCATTTTTCCTCAATACACTTTATCTATGACTTCTATTCTGTTTCGCTAAGAAGTAACCATTGAATTTTGAATTTTCATTTGCTCCTTTCCTAAAGGTGCCGTGAATTTGTAGTTTGCAATAATTTTAACAATCCTTTGGGATCTTAATCAGGGCTTCATTCTTCAGATGTCACTTCATAAATACTATTGTATAATAAAAAAATTGTAGGATATTAGTTTATACAAGGCAAAGCAGACAAATCAAATGTTATCCACATGAATGCATTTCTAACATAAGTCTGATCCGAATCAGGAATGGTGGCTGATTTTATCTCTTTGACTTAAAGATACTGAGATCAGTTGTAACACTGTTGGTTGAAATGAATTAACACAGCACAAACCAAAAATAAATCTGGTCTCTATAGATCGGATAATGATAATTATGTAAATCAAGAGTGTTCATGATAGCATTTATTGAGGTTGCATTTCCGCAGAGGTTCTTGTGACCTTGTGCCATAACTTTGACAGAAGCACCACACCTTCCCCTAACTGCAGATAATTTGGAAAATAATGGTGGAAAACTAACCTGTTTGTGCATGCCATATTTGAAACATGGAACATAATTAAAAGTTAAGGTCTAATGTTAGCGTTTAGAAAATTATCTGACCATTATAACTTATTCATGGCATATCAATGAGTATGTCATAAATTATAAAGCTTAGAATATTTGAAGGACCACAAGCAATTAAAGCATAATAATGAATAAGATGCTTTCATTTGAACAATAATTCTTACATCAGTGAATTTTATGGCACTGTACATAACAAAATAATATTTAACACGATTTATTATAGAAGCACATATGTAATAAATTGATGTTTTTAAAAAGTTACACATTTGCCTATTTGAGTAAATGTGGATCTGTAAACCAGAAATTGCTCAGGATATTTTTTAAACATTGTTTCTCTGACAGCTATAACATCATTGCTAAGGGGCCAGAAAGTGTGAAATTTGCAATTGTCAGTTGTTGCTGCACAGCAGTTGACAGTTCAGTCGGTAATTTTAGATTTTTTCCAAATGAAGTAGTTGGTATAGTGGACATAAATCCAAATACTACAAAAATATGAATGCTGTTGCTCGCAGTGAGGATAGAATACCAGTTTTAGAGAACAGAGTATTTTCTATTCAGGCACCCCAGCATATATGTGTCAAGACAAAATTCCAATCAGATGTGTACCAGTGGAGGAAACGGTATATATCCCCAGCAATAAGCCTCAAATCCAACTTCAGAAAATACATTCTACTGTCTAAATTGTGGCACTTTTTAATTCCTGCTGACTCAGATTGCTAATGTTGTGCTGATATTTGGGACAAATTGAAGGAAATGTTGTGTTATAGATCATGCTGTACTGAATTCAGACTACCAAAACCTATTTTATGTGGGCCACTGCAAACAGCATGCCTTCATTGATGTCATTTTGGAATGGATTTGAACCCAGATCCCAAAGGTGAAAGACTAATGAGTTAGCAACTACATCATTCACTCCAGCAATTAATCACTGGACTTTCATGAGCTGTGATTTATCATTGCTTGGAGAGTTTAGCAGTTATTAAGGCTTCTCAGCATGTCTTGAGGCAACAAAAGTCCTTTCTCATTTATCCAGTTGAATTCTTTGATAAAGTGACCAGACTTGCAGATAAAATGATTGCTGCTGAGACCGATTTGACTCCCAAAAGACTTCCTATACAGAGCTGCCCATATGACCATGAAAAATATTGTGAAGTTTGAGCAATGTAGGCTCTGGCAAGTGAAGGAATCAGGTGATAAGTGCAACAAGGCCCATCTCGACATCAGGGTAACTTGAGCCATCTTTTACAGTCTACATAAGTGAAGTGGCCAGCTTCTCGATAAGCAGCAGTGAGTTGCCAGCTGACAGTGGTTATTGCTTGTTAAACACCTTGTTACCAGCCCAGCCTGCCTCATTAATATTGAGCCTTACACTTTACTAAACTCACCAAACAAAGTTTGACATCAAGAAAATATGGCAAGAGACAAGACTGAGCACCTAGTGCATTTAGCTCCCAGCTTTCCCTGAACGATTTCCTTGTGAGAAGCCAGACATCAACATCTAAGGGCATGCTGTGTGGGCACAGGCCACATGCAACCATGTCCATAGACACTGACATTCAACATGTACCAGGATCTAAGAATACTCATGGCACATCCCCAGTTGTGATTCACTCACCGGATGTCTCTCCTCTGCAATGCTGCACCAACAACTATCACAGTATTGTTTCAACAATTACATCGTGCACTCAGGGACAGCCCAGGGAATTGACCAGGCTGTATCTCCAGGCTGTTCACTTGCTGTCATAGCACTACCTAGGTGTTCACAACACCCATCCATTGCATTGCCTTGCCTTGCATTTTTGTGCTTTGCCCTGTCAGCCAGAAATGCCAGGCTCAGTTGCTGCTGTCTTGCTGTGTTGTTTAGCCCAGCTGCAAAGCTGGGTAGACTTTATAGTTGTTAGTAAGCCCCAGACAAGATAAGAAGGATAACCTTCACTCAAAGATTCCCAACGCAGTAAGTGCAGCTTCTGACAGCAGTCTAGGCCTGGATCAGTGTCAGGATCCTCCTTTCATTGGGATAAGGAGCAGAATAATGGGCAGTGCACCACCTGTCTTGACTCTTTCTGCCAACATTTTGGGCTGCATTCCTCATGTGGGGAATTACTGGAGGTGAATGTAGGTAATACAATGATCACTGTTAGTGCAGGTGGGGAGCTGTCCAAAGTGTGTGAACAGGCAGTGTAGAGGGAATGCAGGGATAGAGGTGTCAGAGGTTGGGGTGGGTGAAAGTGAATTGGAAAGACGTTGCAGGGCAATAGTGGCAGTGGTAGAACATGAGCCTTGGTCAAAGGTGCATGCAACAGCAGAAATAGAGTGAGTATGAGGAATTGGTGAGGAGATTGTGATATTTACTCTGGCAGAGTGGAGAACAATATTGATCAGCTTCCTACTGTATTCAACATTCCTCCAGATGCTGAAACTGCTTTATCCTGGGTAACAACTTCAGACCAGGCTGGAAGGTATCATAGCCTCTACTGCTGGTCTCGGGGAATGAGGAAATTCTGCCTGTGCTCCAACTCATCCAGCAGCACCTGCAGGACCCTGCCCATAAAGTGGGCACCAATTTCGCACTGTTTGCCACATGCAAAGCAAACATCAGCAACTATGCAGGGCACTTCTGGACAGACAATGTCTGTCTGGGTTCACCATAGGCTTATCAAAGATAGTGCAGGTGCAACAGATGCTGGCCTTTCAGTGGATATCTGCTGAATGGTGAGTTATTCTGGGAAGACTGCATGGTAAATGGACTGGAATCAGATTTGAGAGATGCGATAGGTGTGTTGGAGATTATTAATGAGGTGAGTTTTGTAAATATGACAAGAGAACTCATTCAGACCCATGGTGATAAACATTCCAAAAAAACTCAACTCAACTTGGACTTAGCCATAAAAAACCTATAAGATTTAGCACCGATTATATTGCACTATAGGACAGCTGTTGTGTTTGATAGGTAGCAAATTGAAATTATAAAGCAAAGAGATTGTTGTTAATTGGAGTTTGGACACTCGATCACAAGTTGAATTCCACAAGGCATTGTGTTCGTGATGACAAGCCGAATGCTATTTCATTTACGATTTAGAGGAGAGATTTAATGAAACATTTAAAATAAAATTGAGAACATATTAAAAAAAAGTTGAAGTTAGTACTTCTGACCAGCACTGGTTAGTTATACTGGAACATTGATAGATTGTCACTCTGTGACGTTAGTAGATTGAAACTGTGAGCTGGAAGACGGTAACTGTCAAATGAGTAGGCTGTCACTTTGTGATGGGTCGACTGTCATATTGTGAGGTCGGTAGTTTGTCACTTTGTGGTTAGTGGAGTTGCACTGTATGGTTGGTAGACCATTACACTCTGGTCACTGGACTGTCGCTGTGAGTTTTATAGACTGTCACCACAGCTAATGAGACTGACAATGTCAGCATCCTTAACTGTCCATTTAGTTACCCATTACAAATGAACTGAGTGGATTGCATGCTGAGACTGGATACTGTCTCCTTAACAGCACAATATCGGACTGCCGATTATAAGCCACTGAGGAATTTTCCAATTCTTCATGCCTTGTGAAAGATTCAGAACTGAATTAATTCTGTTCCTGTGTTGATGGTTGGCATGGTCACATGTCAAAATGGAGAAGCGAGTTGCGAGCAGATCTCAGGCTTTTTGCGGGCAGTTGGTTGAACATCCCTGGCCTAAGTACATAAGAACATAAGAACATAAGAACTAGGAGCAGGAGTAGGCCATCTAGCCCCTCAAGCCTGCCCCGCCATTTAATAAGATCATGGCTGATCTTTTTGAGACTCAGCTCCACTTACCCGCCCGTACACCATAACCTTTAATTCCTTTACTGTTCAAAAATTTATCTAGCCTTGCCTTAAAAACATTCAGCGAAGTAGCTTCAACCGCTTCACTGGGCAGGGAATTCCACAGATTCACAACCCTTTGGGTGAAGAAGTTCCTCCTGACCTCAGTCCTACATCTGCTTCCCTTTATTTTGAGTCTATGTCCCCTAGTCCTAGTTTCACCTGCTAGCGGAAACAACCTCCCTGCCTCCAACTTATCTATTCCCTTCATAATCTTATATGTTTCTATAAGATCTACCCTCATTCTTCTGAATTCCAATGAGTATAATCCCAGCCTACTTAGTCTGTCCTCATAATCCAACCCTCTCAACTCTGGAATCAACCGAGTGAATCTCCTCTGCACCCCCTCAAGTGCTAGTATATCTCTTCTCAAGTAAGGAGACCAAAACTGCACACAGTACTCCAGGTGTGGCCTCACCAGGACCCTATACAGCTGCAGCATAGCCTCCCTGTTTTTAAACTCCATCCCTCTATCAATGGCAGACAAAATTCCATTTGCCTTTTTAATTACCTGCTGCACCTGCAATCCTACTTTCAGCGATTCATGCACAAGGACACCCAAATCCCTCTGCACAGCAGCATGCTGCAATTTTTTACACAGTCCATTTTGCTGTTATTCCACCAAAATGGATGACCTCACGCTTATCAACATTGTACTCCATCTGCCAGACCTTTGCCCACTCACTTAGACTATCCATATCCCTCTGCAGACTTTCAGTGTCTTCTGCACACTTTGCTCTACCACTCACCTTCGTGTCATCTGCAAATTTTGACACACCACACTTAGACCACAGCTCCAAATCATCTATGTAAATTGTAAACAATTGCGGTTCTAACACTGATCCCTGAGGCACACCACTCGCCACTGACCACCAACCAGAAAAACACCCATTTACCCCTACTCTTTGCTTTCTACTAGTCAAGCAATCCTCTATCCATGGCAATACAATTCTTTAATACTGTGCAACTTTATCTTATGTAGCAGCCTTTGATGTGGCACCTTGTCAAATGCCTTCTGGAAATCCAGATACACTACATCCACAGGTTCCCCATTGTCCACCATGCAAGTAATGTCCTCAAATAATGCCACCAAATTAGTTAAACATGACCTACCCTTCATGAACCCATGCTGGGTATTCCCAATGGGAGAATTTATGTCCATATGTCTTGCTATTTTTTCCTTACTAATAGATTCAAGCATTTTGCCCACTACCAAAGTTAAGCTAACTGGCCTATAGTTACCTGCTTTTCGTCTACTTCCTTTTTTAAACAGTGGTGTCACATTGGCTGTTTTCCAATCTGCGGGAACCACCCCAGAGTCCAGTGAATTGTGGTAAATAATTACTAGTGCATTTGCTATTTCACCTATGACCTCTTTTAATACCCTGGGATGTATTTCATCAGGGCCAGGAGACTTGTCTACCTTTAGCCCCATTAGCTTGCCCAGACTGCCTCCTTAGTGATAATGATAGTTTCTAGGTCCTCACCTGCTATAACTTTCTTGCCATCAGTTTTCAGCATGTTATTTGTGTCTTCCACTGTGAAGACTGACACAAAATAACTGTTTAATGCCTCAGCTATTTCGTCATTCCCAGTTATTAAATTGGCCTTCTCCTCCTCTGAAAGACCAATGTTTACCTTCGCCACACTTTTACGATTTACATATTTATAGAAACTTTTGCTGCCTGTTTTTATGTTTTGAGGTAGTTTATTCTCATAATCTATCTTACTTTTCTTTATAACTTTTTTTGTGGCTTTCTGTTGGCCTTTAAAGATTTCTCAGTTTACTAGTTTCCCACTAATCTTTGCTTTTTCGTATGTATTTTTTTTAATCTGATACTTTCCTTTATTTCCTTAGACATCCATGGCTAATTATTTCTTTTCCTACAGTTCTTCCTTATCACTGGAATATACTTCTGCTGAGCACTGTGAAAAATCGTTTTGAAAGTCCTCCACTGTTCCTCAATTGACCCACCATAAACTTTTTGCTCCCATTTTACCTTAGCTAACTCCTCCCTCATCCCATCATAGCCTCCTTTGTTTAAGCACAGGACATTGGTACTGGATTTAACCTTCTCACGCTCCATCTGTATTTTAAATTCGACCATACTGTGATCGCTCCTTCTGAGAAGATCCCTAACTGTGAGATCATTTATTATTTCTGTCTCATTACACCGGACTAGATCGAAGATAGCTTGCTCCCTCGTAGGTTCCATCACATATTTGTCAAGGAAATTATCGCGGATGCATTCTATGAACCCTTCCTCAAGGCTGCCATGACTGACCTGGTTTGACCAATTGATATGTAGATTAAAATCCCCCATGATAATTGCTGTACCATTTTTACATGCATTAGCTATTTCTATGTTTATTGCCCACCCCACCACGATGTCATTATTTGGTGGCCTATAGACCACACCTATCAGTGACTTCTTCTCCCTGCTATTCCCAATTTCCACCCAAATGGATTCAACCTTTTGTTCAGTAGAACCTATATCATCTCTCACTACTACCCTGATATCATCCTTAAAAATCAGAGCGACACCACCTCCCTTACCCTCCTGTCTGTCCTTCTGAACAGTTTGATACCCCTGGATAGTTAACTTCCAGTCATGACCATCCTGCAACCATGTTTCTGTAATGGCCACTAAATCATACCCATTTGCATTTGCGCTGTCAACTCATCCACCTTATTTCGAATGCTCCGAGCATTCAGATAAAGTGCTGTTATGCCAGTTTTTGCACCTTCTTTTTGGGTCCTATTACCTCCATTACACCAAGTAGCATCTGTCTCTCTCAGCCAACATCACCAAAAATAGACCTTTGTCTTGTATAATGTTTCTGCATCCAAATTGTCAGCACTGTTTGCCGAATGTAGGGACAATTACTACACTTCAAAACAAATCTATTGTTTGTCAGTGCTTGGAGTAAATTGCACACATAAATATCATTTTTTTAATATCATAATTATTTTTAACATTGTTATTTTTACAATCACAGGTATTGCCCTTGTGGTCTTAGTTTAAAATGTTGAGCAGTCCGTGAGCATCGACAATGTACACCGAAATTGACCTTTAGTGTAAAATAAAGGTTCCAAGGCGCTTCACAGTGGCACTGAGCTGAGGAAGTAAAGATTAGAATGGGAACCTAAAGCACAGTTAAAAAGATAGAATGAGGGATGAAAAATCTCAAGTGATTGTATTGAGATGAACGCAAGTGATTTTTTTGTGATGAACAATATATAAGATCAGAAACACAGCTTGAGGTTGACTCAGATCAAAAGAAATTGCATGGTGGCTCAGTGGTTAGCACTGCTGCCTCACAATGCCAGGCATTCCAGTATTGGGTGACTGTCAGTGTGGAGTTTGCACATTCACCCTGTCTATGTGTGTGTTTCCTCCAGGTGCTCCTTGGTTTCCTCCCACAGTCCAAAGATGTGCAGGCTCGGTGGATTAGCCATGTTAAATTGCCTTTCCTGTCTCGGGTGGGAAATGCAGGGATAGGGTAGGGGGTGGGTCTGGTTGGGATGCTCTTCAGAAGGTCAGTGTGGACACGATGGGATGAATGGCCTGCTTCCACACTGTAGGGGATTCATTGGAATTCATTCAGATTCAATGGACATAATGACCATGAAGTGTGCTGGAAGTAAATACAAGGGTACATATTATGTGGCTGAAAATGATGGCTTCGGTTCAAGGTTTAACCAGAGGAAATTACAGCTCATCTGTTAAATATTGAACAAAATCTAATATGGAGGGTGACAGAATACATGAAGAGTGCCCTTAAGTACCTCACACTGCTCATATAATGATCGGACAGAGGGGGCAGAGAAAGAGAGTAACCTTGAACACAAGAATTAGGAGCATGAATAGGCCAATCATTCAAATTTTTGATCTAATCTGATCTAATCATTGCCTCAATTCCACTTTCTAGTCAGCCCACAACATTTGATCCCTTGTTTCCCACAAACACATGTAACTCGACAGTAGGTACATGCACTGTAGGAGTGTTTGCAGATTTTGGAAGAAAATCCCATGAGCTAACATCTACTTTGAGAGAAAAAGATTCACCTCAGCTCTGTCTGAAGTGAGAGGCCCTTAATGTTTGAACAATGTCCCATAATTCTAGATTCCCCTATAAAGAGAAATATTGGGCTGAAATTTTTTTTTGGGTAAGTGTCAATTTAGTCAAAATTCATGAAAGAAATTGCTGCCCAAGTCCTAACAAGATATCTCACGATTTCTTACCAAATTTGCCTCGTTTACTACCTGCCATCGGTGCTACTCTTGTCTGATTCTAGTCCCGTTCTACCACTCACTGTATGTGGGACAACTTTCCATTGCTGGCATATTGTAGGCAGCTCTGGTGCTAGCACCTTCTTTAAAAGGCTGTAGTGCACATAGACAAGCACTGCCAATTTGAAGCTCAGAGATAGTAAGAACTGCAGATGCTGGAGTCAGAGATAACACTGTCGATCTGGCAGAACACAGCAGGCCAGGCACCATCAGAGGAGCAGGAAAGTTGATGTTTCGTGTCGGGACCCTTCTTCAGAAAATGGCCTGCTGTGTTCCTCCAGCTCCACACTGTGTTATCGCCAATTTGAAGCTGCCCTGCATGATTCCTGACATTTGTCCAGGACATGGCAGACAAACTAACACTTGTGCTCCGCTGTTGCATAGGTAGGGTGTTCTCTTCCACCAGGACTGGCAGAAGATGCCACAACACCTGGCCATGTCACCCAGGTTGGTGCAGTCTCAACCATCTAGAGGAGAGTACGACGTTGTAGAAAGAAGGTCAACATTCTTCTCCACTGTATCAGCATGAGCAACACCATCTTCTCTCTGATACCTCACATTTAACTGTGTCTCTGCTACGATACCCACATCTGATGAAGGGTCCTACCATTTTGACTACTACCTCCAACATCTTCCCCCACTCACTATCACTCCCTCTAACCCATGACATCACTAACCCTGCATGCTCTCTATGATGCCTACCGACTGACTAAGGACATGTCCCCACTGCACCAACTGCAAGAACTGTGCCACCCTATTTTAATATCCCTGATTACCTGTCTTCCTTTCGTTCCAGGAGGAAGTCAGCCTACAAAAGGGCAGAAACACTCGAGGCAGGTGTTGGACTGCCTGACATTCAATTTCTCAGGCTCATGTGAAGAGGATCCAGATTCTAACCTTCCTGTCGCAACCATGTCTAAGCTTTTGGAATGGTTTCAAAGACTTCCCTGTGCTGGCACGGCTGACCAAAGGTGTTGTTTCCTTTGACTTGACTGACGACTGCTGACAACCAGGACAGGCTTTCTGTCTTTGTGTCTGCACTAAATGGCAGGGCAATGTAGTAATACTGTGAACCTGGTTCCTCTGGCTGAGGGGGCAAGGTGCAAAAAGGCAAGGGTAGGATGGTCTGAGCATCTAGATAGGCTCAAAGCAAGTTATCACGAATATACCAAGCAAAGAGCTCAGGCATACAACCTGGTCCACTGCAGGAACTGGATATATAGCCTGAGTGCAGTGTTCTTGCAGCAGCATTACAGTGATTGTTACCATTGTACCCCGAAATGCAGCACAGATATACAGAAAGATACCGTAAGTGAAAGAGAGATGTGCCATGAAGGTCCTTAGAGGCTGGCAAAGTTAGATGCTGATGTCCATGGATGTGGGGTGCATGAGGCTGGTTTCCAAGGAGTGTACCCTGGAGGTGCGGTGCCTAGTGCCCAACACGGAGGTCTTTTGAAGCTAGTCGCAAGCTGAAATTCCCAAGTGCCTGCTCTGACTTCCATGTTGAGAGTTTTGCATGTTCTCGATGGCATAGGAGAATGCTGCATATTAAACAACCAAGATGTAAAGTTAATAAGGCTATTAGCAAGCAACAATCCCCCTTAATAGGCAACTCACCACTACCTAGCGAGAACCTCACCTTAGCACCTGGAATGTATTTGAAAGAAAGAGGACTTGCTCAGTTGACTGGCTGGTTGGTTAGCAATACAGGATGATGCCAACAGCATGGGTTCATTTTATATACCAGCTGAGATTACCATGAAGGAGACTCCTTCTTAACCTTTCCCCTCACCTGAGGCATGGCGACCGTCAGGTTTAACCACTACCAGTTGTCTCTAATCAGAGAGTAGCCCTATGGTCTGGTAAGACTATGTTAACTTTGCCTTTATCTGAAAGATGCAGTAAGATAACCTCGATTTATAATTGTGTCACGTTGCTTGCAAAAGCGCACATCGCTCAAGCCCCAATAAGATTCTGCCCATTATCTCAGCATTCACGCAATCAAGTCCACTAAGGATCACATATGATTCAATAACATCACCTCATATTCTTCTAAACGTCAATAGAGGTAGATCCAAGATAATCAACCTTTCCCTATAACATGATCTTTTTTTCTTACAGAAATCAGTGGAATAAATGGAGTAGGAAAGTCAATGTTTCAGGTTGGGACCCTTCTTCAGAACCCAAAACATTGATTTTCCTACTCCTCTGATGCTGCCTGACCTGCTATGTTTCTCCAGCTCCACACTGTGTTGTCTCTGACTCCAACACCTGCAGTTCTTGCTATTGTTCAATGGAATAAATATTCTCTGAACTACGTCTGTTATATCCTTGACTTGTTAACTGTTTGGGGGTCAGTTTTCACTTGCGTCGAGATTTTCCTCAGCAAAAGCTAAATGTTATTGTTACATTTTAAAACGGGAACTATTGGAAACAGTTATGTTGATGTTAGAGACATGCTAGCAAATGCACCATCATTATTCCATGAAGCTCACACTATCACAGATACTAGTGCTGCAGTTCTGAAATGCATTGAACCATTGCCCTCCTTGAATCTTGCACAGCTGAATGTGTGTTCAGGCTCAGGAGGTCTCCACAAGCAGTATCATTTAAAGGATTATCAACTATTCATTGATTTGCAGTCGGTTGATTCCATCTGGCTGTTGCTACAATTCTGCATGAGTGATGTTTTCTGAAGTTGTTTCAAGTTGCCAACGTTATAATTAGGCAAGAAGTTTTGTATACCGTGGATGAGGAGCAATAGACTAAATTGAAATGCAGAACCTGCAAGTCTGTAATCCTTGGATTATTACCTGAGCTGTGTTCAAATTGGCATAGGGTAACGGAACTCCCTCCACAGACCCAAACATCCCCTTTCTCCTCCCTCCCCTGCCCCTGCCTCTAAACCTGACCCCACTCACTGGACTGTGCCCAATCAGATTCCTGTTCCTAAATTAGACACCATTCTCCTCCCAGCTGGCATCCTTTCCAGCTGGAATTCTATTCACCTGGCACCCAGCTCACCTGGTATCCTACTTACCTGACAGCCTATCTCCCCCATACTATTCATCCCTCCTTTCCAGTATCCTAACATAGCCAGCTGACTACTCTGATAAAGGGCCATGATTTGCCTTCCTCTGATTGTTCTTTGAAAGAATTGTCAGAATGGAAGTATGGTTCCTGTCAGAAATGCAGAGCTCCCTTCTTTTGTGAAAACAAAAAGGTTAGAATGGCAATCTAAATAAGCTTGCCATCTTCATAAAATCCAGCCCATGGTTTCGGGATGACACGGACTGGCACCTGAATATTGAATGGTATATCACATTCAAGATTAACAGGAAGCTAGGTAAAGTTGGAGGAGTAGCACAGTTAAACAAAATGATCATTTATGCCTTGGCTATCAGTGACCTTGGAGATCAGGTTGTAGAATTGGTTTGGCTGGAGATGAAGAACATTAGGGGAAAGATGTCATGAATAGGGGTGGTCTATAGCCCCTAATATTCTCCTCAATGTGGAACATAGTAAACAGCAAGAAATACTTTGTTTTTGTGATAAAGTAAGGTAATAATCATGGGTGACTTTGTTCTACACATAAACTAGAAACATCAGATTGCCAATTGTTGACTGGTTGAGGACTTTGAGATCATCTGTTTGAGCAGCACATTTTGGAACTGACCAGAGAGCAGGCTCTATTAGAATTGATACTGTGTAACAAGATGGGATTAATTAATGACCCCAGAGTTAAGGCATTCTTAGGTAACAGTGACCACAATATGATTGAATCCAGTTTGAAAGAGAGGAGATTGGACCTAACACTAATATTTCAAATCTAAATAAGGGCAATGATATCGGCATAAAAATTAAGTGAGCTAAAGTGAACTGGAACTCTAGACTAGGGAACACAGCAGCAGGGGAAATTTCAAAGGGAAATTTCAAAATGCTCAGAATAAGTTTGTGGTTACTATAAAGAAAAATTCCAAAGGGAGAGTTCACCATCCATGTTTTACCAAGGAAGTTAGAGAAAACATCAAACTTAAGGAAAAATCATAGCTGAACAAAGATAAGTGACATTGTCAGACATTAGATTCAAATGCAAAAAAAACCAAACAATGACTAAAAGGTTCCAAAGAAGGAAGAAATTAGAGTAAGAGGAAGACAGCTAAGAATATAAAAATAAGCAGAAAGCATTTCTATATTTATTTAAAAAGGAAAAGAGTAAAATGAATGCTGGTCCTCTCAAGTGTGAGAATTGGGAGTTAATAGTAGATAATAATGACAACTAAAATGAACATATGGTTTGCTTCTGTCTTCATTATAGTCGATACAAAATACAAAGTTTCACTCATAGCTATATATCAGGAGGTGAAAAGAAGAGAAGAATTTCTCAAAATTATAATCACGAATGAAGTGGTAAATAGCAAACTGTTGTAACTAGGGGCTAACAGGTCTCTGGATCCAGATGGACTTCATCTTAGGATCTTTAAAAATTTTTTTTAATGAGGTAGTAGATGTATTGGTGTTAATTTTTCAAAGTTCCCTAGATTCAGGAAAGGTTCCATCAAACTGGAAGGTATCAAATATAATTCCTCTGTTCAAAAAGGGAGGGGAACAGAAAACAGGAAACTATAGGCCAGGTGGATTAACATGTATCATGATGAAGGTTTTAAAATCAATCATTAAATAGATTATAATTGCACGCTTAAAAAAATCATTGTAATTGGGAAGAGTCAGCATGGTTTTGTCAAAGAGAAATTATATTTTCCAATTTTTTGAAGTTGTTTGAAGAAGTAACACATGTTGCAGATGCAGAGGAGCCTGTAGACATTCCATACTTGGTATTTAATAAGGCATTTGATAAAGTGCCACATCTAAGGTTGTGGAAAATAAAAGTTCATGATATGAGAACTAACAGAGCAGCATAGTCAGAGGATTGGCTGGCTAGCAGAAAAACATAAAGTATGCAATATTGGTTTGTTATCTGATCAGCAGGATGTGACGAGTGGAGTCTCTCAGGGATCTGTCCTGGGGTCAATTTTTCATAATTGATGTCAATGATTTGGATGAGAGGAACTCGAGCATGGTAGCTAAATTCACAGACAACACCAACATAGGCAGGGAAGTATGGTATGAAGATGCAGACAGATATAGATAGTTGACTGAATGGGTAAATATCTGGCAGATGAACTATAATGTGAGAAAATGTGAAATTGTTCACACTGACAGGAAGAGTAAGAAAGCAGAGTATTACTTAGAAGAAGAATGACTGCAGAATTCTGAGAAGCAGAGGGATTTAGGTTTCCTAGTGTATGAGTCACAAAATCTTCATCTGCAGTTCCAGCATGTAACCAATAAGGCTAATGGGACTCAATCCTTTATTATGAGAGAATTGAACATAAAAGTAAGGATGTTATACTTCCGATATACAGGGTAGTGCATATGTGAAAGCACATTTCAAATAATGTGTATTTCGGTCCCCTTATTTAAGAAGGTATGTAAATACATTGGGATGACCCTTCTCTTCCTGTCAATGTACCGAGAACCACACAAGGCCCTGAAATTAGACATTCATGTCTTGATGAGATATTAAAATGCAAACAAACTTTTGGAACACCTCATTGAGAAGTCATTGAAATATGATAGACTTCGAAGGTTCTTGAGTAGATTTGTAGCTCAGGTTGTGGATGCAGTGGCTGGTTGGCCCGTCGAGCTGCTTCATTAGTTCGCAGACGTTTCATTACCCTGCTGGGTAACATCATCAGTGCAGCCTTTGATAAAGCGCTGTTGTGTTTTCCCGCCTGGAATTTAAACTCTGAGGTCCATTGCAGTTGATTACCTCATTTCTGGTTTTCCTTCGCAGTGGTGTTTATATAGGGTCTAGTTCTATGTGCTTGTTGATGGCCGTCTTGGTGGAGAACGCGGCTTCTAGGAATTCCTGTGCTTCTCTCTGTTTGGCCTGTACTAGGATCCTGGTGTTGTCCCAATCACACTGGTGGTTCAAACATCTGCAAACTAATGAACCAGCTCGGCAAGCAAACCGACCACAGCAAATGATAGACATTTCCTGTGGATTAATGGCTGTTCTTATCTAAATAACTAAAGCAACTGGTTTGTAATACCTCTTGCAGACTTTTTTTAGAATCTGTGTGAACAGAAGAACTATTCTTATAAGAAGCAAATGAGTGAAATTCAGGGTCTATTGTTTAACAGTGGCCAACCATCTGACCCTGTATAGGACAAAGTAAAACATATACAATATCATATGACAGAAAACTCTGCACATAATTTCTGACTTCAACCTCCACAACCTCTACATCCATTGCTTTTTCCACATCCAAAGGGTTATCTCTCCCACCATTAACAAAAGGGGTCTCTCCTCTCTTAGACATTCAGCACAGCATACAAAATCCTTGGAGCCCGGCCTTTTCCCTATCATGTCATGCTTTGTCCTTGTCCAGATCAAATTCTCTTCAATCACAACTCATTGAGCACTTGCTGCAACAGCCATGTGCTACCCTCTCAAAATGTGTCTGCTCGCATTAAACTGTCTGGCTTTAAATGTTGCTAGCTCTTCACAATATTGGTGCTCACATAATAAATGAACAGCACAATCAGTATTGGCTGGATGTGAAGATCATTATAATGATCATGTTACATAAATTTGCAATCAATGGAAACAGGTTAATTGTGCATTGTGATTACTTCATTTTTGCAGGTGACAAATTAAACTATTATACATACATTCTGCATGCAAATATGATTAATGTATATTGTTAACCTTGCTGCTATAAATTTCTACAGGGAAACTGTCCTTTGGAGGCTTTGGTGTGATAGGAATGTAGACTGTGAGTGGAGTCAGGAGCTCTGGCTTTGAATTCTGTTTTGGTACATCAAGTTCACAACCCCAGTTCTTTCTGCTACTCTCACAAATGTGTTTAGGGAGTAGAGAAAACCCTCCGACTATGTTGGATTAACTACTCAAATGGCTGCCATAAAATAGTTAAAGCCATGGAAGAAGCATTCACATTGTAACTGGTTGGATTGGAATTGAGGCTGTGAATCTCTCACATTTTTCTCCAAGGGAAGAGTGAGAAGATGTAGAAATATCAACATTTTGAATTGAAGTATCTACAACTAAAAAGATTTCCAAAAATTTCTGAAGGAATACAATTGCAATTACTTTTCTTTCTCATGATATTACTCAGAAAAATGTATTCTTTGAAATCACAGCACCATAGAACTGCATTTCTCACGTATAGTCATCCAAATATTGATATACCCTGTAATATAGTATGTATTGACATTTACTCTATTAACTGTAGAAAGATGTATAATAACATTGAATTAGACAAATAAGATGAGCTACATGTTTATTCTAAATTAAAATCAGGAACAAAGTTCATGTGACAGCTTATTGGAATGCAGGGTGTATGCATTCAAAACAGAAGTGACATCAATTCTGCTCCACACAAATGAAACAAATATCAGAAGGAAAGGTTGAAAAAAGCACAAATTTTTGGCAGAGATGAATTGATTGAAAAAAAAATGACACCCATTTCAGTGCCAAGGAATCATAAATCCAATTATAAAACAGAAACGTAATTTGCAACAAACAGTGATAGATAGGAAGAAAAAGTGAAGGCTGACTGTAGGGTTTGCAACAGAACTGAAATTGGATTTGCAGGGATTACTATGGCTGTCCATGATGTGTTGTGTTTCTCGGAAGTGAAGCATCAGGAGAAAGGCTCTTAAAGGAGAATAGATTATGTTAAAAAAGACCTTTCAATCAAGGGAAGTAACATCTGAGAAGTTCAGATTCTGAAGGAAAATGGGAATGATGTGAGCCTTTTATTTAACCTTGCTAGATTCTGTCAATTAATTGTCAATGGGTTTGGATTTCAATTAAATGATGCAGGGTTGTATTTCCACTTTAGCAGAAAACTAAGGGTGTATTAACCCTCATAAACCTTCAATCACTATCAGATCAAATGTCTATTTAACTCAGCCTTGAAAACGTTCAACAATCTCTATTCTCAGTGAAAGAGGATTCCGATAGTTAATGATCATGTGTGAGAAAAACAATTCCTTCTCGTCTCCACCTTAAATATTAGACCCTCCTTTTATTAAACTATGTTCCTTGTATCTCGATACCCTCATTAGAGAAAGCATTCTCCCAGCATCTAACGTTTTATGAGTCAAATACAAAATTCCTCTGCAATGCAGTATTTGCTCTTGGTCTCCACTTCAGTAATATTCTGCCTGTCCATTGTTTCTGTCAATGTGGATAATTGCATATTTTATATAACGTACTCCATTCACCAAGTTTTTGCTAAATGACCCCAAACAAAGAAATTACTAACAATATTTCACTTTTTGAAACTGTTACTTGAGCATGTACCAGAATCAATGCAGATTACATATGAATTAATGGGCAAATTATGCTTCAAATTAACTTAAAATGTTGATACGATACAATTGATCCTACTCAAACAGAAGCCTTTGAATTATTCCTCACACATATGTGGCACCACGTAACTGTACAGCTTCACAACGTACTGTTCTTTATTCATGGATGTGAGGTCAGGAGTTCTATCTGACAACAGCTTTCACCTTCAAGTTTCCCGGGTACAATTATCATTAGCAGGTCACATTTCTATGAACCCTCTTTTGCTCAGGTCATGATTGTCCTGATTATGTTGCTTTCCAGAGTCCCTTTTCAACTGACCTACCAATAACAACTCAGTTTACAACTTAACCACTTCTGGGAAAACATTCAGCTTTCAGCTTTTCACACAGCTACCCATGCTTCAGACCTCTTTTAGCCAATTTGCAGAGTGTGTCCAATAGGTCCTGCATAATATTCTGCCAAGCAGAACTTAACAACTGACATCTTCCTTACAGTAATTTTTGCCTCGGAATCTGAAGCTTTAGGGTTTGAGACCCATTGGAGGAACTTGACCTAAAATCTAGACTAACCGTCGACACCATTTTTAATGCAAGCTTTCTTGCTGTCACTTCCAATATATTTTCCTTTATTCTTCATTGATGATTCCACACCACCCGCCCCCCCCGACCTACCATAGTCAACGTAACTCTTGACAGTGTCCATTCTATGTTGTGCACTTCTGCTTTCATTCCTTTCTCTCCCTTCCAGATGGAATTCCCTTTGTCATGTACAGTCCACCATCCTCAGTATGTAACAAATCAACTTCTGCCATTTCCATCACCTCCGGTGTGATGCCACCACCAAATGCACCTTGCTCAGGCCTTCCTTTTCAGAATTCCAAAGAGGCCATTACCTTCTCACTCCACTCAACTCATCTCAAAATGCTTCACATATAACGATCTTTTCCAAATGAACTTTTTAAATTAAGATATGAGTAAACGTAGCATCAAATTGCCATATAACAATGTCCCATGAACATTAAGTGAGGGAGTCAGCATCTCTGATTCTGAAGCAAATTACCACCAAGTGATTCAAGTTAACAAAGTCAAGAAGAGTAAGGTTAAAATGTTTTAAAAATGCATGTAAAATTACCCAGCCAGATCTGAGTCAAATTTAAAAGGTTATAAAGCCTTCGGAAGCTTTCAGAAGTTTTCACAAGATGGATATAGATGAGGGATAGTAGGAACTGCAGATGCTGGAGAATCCGAGACAACAAGGTGCAAGGCTGGATGAACACAGCAGGCCAAG
>NC_063345.1:29105937-29121458 GCF_021869965.1 Rhincodon typus | reverse complement strand
TCAGCCTTCCTGCTCCTATGATGCTGCTTGGCCTGCTGTGTTCATCCAGCTCTATACCTTGTTATCTCAGATTTTCCAGCATCTGCAGTTCCTACTATCCTTCTAACGAGTTCACTTTATGATAAACCCACCCCTGGCCACCTAAGACCTGCTTCTAAGGTTGATAGGACAAACTCAATTACATACCTGCTTCCCTCAAGCAAAAATTGGGTTTGGCAATAACCTTGAAACCAGGGCTGGCCTCCTAATTTGGGAAATTTCATGACTCAACCAATGTGCCTCAATAATGAAAATGCAGCCCTGTGTTAAAATAGATTACAGAAAAATGAACTAAAACCTGTCCTCATCTGATTTTATGAGCTGGGTTTTAAAAGACCTCCAGCAGCAGGATGAGAGTCAGGATGGTATTAAAAGATAAGGACAGAGGGCAGATGTTAGATATCACCAGCTTCCTGTCACCACTTTCCCAGATGTCATAAGATTTTGGTTTTGATGACTCCGGCGTGCAGCTTGTTCCTTCAACTTTTCACACCAGTCACCAACAACTCAGGAAATGTTCCATGGGCAGTGATTGCACCGACTCCACATCCACAGACGTTGGCTATGGATGCTTACCAATCTCACAACTCGTTACATCTCTGGCCCACTTACCATACAGTACTGCTCTGAAAATGCTGCACTTTGGAACACATCAGGTCCTTATGTTGCAACATCACTGCCAGGAATCTTGTGAGCAGGATCAGAAACCCTTCTCATGAATCCAACCAGGGTGTATTTCAGGGCTGCTTGCTTGTTGTCTTCGTGCTTACTCACTTTCTTCCTACTTGGCTGCTCACAGAATCTCTGCATTGCCTTCTCTTGCCTTTTTGATCTTTGCACCCTCATCCATACCTTACATACTCAGAATACTTGTATTGTTGCCTTACTGGTTAGTGCAGACACAAAACTAGGCAGCTTGTCATGCTCACCAGCAGTGTTCAGTCAAGGGGATGGCCATTTTGCAGCCCATCCCTATGTTATATCAATTTCATACTGACACCATGCACCAGCCACAGACATGACAAGAACACTTCATCAAATAAATGGCCACGTCTCTAAGGGAGCAGGTCTCAATCAGGTCATCCTGGAACTGTAAGTCAAAGACCGCCTCCAGTGATATCAGTCCTGTAGTTTGGGCAAGATCATTTGGCTTCTTGGGGTCTCCTGGGTTGGTGGATCTGAATCTCCACAATCCGGGGAATGGCCATGGTTAGGGCTGTGTGTACAGTGTAACCAATCTGGGGAGTTGTCAGAAGTCAGTAATGGAGTGCACACAGATCAATCAGGATCTCGTCAGTCATCAGTTAGTGCTGTCCACTCAAGTTGGTCAAGGGGTAGGACATGGTCAATCCTGGGAGTCCATCCACTAAAAACCAAGAGAGAGGTGTTACCGGGGGCACTGCTGTGAGAGGGTAGCTGAGGAACTCAATTGTGAGGATTGGAGGCAGCAAGCTGGGATGCAGAGGGGTTAATAATTGTGAAGGGTGGAAACTCAACACATGAGTGGTGAGTGAGGAGTGATAGAGCATGAGTGGGAAAAAAGTAATTTGGGAGCGGCTGTTATTGACAATCAGAACTTCCTGGCTTCTATACAGAAACAGTGGACTCCTATATCTGGCATGTTGACCGGATAGCCCTGGGACTGAGGGGATGAAATAGGGAGATGAAGAGTTAGATAGACAGGTTGATCAGGGTAAATGTTTTCTCCTATGAAGGAGGGTCTTAACTTTTGAGTGATTCAGGGCCCTTCAAAGAGGAGCAGCATTACACAAACACTCATACAGTACAGATGAAAGATGCCTGCCAGTACTAAATGCTGTATGTGAAACTTAGGTATTAACCTACTATGAATTACAAATCCTAGCCCCAAGCATTCTTGATCACATTTTACTGCACCAGGAATCAATCCCACTGGTGATTATGATATACATGCAATATGTTGTAACCTGGGAAGATTCACCTTATTTGCCAGAATAGCAATCACATTCCAAGTTCCCATTGCCTGCACATGATACAGGAACTGCTCAGTTTGTAGGTTGTGTAACATTAAGGCTAGGCTTTTCACCTTCAAAGCTATAGTTACAGCTGAACAGTCATTTGCTCACACTGCAAGGGATGAAAAGTGAATATATATTGATGAATGACAAATGACAAGTATCAACTGTTTTATCAATGACCTCCCCTCTGTCAGAAGTGGGGATGTTCGCCGATGATTGCATAATATTCAGCACCATTAGCAACTCCTCAGATACTGAAGCAGTCCATGTTCAAATGCAACAAGATCTGGACAATATCCAGGTTTGGGCTGACAAATATTAAGGCACATTCATGTCACACAAATGCCAGACAATGCCATCTCCAATAAGAGACAATCTAATTTCTGTCCCTTGACAGTCAATGGTATTACCATCATTGAATACACCATTATCAATATCCTGGGGGTTACCATTGACCAGAATCTCAACTGGGCTTGCCATATAAATACAATGGCTACAAGAGTACATCAGAGGCTAGGAACACTGCAGTGAATGACTCACCTCCTGACACCTCAAAGTCTATCCTCCATCTGCAAAGCACAAGTCAAGAGTGTGATGGAATACTCCTAACTTGCCGGGATGAGTTCAGCTCCAACAACATCAAGAAGCTTGACATCATCCAGGATGAAGCAGCCTGCCTGATTGGTACCACATCCACAAGCAGAACTGAGGAAGGGTCACCGGATCCAGAACGTTAACTCTGTTTTCTCCTTCACAGATGCTGCCAGACCTGCTGAGCTTTTCCAGCTACTTTGTTATTGTTCACTATCTACAAGATGCACTGTGGAAATTCAGCAAATATCCTTAGATTGTGCTTTCCAAAACCATGACCATTATATCCAGAAGGACAAGGGCAGCAAGATACAGAGGAGCTCCACAAACTGCAAGTTTCCATCCAAGCCACTCACCATCCTGCCTTGGAAATATATTGCCATTCTTTCACTATCGTTGGGTCAAAATCCTACAATTCACTCCCAAAAGGCATTATAGGTTAATTTACAGCATGTGAACTACAGCAGTTCAAGGAGGCAGCTCATGACCAACTTCTCAAGAACAACTAGGGATGGGCAATAAATGCTGACCAGCCGATGGTGGCCATGTTCCAAAAATGAATATAAAAAATTGTAGTGAAGTGTCACCATGACACAAATGTCCCTTCAGAAGGAGGTCTTCTTTCTCTCCCTCCCACAATGACTTGGTGCAGTGGTGTTGAGGAAATGGGGAGGTTGCAGACTTGGACATGCTAGGAGAGTGGGCAAAGAAGTGGCAGATAGAATACAAAATGGAAAAGTGTGAAGTTCTGCACTTTAGTAGGAAGAATAGGGGCATTGACTCTTTTCAAACCAGGGAATGGATTTGAAAATCTGAAGCACAAAGGAACTTGGGAGTCCCAATACAGTATTTTGTTAAGGTTAGCATGGAGGTTCAGTTGGCAGTTGGGAAGGCAAATACAACATTAGCATTATTTTCAAGAGGGGTAGAATACAAAGAAACAGATGTATTGCTGAGGCTCTGATCAGACCACATTTGGAAGCTTATGAGCAGTTTTAAGCCATGTAGTTAAGGAAGGGTATGAGGGCATGGCGGGTATTGGGTTTGGGGTTGGGGGTGGGGGTGGGGAGGTTGTTCCAGAAGAGAATTGCAAGAATTATCCCAGGAATGAATGACTTGTCATATGAGGAGCAATTGAGGACTCTAGGTTTGGACTCAATGGAGTTAGAAGGATGGGGGTTGAGGGGTCCTGGGATAGGAATCTCATTGAAACTTACACAATACTGCTCTGTTGATTAAAGTTCTCCTTCGGCCTTTAGTCTTTTCTCGAGCAGGAAATCACTGGGAATCAATGTTTATTAATCTTTGCTCACCACTATCTCTGTTCATGGTCAGCCATCCTGAATTCTAACAAAAACAAAAGTTGTTGGAAAAGCTCAGCAGGTCTTGCGGCATCTGTGAGGAAGAAAAATCAGAGTTAACGTTTTGGATTTGGTGACCTTTCCTCAGAACCAGACCCGAAATGTTAACTCTGACTTTATTCTTCACACATGCTGCCAGACCTGCTGAGCTTTTCCAGCAATTTCTGTTCTTGTTCCTGATTTACAGCATCCGCAGTTCTTTCGGTTTTCATCCTGAATTCTAATTGGTTTGCCAGCATATGAACAGCATATGATCAATCTCATATTGGCTAAACATATACACATAATTCCTGACTGGTTTCTTTGAAAGTAATCATCGGCTTAGTGACATTATTT
Organism: Rhincodon typus; assembly: GCF_021869965.1. NCBI lineage: Eukaryota > Metazoa > Chordata > Chondrichthyes > Orectolobiformes > Rhincodontidae > Rhincodon > Rhincodon typus. Next base: position 29,117,134 of record NC_063345.1, on the reverse strand, counting down.
GCTACCATCTCCTGATTTATTCTTTGCCCTGCCAATCACTTTATAAAATCACTCCTTTTATGACAGCATATTTTTATCAGCCTGCCATTTACTTTACGTCTTTACTGATAATGTGGTACCAATAAAGCCATTTATGTGTCTGTCTAGGAGTATGAAATGTCAACTTCCAATGATTTCATATCAGTCCAAATATCCAAGCTGTACATCTGAATGTTCTTGAAAACCTCAAAGCCTATCATTTTAAAAAAAGCATTTCCAAATGCATGATGTCACCATGACTCTGGGCCTGAGATAAGTTAACAAAAAACAACTAGAGCCCAAGCTGTTCCAACATAAAAGATCTGTGTGGGATCAGTATATAAATCAATGCATAGAAACAATCGATTCATTGCAACTAAAGTAACAGAAATACATAGAATTTATAACATAATACATCCAATCAATATATATAAGGACGTCAAAACCTGAAAAAAATAATCTCTACATGTGCATAACCAGAATCTGCAGGACTAGATAATAATTACAATGGGCACCTTCTACAGTTTTCTAACTACACAACGGGAGACTTGATGTAGCCTCTTGATTGCCACAGTTATCTCTGCATCATTGACCCTGCTGATTTCTTGCATGTATGCATGCCAAAAAAAATTGTATTCTCAATTAACAAATGAAATGAATTTGATAAGGATTGTGTTTTACAGAGAATCTATCATTTGACTCAATAAGCACATTTATAGTTATTTGCAAGGAAGCATTTTGATAAACTTCAAATAATATATACCAGTGCAGGCTAACTGGTGTGAGAGGGAACTAACATCAGGCATTATAACACTGACGAAGCAAGTTTCAAGCATCACACGATTTCGTTTCTAATTTCAACACAACACGGCAGGGAGAAAACCAGCACATGTCCCAGTTGGGATCATAGTAGTTTCATAATTTGACTGCTAATGTAATAGCTTAATCAAATTTGTATACCATAGAATGGCTGATGAATATTGTGCTAACTGAGGTACACAGTTTCATGACGTTTCCAGATTCAGCATCAAGTGTTCTAAGACTAATGTTAACTGTTGTCTTCAGAGTAAAATTCCTTCATCATGCTTGAAAAAGTGCCTCAGCTCCATGGTCAGTTGAGCACCTTTATACAGCCACATTTGGGGTTACTAATACACACATCCTTATTTTCCAATTCAGATTTCAAATGATGAGGGGCTGGGAGTTGTTTCATAACTGCCAGAAAAGGTTTGAAAGGGTCAATATTTAACTGAGTGTCACATGTACCAGCCACACTAACAATATTAGGAGGACTAAAGTAGGATCTCATGGGAAACAGACTAAAGTCACAGTGCTCCCAACAGTCTTTGTCCTAATGTACAGCCTGTTATAGCCTGTAAATAGTGCAGAGATGCAATGAACTACATTTTGTTTACCTACAAGACATTTCTCATTAGACCAGAAGGTCACTACCCTCACATGAATTGGGCCACTTAAAACCCTAAAGGGCCTACAATTGTAGAAGATTCAGACGGTTGCAAACACAACAGGAGTAGGCTGTCTTTCCCTGAAGCAAACACCTCCACAGTGAGATAGAAAAGCAACTTAGAAGAAAACAGAGTTGATTGTAACCTCAAAAATTAGAACAATAGGCCTGCACACTGCTGCATGTTATATTGTCAGTTTGATATTGGAAACCATATGAATGCAATAGAAGATCAATACTAGAATACTATTTTGTACCCATGTCTTAAGAACTAGCAGTAAGTTGCTGCCCTATCAGACCTCTGAAAAATTAGATTCTGACTGTGTAGTCATGTTGTGCTAACTTCAATGTAACAAATGGATTTATTTAATCATGAAAAGCCCATTGTAAAGCATCTTTTAGTGAAAGGCTGATATCTCCCAGTAAGGAGTTAAATCTGTTAGCTACATGAAATTAATAGGATCTTACATGTATATGACTCAAATAAAATGACTTCACATAATTTCTTCTGAAACCCATTTTTCAACTTTAATTCTGGATAAGCATTTTGCATGAACTACGAAAGGAGGCTGCGGGCGTATTCTGTGGTAGAGACATGCTGACAAAAATAATAAAGAACATCTTATCCATCTCTGTTCTCTGCACAGCTTGTTGATACTCATTGCTGGCTTTTATTCTGGTGGCTCTCATGCGTTATACCATTTGCATAACAACTCATTAAAGTTCCAGTGAAAGTTTACTGTTGTTATAGGATCCTGCATTTTGTTTCACATGCTCCCTGAAATAAGCCTTTAAGATGAAAGCTAGAGACCTGCATAGACCTGGAGAAAAAAAAAGCTTTGATTTTAACTTTCCCATTACAACTGCATGTGCTCTGTTCTCATCTGTTACAGGAATGGGTTAAATTTGGCCCTTTTGGCCATCCAGAAAATGACTATCATGCTCAGTTATTGCTTGGCGGAAACATCCTCTGCTCTGAATCAGTGTGATGTAGCTTAAAATTGCTCTCATGATATTTAATTGCTAAAATCTAGGTTGGTATTTCAGGAGTGAAAAGATATCCCATTTATGTATCATATTTCACAACCTTAGGATGTCACAAGATACTTGACAATCCATACTGCAATTTTCAGTTGGAGTCATTTATGCGATTTTATAAAGCAAAGTCCTGAGAAATCAATTTACACATATAAATGCCAGACAAATGGAAGTAAAATAATTACTTAGTAACCACTTTTTTAATGAGGGTAGTTGAGGTAAAATATTGGACAGTATAGTTGAAAGAACAGCCTTGTTCTCTGCATTGTTTAGTTGTTTAATAATATCTGAAACAACAAATGGATTCTTGATTTGAAGTCATCCAAAAATAGGCATCTCCTACAGCGCAGCACTCCCTCGGATTCCAGATTTATGCTGAAGCAACTGATCTTAGGTGGAGGTGCAATAGATTTAATACAATTGGACTCAGCTGCAGTGAAATATTGACAGAGTTATCCTTTCATGATGGTGAAATGATACAAGTGTCAAAATCAAGTGAGCTTAGAATCAAGCAGAGGTGTGGAGCCCTTCTCAGCTGAATAGTCTGACACTAGGTACCTTTACACATGAAGATTGGTCAGCTCTATAAAATACTGAAGGACAACTGCAACTGTACAGCAATACCACAGCATGGGTTAATGCCTTTACAAAAGGAAGAAAGTTGAAGGGAAAATATGCATTGCTGATTGAGCTGAAAGATAGCATTGTATATGACTTTCAGTTCAATGTCATTCTACATTACTTTAGTATCCTTTGCTATCCTGAACCAAAATTGACAACTGTGTTGAGTTGGCATTTCTTGCATTTTAGAGCTCTGCTTATTTCTCACATTTAAAATTATAATTTACAAATGGTATGAGACCTTGAAATGCTGTGATTATAATTAAAATCATGCATTGATTAAAAATTGTTTCTTCATGCGTAAAAGGACCTCTGCACGCCTGTTTTTTTCCTCTCCCTATTAGCATTCTATTCACAGTGATTATGACTGAATCAGAACTACAGTCTTTTGATTTAGAAATGCAAAGCACTGGTTATCTTGGTGTGGGATTGTAGGTGAAACCCAATTTTTTAAAAAAATCGATGACAGAAAGAAGATGCTTCTTCTTGCTTTCCTGAAGTCAAAGACGACAGAATAAAATAGAATGCTATTTTATCATTTGCAGTGCTAACAATGAACATCACATTTCATTTACACAAGTGACTCAAAGGAGAAAGAGAGTTCATTGTGTGTTTTGGATGCAAATTAATTGGAGAAGTGCAATTTACAGATCCAGTGTATGGGAAATGTCTTTCAGGCTCTTGAGCAGTGTGCATTGGAAAGAAAGGTTGACCTTCTAAAGATAAGGCTGCACTGAAGTGAAAAGATTTTCATTTTCTTTCTCTTTCTTTCTAAGCAGACAGATTCTTATCAGCAGATTCAGCTGTGTATTTGTTACTGGGGTCAATAGAGCAGACAAAATGAAAGGACCTCATCACCCCACACTGTTCCATAACTTCCTCAGATTTGGTGAAGGATAATTGCTTAGCAATAACATAGCACAAAGGTGTTCTATGTGATATTGTATCCTTAGGTTCATCTTGCGAAAGCTGACTTTCAGTAGTCATCAGCCCAGTCCTGGTCTGCTTTGATGGCACAGCCATTCCCTTAAGAAAATGGAGGGTGGGAAAGAAGTTGTTTTATTTTAATCCAATCTCAAATTCATTTCTTGGCTGTCAGATAATGGAAATGAAAACACCTTTTATTCTGCCACTGCATCAGTGGACAAAAGTCCCTCAAAGTTCATCAGCAGGGAATATCTCAGTTCATTCACCTGGGAAATGAAGGGAAAATGTGAGATATTGTCGGCTTAAAGCTATACTTATGAAGTGGCAGAAGTTTCAATCTAATATTCTCATGTTTTCACATTTTGTTTGTCATTATATCCTTTCATCTGAAGATGGTGGAAAATATTTGGTTTCTCTGGTTGTCCCAGGCTTCCTGTAATTCACTTAACTTGTCATTCTTTCTCGACTTTTCACTTGAAGAGTGCAGTCTCACCTGTTGACAGTATATACTGGATATTAAGGGACATGCCAAAGTTGATTCTTTGGATAATTGTATACTATGCAAGTTCACATTTCCAATACAGATTTCTCATAGACAGGTTTAAAAGTTTAAAATTGTGAGTTTGCTCCTGTTCATAGTTAGTAGATTCTATTTTTATATTTAGCCAGTAAGACCAAATTGTTCCATTTTGTGATTATTACTGCCTGTTTAGTGCCAGAGAAAACCAGTAAAAATCAACTCTAGTGAGTGTGAATGGGCTATTTGACTGAAATGACAATAACATCTCTCACCTAACATGCTCGAGTGGGCATCATTGGATTGTGATCAAGTCTCTTTGGACAATATTGCAATATCACGTGAGAGACTGAGAATTACAGTTCACACAATTTTATTGCAAAGCCAGCATTTAAATAAGAACATAAGAACATAAGAACTAGGAACAGGAGTAGGCCGTCTGGCCCTTCGAGCCTGCTCCGCCATTCAATAAGATCATGGATGATCCTTTTGTGGACTCAGATCCACTTACCCGCATTCTCACCGTATCCCTTAATTCCTTTATTGTTCAAAGAAAATCTACCTTTTTTTTAAAAGCATTTACTAAAGTAGCGTCAACTACTTCACTGGGCAAGGAATTCCATAGATTAACAACCCTCTGGGTGAAGAAATTCCTTCTCAGTTCAGTCCTTAATCTGCTCCCTCTAATCTTGAGGCTATGCCCTCTTGTCCTAGCTTCACCTGCCAGTGGAAACATCCTCTCTACTTCTATCTTATCTATTCCCTTCATAATTTTATATGTTTCTATAAGATCCCCCCTCAATCTTCTGAATTCCAATGAATATAATCCCAATCTACTCAAATAAGCGAGGTAAAGTTTAATGGTTAAAGAGTTACATGGCTATGATCTGACAAGAACCATTCCTTTTTAAGCAAGCTCCTTTATGGTCTTGCTCCACAAGAGCACTGTGCAGTAGAGGTTCATTTTATTTATTTATTCATGTTCTGTGGGCATCAGTGGCTGGGCCAGCATTAATTTCCCATCACTAATTGCCCTGCAGAACGTGGTATTAAACTGCTTTCTTTAACTGCTACAATTCTTGGAACACACACTGTGCTCTTAGGAGGAGAGTTCCAAGATTTTTACCTAGTGACAAATCAAAGAATACTGATAGAGTTTCAAGTCAAGATGGTGTGTGGCTTGGAGGGAAATTTACAGGTGGTTCCCATGCATCTGTGGCCTTTGTCCTGCTAGGTGGTAGAGGTCATAGCTTTGAAACATGCTGTTGGAGGAACCTCAATGAGTAACTGCAGGACATATTTTAGTTGGTGCACACTGCTATCACTGTGCATCAGTGGTGAAGAGAGTATAAGTGGTGGTCACTGGGTTGCCAACCAAGTGAATTGCTTAGTCCTGTATGTTGTTGGATCTGCACTCATCCAGGTATGACTTTTGCCTGGTAGATGCTGGAAAATCTTTGTGGAGAAAGGAGATGGGTTACTCACATTACATTTTTACTCACCTTATGATGGTGAAAAGGTTATTAATGAAGCAGCTGAAGATGGTTTAGCCTAGCTCAATACCCTGGGCAACACTTGCAAAGATATAATGGGACTGAGATCACTGGTCTCCCAAAACTATCCATGTGTTAAGTCTGATTCCAATCCAGTGGAGAGTTTACCCCAAGATTTCCATTGACTCCAGCTTCACTAGGGTTCATGGGTTTGGTTGCAAATGTTTCGTCACCCTGCTTCATAACATCGTCAGTGCGCCTCCAGTGAAGCGTTGGTGTTCTGTCTCACTTATTATTTATATGCCTCAGTTTGTTGGGGTGTTTGGCTTTTGCATTCTATCATTATGTCTAAGAAGGGTACTCGGTTGTTGTTCTCTTCTTCTTTTGTGAATTTTATCTCGGTCGGGATGTTGTTTATGTGTTGGTAGGTTTCTTCTAGTTTTGTGCATTTGATAATCACAAAGGTGTCATCTATATATTTGACCCGAAGTTTGGGTTGTATAGCGGGAAGTGCTTTCCATTCTAACCTTTGCATTACTGCTTCAGCAATCAGTCCTGATATTGGGGATCCCATCGTTATTCCGTTGATTTGTTTGTATATGCCGTCTTGAAGGTGAAATGGGTTGTGAGGCACAGATCTAGTAGTTTCATGGTGCTGTCTTTATTGATGCTGTTGGTGTCCTGGGGTGCCTACTTGATTCGTGCAGTAGTGTGGCAATTGTCTGTTTGGCGAGGTCGATGTTTATGGATGTAAATAGTGCTGTTACTTCAAAGGATCCCATCATCTCATCCTCTTCTGTCCTGGTGTCCTTGATGATGTAGGGGAATTCTTGGGAGGAGTGGATGGAGTGGGTAATGTTGTCGACTATGTATTTTAATTTCTGTTGTAGTTCTTTGGCAAGTCTCTATGTTGGTATGCCTGGTAATGAGACAATAGGTCTGAGGAGGACCCCTGGCTGGTGTACCTTGGGGAGTTCGTAGAAGTGGGATGTGTTGGATCCCTCTGGCTTCATTTTTTGGTAGTCTGTCTTGCTGATGCCTCTTGATCTGTGTAATTTCTTCAGGGTCGTTGTAATCCGATTCCCTCACTGTGGTGTCAGGTCTATCGCCATCTGTTGTCAGTATCTGCTAGTAGTGCATTAGCTTTCTTGATGTATTGGACTCTATTGAGGATTACTTGTCAAGCATCCTTTGTCCATCTGTAAGATTACAATGTTTCTGTCTTTCTTGAGTCTTTCCAGGCTTACCTCTCTTCTGTGTTGTATGTGTTCCACTTTCCTTTTTTGCACAGTGTTGGTCTGATGGTCTGTTGTACTTCTTCCATGAGTCTGTTGTTCTTTACTATCGATGCCAGTGCAGCCAGGAAGTCAGCCTTTTTGATGTCTTTGCAGTTATAATTCCGTCCGCGTACTGGGACAGTCTTCTCAGTGTCTATAAATGGTCGGTCGGAGATGTTTTTAATCCGTGAATCTGTGTCATTGTTGTGGGTGACTTTGGACAGATTTTCTTATACAGCTATTCTTTTCTTTGTTCTGGTCTTTTATTATTGTACGCTGATGGCTTGTTCCAGTGTGGATGTCCATTCTTGATCAGTTGCATTGGAGTACAGAGTTTTTTGACACACAATTTCCCGCTTGTATTTGTGGAGGCGTTTGTGGGCATTAGAGATCATAATCCTTATCATTCTGCATCCATTCTGTTCAGCTGTCCTCTATGCCTACAGATTGTTGACAGGTGGTTCATATTTTAAGCTTTTTGACAGTACTTGCTTTCTGAGGTATTCGTGCAGGAAGTATAGTTGTTCGCGGGTCACGGTGAAAACAAGAGACACGACCAATTCTCGCTGGTCTCAATACACGCGGACAAAGAAGGACATGAATTCAACTGGGACAACACATCCATAATAGCACAAGCCAAACAGAGATACGCCAGAGAACTCCTGGAGGCCTGGCATTCCAACCAGAACTCTATCAACAAACACATTGAACTGGACCAATATACAAACCACTGAAAAACAGAACTGGAAGTGATGCCAACCATCCCAGCAAATGAGGCAAATAAATAACAAGTGGGACAGAACACCAACGCTTCACCGGAGAGGCGCTGATGATGTTACCCGGCATGTTGATGAAATGTCTGCAATCAAACACACCGGCTGGGCGAGCAAGTCTACAACCTCATCCACAACCTGAGCTACAAATCTTCTCAAAAAATTTTATGTATTCATTGCTTCAGAAGAAAAATAGAGCTGGGAAGAAAAAATGAGGAAAAGGCTTAAAATTAAGACATTCGAGCAAACGTGAGGTAAGTTTGACATAATTTTCAGTGTTTTATATAATTTGTGAAGGGTTATCATACAGGAAATAATCCATATGTAGAAAACTCTGTATGTGCTGAAAATGCTGACAGCTGAAAAAGATCGAAGTTGTGAAAATTAAAAAAACAATTTGTTTTTCTTCTGCAAAGTGGGTTGGCATTCAAATCTTGGCTTAAGTTGTGATGTCTGAAGAGAGTTGTCAGCTAACTAACCATCTGTAATTTCACAAAATGCTGAGGGAAAGAAGCAACACACATCCAGAATTAAAATAGTGTGTTCTGAATTTGGAATCCTTCATTTATCCTTCAGAAACTGTGCAAATATGACAATGGAACAAATATTGCAAATGTATGGTGCAATAGTGCACCATTTTCAGTGTAAAAAATGTTGTTCCCTTTAAGGGCAAAACAGAATAGCTCCAGAGTTGATTGACAGCAGGTTTGGATTTTATATGGGAAACGCGTTCTAGACGGAGAAATGATCCAAAAAGGTAAGGTGGAAACTTGTGTTATTGCTAAACTATAAATTTACAATAAAACTCTTATAAATTACTGAAAGTCTTCTGCTGCTTTTTCAATATATGGATATTGGGTTGTTAAATAACCATTACAGTACAGCAGTATAGTTTCAGCCACAAGATATTCAGTTACCCAAGAACGAATCAGACAGTTGTCATCAGGCTGATGACCTTTGGCATCTGGAACTGGATAAAGTGCTCAAACCAATCAGCAATCTGTTGCTGAGCAAAACTCCCACTTTGTGTACACAGCCTCATGCTGTGCTATCTCATTCACCTTCCCCCGCTGTTTGCAAAGCAATGACTTTCAGTAACAAACACAGAGAATGCTAGAGAAACTCAGTTGGTCTAGTAGCATCAGAGAGAGAGAAACTGACAATGTTTTAAGTCTGATTGGACTCTTCTTCAGAACCAAAATGTTGGAAAAGGCAAAGGGGATTTTTAATGGTGGAGAATGAGAAAAAGAGATGTAAAATGGATGTAAGTTAAGGCATGAAAGGGAGGAAATGGGTCCTCTAAACTAAGAGCAAAGAAAACAAGATAAGGCTGTGGATGAGGGGCAAGTGGGGGAGATAATATAAGGAAAATGGATAACAGACATAGCGTGATTAGTTTCTGTAGTTATTGAATTCAATTCTGAGTCCTTTAGGCTGTAAAATGCCTAAATAGAAAATGAGGTCTTATCCTTTGAACTTGCCTTATGCTTTGTTGCAACATTGCAGCACAGAAATGTTAACATAAAAGCAAGATGATTTATTGAAATGGCAAACAACTAGGAGGTCAGTGTCATCCCTACTGACTGAGTGGAGCTGTTCTGCAAAGCAGTCACCTAGTCTGTGCTTGGTGTCACCAACATAAAGGAGATCATATTGTAGACTAGATTGAAAGAGGTACAAGAATAATGCTGCTGAACCTGGAAAATGTGTTTGGGGTCTTGGACAGTGAGAAGTGAGGAGGTGAATGGACAAGTGTTATGTCTTCTGTGATTGCATGGCAACCCCTTTGTCTTTTGCAATAGGCATTTGCCACTGTCAAAAGTATATAAAAAATTTCCAACACCTTTTGGTTCTGAAGAAGAATTGTTCTGGACTCGAAACATTCACTCTGTTTTTCTCTCTCTACTAATGCTGCCAGACCTGCTGAGTTTCTTCAGCATTCTTTGTGATTGCTTCAGATTTCCAACATTTGTAGTATTTATACAGATTTTGGTAACTTGTATTTTACAAATACAGAAAATCCTTCCTGAAACCTTTGTTGTAAAGCAGTCTTTTTCCCAAATCAGTCCACAATTAAACTGAAGTAAAATAATGATAAAAAAGATTTGATCAGAACAGTTCAGATGATTTGCTACATTGTTGATTTAATTTTTTTTTAACTCATTATGAAAGTAGCCAAAAGATACCAAGGCAGTTTGCAATCCTAAAACCCCATACAGTCCAATACACAGAGCTGAAAATGACTCTCAGCTTTGAGTATTTTGTGGAAGCCTTTTCTTAAATCTTGCTGCACTATACAGGAAGAGAACTAGCAAATAAAAATGAGTTAATCCTTCATATATACGTATGACATTGGGAGTTAGTGGAACTTTAACCTTCCACAAAAATCAGCTGGCAGAGTTTAGAGTTTTGAAATTCTGAACCTCACTCATCTCCAATTTGCTTCTTTCAGTTTTAGTGGAGGCAGAAAGTTGAAGGTGAGTGATGAACCTATTCTTTTGGGCTTACATATATATCGAGATATCACACCTTAAGATTTTGCCATGCATTTTATAGTTAATGGCAGGAGGCTAGGTTTCCCAGGGAATACAGCAGCTGGGTTGGAAATGGAAAGAGTCAGATCCATCTGACTATGTGGGCTTCCACATAGCTTTGTTTGGAAAGGAACGCACAAACATATGAGTTAAGAGCAGGAGTAGACCATCTGACTATATAAGCCTGCTCCACCATTTGATAAAGTCAATGTTAATCTGATTGTTGCTTTGACCCACTTTTCTGGTTACCTTGATACAATTTGATTCCCTTGCTATTTAAGAATCTGTCTATCTCTGCTTTAAAAATATTCAATGACCTTTCTTCTCCCACTCTTTGGGGCAGAGTATTCCACAGACTTCTGACCTTCTGAAAGACTTTTCCTCATCTATTTTTTTTAGAATAGGAGATCTCAACTAAGTCCCTCTCCCTGAGATTCACTGTTCTAAAAATGCAAAACATTAAATTCTAACCCCTGATAACAAGGCGTAGTGCTATACGATGCCCCAAAGACAAGCAGAAGCAAGGGCATTGAA
>NC_063345.1:29087345-29105537 GCF_021869965.1 Rhincodon typus | reverse complement strand
CAGATTCTCCAGCATCGATAGTTCTCACTACCCACAAATTCTAACCCCATATCTTTTCACAATAACTTTTAACTGCCCTCTGGGCAATTAGTGATGGGCAATAAATGTTGGCTTAGCTGGTGATACCAACATGCCATTAATGAATTTTTTAAAAATGCTCTCCCAACACCAACTCCACACAATTCCCTACAGCTCCCCAAGACTTCTCCTTTTCTCATCCTCACTCTGCTCCTTGGTTGCCGTCTTGTGCTATAGGCCTTCTATTTGTCCAAATGTTAACAAGCTTCTAAATCTCATTGGCTGTCAACTGAGAAACAGGGGCAAACATTCATTTCGATTCTGCAGCTGAATTTGTTACAGCAATCTCTAGATTTCCAGGCTGCTCCAGCATCATCTCTGCCCCACTCCCATGTCACTTCCAGTAAATATCAAGGCCAGAGTTAAAAATTCATTGTTATCGATAGTGATTCTAATAGTTTAAGGATACACAGTACTAAAAAAAATGGACATACTGTGGTTGCAGTACCAAACCTGAGCAACATGTTTTTAGAGGCTAAATTGGCTTTTTCACATATTCAAATTATATGCGAGGAATACCGGAATGTATTTTAATAAGCCTCTGTGGAAACTCTGCTAAAATACTCTAGGAATCTTATAATTGGAGAACAATGGAAAACTTTGGTAATGAATTTAATTCTAAATCCGTTTCCAAAAATGATCTTCAAAAGAAAATCATTTTTTTAAGTAAATTGAAATCTTCCTCCCTCCTTTCCTATGCAAGTAAGTGGTTGCCTTTTTCTGTTTAATTGAAAAAGATTCATATGTTCTCCTTAAGCCCCTTGTGCCTATGCACAGACATCAAAGCCAGACCTGATTTTGTGTTTTTATCTAACATCCATAAACAGCATGAGTGAATGATTAACACTGAGGAGCAGGAATCCTGGCTGTGTGTTTTCCTTTCCTTCGCCCAACAGCTTTGAGGGTAACTGGAACAACTCTGTTATTTTTCGATGGATGTTAACTAAGGATGCACAATATAGCACTGAATACTGTGGTTTTCTTCTCCCTGTGACATGGTAACAAAAGTGGTTCTGTCTTTATTAACTACATATTAATATTGTTAATGAAAATTTGGAACTTGAACACCATTTAGGGGAGGCGAAGGCCTAGTGGTATTATCGCTGGCACTGTTAATCCGGAGACCCAGGTAATATTCTGGGGACCCAGGTTCAAATCCAGCCACAGCAGATGGTTCAATAAACATCTGGAATTAACAGTCTAACGATGACCACAAATCCATTGTCAAGTGTCGGAAGAACCCATCTGGTTCACTAATGTCCTTTAGGGAAGGAAACTACCATCCTTACCTGGTCTGGCCTATGTGTGACTCCAGACCCACAGCAATGTGGTTGACTCTTAACTGCCCTCTGGGCAATTAAGGATGGGCAATAAATGCTGCCTAATCAGCGACGCCCTCATCCCATGAATGAATAAAAAAAAATTCAGTAGTTGCTGTTAGATATTGGAATGACATGACCAATGTATTCAGAGGATCTAAAATTCACATCATCACTATTCCACTACAATGTGTTATGTGCTTGTGCCCATTTCAACAAAGTGTATAGGTGCACAGAATAACATTTGTACATCAGCATATCCTTAGCAATCAAAGCCTTTTGTATACATCTGTTTCACTCTATTTCTCTTGTCATAATAATTTGGGTATCTTGGTGCTGATGGGCGTCTGTTCATTTCCATGGTTTCCTTATCCAGGTTTAGAGAACTGAAATAAAACTTGCCTTTTTTATATATAAAAGTACAGAAGATAAAACAGTAGCCAAAGAAAGTGACAAATGAGAAGGTTCCAAAGTCATACAAAGGATAACTGGAACAATAAAACATTAACTTGTACCTTTTTTAACACCAGCAGCTCTTTAATGCCATTCCCGAGTTGCGATGTTTCATGTATGAGGTTGGAGAATGATCATTGCCAGGCTATTCAATTACTGGGAAAGCACAACCTTGCCCGACAACTATGCTCAGGCTTTCCAGCAGTAGTCACTGGACAGTACTTCAATGGAAATCCTGGTTGATCTTGATGACTTTCCAAGCTCTGGGGTGCTGAAACAACAGCTGACTGGCCTTTGTTCAGCTAACTCAAAAGAATCCAAGATGGAAATTTTAAATCCAGATGCCTTAATTGAACAAGAAAATACCGTAGGGATTATTATAGGGATTACAGTTGTTTCTTCTAGCTGACAACACATAATTTGAACTACAACGAAAAGACTCGGCTATATTTCATTTTCAAAGGGGACTAAATAATTACAGACAATGGGGAATAATCTGGGACTATTTTTCTCCTTGGATATAAAGATAATCAAATAAAAACAACAATAAAATAAATGAATTCAGGACTACGATTGTAACTTGACAATGTACATCTCTTTGATGACATTCCCATGATCTCTGAGGACAGAAGTTATCATAATGCAGAAAAATATCTCCATCAAATGCACTTTCAAACATTTTCATAACCATGTACATGCAGGTGGAGTAAGGGGCGGGAGAGAATGTTACGCAGGAAGGGAGGTAACGGGGAGGAAAATATCTTTAAATTCAGGTCTTGACATATCAGCAATTTCATCTACATGACCTCCAACTTGAACAGTCTGCTTGATTTCACAATATCTTTGTCTTTTATATTTCCCACTTCGAGACTGTGTCCTTTTCCAATCTTCTTTTCTCCAGTTAAATTACATTTGATTTTGTCAGTCTGTAGGCATCATTTCGTGCTTAGAGTTCCAAGGTCACCCTTTGCTCTTTCTCAATCTCTCAACATCCATTTGAAGTTAAAAGTCTAAACTTCAATGCCATATTCTAAAAGTCATCTTGCAAACTATTCATGATTCCATTAAAGCTACAACCATTCTTATTTTTAGTTGTGTTTTTATAATTGTTCAATGAGTTCTTAGAACATAGAAATTTAATTGAGCTAAACAGCATAGTCACTAAGTTGAAACTATATTCAAAGAGTCACACAAAACAAAGTGGATGGAAACTCATGTGTGGGATCATCACAAATAATTTTTTGGCTTAAATGACCTGTTTATGGGCTGCAGATTTTATGCAAAGCTAGAAAATGCTTTGGTTCTTTCAATACATTATAGCTCTGATAAACTTGTGGGAAATGGTCCTAAAATAATTTTGCATTTAAATACAGTGTCCTGACCTAATATCAAAGTTACCTGATGGCTTGTGCCTGGATATTAATGTGCTGTATCATCTATACATCTCAAGTTGAGTATTGCTGGAAAATGATACATTTTGTCAACTTCTTTTGTCTTGCAATCATCAGGAGAAACACAAAAATACAAAATGTCAAATGATCGCAAAGGATTTACGCAAGAGAAAAGGGTGCTGATTAGTTGGAAGATCTATATGATTGGCTGAGGCATTGCCATGGAGAAAGAAGTGGGAAAGTTAAATTCGCAAACGTTCCTCTGTACTTTAAAGAAGCTGTAAACCTTGAACGTATTCCTTTTGTTTGAAGAGATCAGGTCACTGCATATGAATATATGTCACTTCGCATGCGGCATAAATTGTGATCTTTTCAAATTTGGCTTTAAAAGACTAAGGATGACCAGTCAGAAAGGAAATAAATTTAGGAAGTCATCATTTATTGAGGCAATGTAATGATGTGCAAGTAAGCAAGTTCAGCTTACTCCAATGTGTAGATCAGTTCAATTCAAACTGACCTCAATTTGTTATAATCGAACAGCCAGTCAGCAACTATGTATTTCTTTTCTCTCACAGGTGGGGTCATATTTCTTGAGCAAGGGAAAAAATGTGCCCTAGGAGAGTGAACCAAAGTGATTGAGTCTTGATGTGCCAAGTTAAAGTAGGTTCTATTTTTCAGTCTATTACCATACCTGACCCAAATGCTGACCCAATGGGATGCCTGACCCAATGGGAAGTTTACATTTCCTCAAGCAATCTAATGTGATGTTTCTCTTTCATTGTTCATGTTTGGCTGTCAACGGCAAGGACATGTTGACTTTACAAGCAGAGTATTCGTTTCTCAGTACATTTGCAGTTGTTTGATATGTCCTTGCTGTCAAATTATTTAACATTTTAGCCTTGATTGAACAATGGCGATGACATTGCATAGTTAAGTGGTTATCTAGTTATTTTACTTTTTAGCAACTTTCGTTAATTGCTATTGACCTCGGCTAACTGCTGAAAATATGGAATAGAGAAAAAATTCATACCCATGGGGTGTTCAGCCGATTACACTTAGTCTGTATTAATGATGTATTCTTGTGCTCTAAGCTATATCTACATTAACTACTAAGTCAGAATCGACTAAAATTCCTCAGGTGGTTTCACCCCTCATACACCCTAATTCCGGTGGATACCAACGGAAATTCCAGAAAATAATAGAGTCTTGGTTGCATTAATCTCTGTCAAGTTATTTGCATTGTAAGCTACAGAATTTCTATTCACTCCTTACAAGTCACATGATATCAAAAAGCAAAGACCAGGGAGGTATTACCACATACCGATGTTACTGCTCAATGAGTTCAGTGAGGTTCCAAGGGATAACATACCAGCCTCCACATGGGCAAATTCAACCAGCCAAAGAGACTTTTGAGGCCAGCTGACATATGACTGGGATAACAAGGTGTAGAACTGGATGAACACACCTTTTTCTGAAGAAGGGTCCAGACCCAAAACGTCAGCTTTC
The DNA here is from genome assembly GCF_021869965.1 of Rhincodon typus. Taxonomy (NCBI): domain Eukaryota; kingdom Metazoa; phylum Chordata; class Chondrichthyes; order Orectolobiformes; family Rhincodontidae; genus Rhincodon; species Rhincodon typus. The sequence goes on along the minus strand of NC_063345.1, from coordinate 29,100,790 downwards.
CTGCTCCTTTGATGCTGCCTGACCTGTTGCGTTCATCCAGCTCTACACCTTGTTATCTCAGATTCTCCAGCATCGGCAGTTCCTACTATCTCTGACATATGACTGGGGCTGGTTTAAGGTGTATGTCTGAACATCCACATGGACCAGAATTTCTGGCCACACATATGGCAGTGGACAAAAATGTGGTCGTTGTGACACTGTCACTCCTTTGCCCAGTGCTAACTAGGCATCTTTCTACAGAATCTGTAGGCACGCTGTTGGGCCAAGTGAAGAAATTTCAGCTTCAACATCCTTTTGTCAAATCAAATGTCAACACTTGTTGTGTTCCTGCCACGTAGTATCAGGTGGGAAAGCAAAATAACATTTACATAACTGTGGTCATGATTTGTAAAATGAGAAATTCACTTATAAATTTAAAAAAAACTGAAATTAACAAAAATGATCCTACTTGAGGAAATGATATAATTTCAGAAATCAAAATTAGTTTGTTTTGTGCACTTAGTTGTTCACTTTCAAAAATGCTATGTTTCCTAGAGTACCAAAGATAAGACATTGCTGTATATAACACTAAATCACACAGTCCAGAAGGTTTCATGTTTGATCTTTGGTTCATGTTCTGGCAACTGTTCCAAGACCACCAAAATTCAGTAACATACAATTGCATTTAACAACTCTGAGCTTCCCTTAATTACAGTTTCAGCTTCTAACCATATTATATTCACAACTGCTTGAAAAAAATCAATAAAATAAAACTTGGATATAACATGCTTTTTTGGACAGATTACCTGTTGAAATTCAGTCTACCTTTTCCATTAGTTGAAAAAAGAAGTGTAAAGGATTAGAACAAAGCAGGCACCCATGGATTGCACCCCCACAAAGCTTCCAAAGAAATGGAAATATAATTGAATGGTGATGAGAAAACTGTGTGCGTAAATTTGAAAGTCATCTCACATATTTAATCATTTAAATAGGTAAGAATAAGACAGGATAGCATTATTTAATTTCCAAACACTGCCAATCTGCTTTTACAGAATTGGCAAGGAAAGGAGTAAGTCAAATAAATAATCAATTTGAGAAGGTGAAATCTATACCTTCTATCCAGAGATTGAATGCTGATGGGTTCACCAAAAGTATTGTATTTAATTTGGTTGTAACATACATCTCTGTGCATAAAAGAAATTAAAACAGTAACATTTGAGTTAGTAAATGATGCTGTCTGACTGGTGGAGTCTGTTGACAGAGAAAAACAGGTGTGGCTATCAATCATCTAAGCCCACATCACAATTCAATTACAACAAATGTGTTCTTGTAGCGCAGTGATGGTGTCCCTACCTTTGGACCAAAACATCTTGGCTAAAGTACTACCTGCTCTGGAGGTAGGTCATAACACGTCTGAATACTTTCCCGTTGTGTGGCCTTGTGATAGTGCTCTTAGCTGTGAGCAAGAACGTTTTGTGTTTAAACCCCACCTGCCATGAAGGTATGTCATAACATGTTTGATCAGCTTCATTACAAAGTACTTATTTTTCAATCAAAACATGGCTGATCTATACCTGAAATTCAGTTGCCCACCTTTTCTCCATATATCTTAGTTAAGAAGGATCAATCACTCACCATCTTGAAAAATTTAATTAGCCTGGCAGCCACAGCAAGTTCCAGATTTTTGCTACAATTTGTGTGAAAAAGTACTTCTTAAGTTTGCTTTTAAATCCCATTACTTTGATTTTAAAGTCAAATAGGTACAGTTGGAAGCCCACGGAGGAGGATGATACTCATTTGAAGTTTGTAACACACGTATGTGTGGAGCTGCCTGTTGTCAGTTGGGTTGATGTTGAAAGGATGGAAAATTAAATAAAACTTAAGTTTTCCTGTGGAGCAGAACTCAGCTAAGCACTAATAAATTCTACTAGAGGTCTTAACTGTTGAATACTGGTATGTTCTAGTCTGAGGACCAATTTTACATGACTAGAAGTTTACACAATAGCATTGTACAAATGGAGTTAAGCTGTTCTACATTGATACCTCACAGCAAAATTTCAGAGTTTGAGACTAAAACATTTAATCAATGAAAAGGAAACAAATTTGATTGAATGCCCTTTGACATGATATTACTGGCATACATGCTAGGTACAAGAGATTTTATTTTACTGATGAATAAACAAGTAGGCAATGATCTCTTTTGTCAACCCACACCAAGAACTACTGACCAGTTTAAGAGACTTGGTTCTAGTTCAATAACTGCTCTTGTAATTGATCTACAATTCATCACAACATCCTGGATTAAGAAGAGGAAAAACATAAAGGATTCTCCACTTGTTCAATAATCAATAATGGAAGTATAGTTATTCAGATATTAAATGTAGACTGAATCAGTACTTAATGGTGTTTTATAGCTGTTTTTTGTAACTACACCTTTGGTGTATATACAATTTGATCAATGTGTAATTTGGGCTACCAGCAAATTCATATCTTACATACAACTATGTTTTAAGATTACAAATCTGCATTAACAACCAAATGAAGAAAAGTCAGCCACGTAGACAGTGTGCTGCTCCTGTATGATTTAAGTTTACACACTCTTTGTGTGAAATTGTTCAATTAGTACACATTAAAATTGTACAATAAGCAATTTTGTGTTATGTGCTCAAACCCACTTAGATCTGGATTGAGATCAAAGAAGAGTGACAGTGGTAAAAATCCGAATTAAAACAGAAATTGTAGACAAAGTAAGGCAATAAAATGATCATCTTAAAAAGCAGAAAACAAGCATAATACTTTGAGTTTTGACTCTTTTTCTGACCCTCGTATTAATATTTCATCCAAGATATTCATTGATATTTCTCCTTAAGTGCTGGATAATCTAAAGAAGATTGCTTTTTCGGTTATATATAGTCAACCGTCTAGAAATTCTGATACATAACACCATTCTGAGAGCATTAACTGTGGCCTTCAAGGTCTGAAAGATATCAAGTGTACAATTCGTGCTTGAATATCATTGAATGCCATATTACTGAGGTCATTAACAGGTCCACAGTGATTGGCTACCAGAAGTATGCAGAGTAGGCAAATCATAGCGTCAATGAGCACACAATGCTGATTTGACGCCAACACTGCCACTTTGTAACTTAATGCTGTCCAGCTAATATCCTTTCCGAATTGCAGACAACTGAACATACATTGGCAAGAAACACCTAGCAACCAGCACTAACTATCATTCTTAGGCTAAATGCTAAGTAATTTCTACTCATGATTGTAGTAAAATCATCAGGTTTTAAAATCTTTCTGGAGTTCTTTATGGCTGCTACTGTATATGGAAAGTGGTCTTACTGAAATAAACCCATTGCAAAACGAGAAAATGCTTTGGTTCTTTCAATACATTCACATTTTCACTGATAAACTTGTGGGAAATGGTCCTAAAATAATTTTGCATTTAACTACAGAGACTCCTGATCTAATACAAAATTTGTCTGATGGCTGTATAAGGAGTGAAGCTTCTGCCTGGATATTAATGTGCTGTATCACCGATATATCTCAAGTTGAGTATTGCTGGAAAATGATACATTTTGTCAACTTCTTTTGTCTTGCAATCATCAGGAGAAACCCAAAAATACCAAATGTCAAATGATCGCAAAAGATTTACACAAGAGAAAAGGTTACTGAATAGTTGGAATGTTTACTCTGATTGGCTGAGGCATTGCCATGGAGAAAGAAGTGGGAAAGTTAAATTCCCAAAAGTTCCTCTATAATTTAAAGAAGCTGTAAACCTTGAACGTATTCCTTTTGTTTGAAGAGATCAGGTCACTGCATATGAATATATATCACTTCTCTTGCAGCATAAATTGTGATCATTTCAAACTTGGCTTTAAAAGACTAAGGATGACCAGTCAGAAAGGAAATACATTTAGGAAGTCACCATTTATTGAGGCAATGTAATGATGTACAAATAAACAAGTTCAGCTTACTCCAATGTGTAGATCAGCTCAATTCAAACTGACCTCAATTTGTTAAAATCGAACAACAGATGTATTTATTTTCTCTCACAGATGGGGTCATATTTCTTGAGCAAGGGAAAATATGTGCTCCAGGAGAGTGAACCAAAGTGATTGAGTCTTGATGTACCAAGTTAAAGTAGATTCTATTTTTCAGTCTGTTACCATACCTGACTCAAATGCTGACCCAATGGGATGCCTGACCCAATGGGAAGTTTACATTTCCTCAAACAATCTAATGTGATGTTTCTCTTTCATTGTTCATGTTTGGCTGTCAACAGCAAGGACATGATGACTTTCCATGCAAAGAGTATTCTTTTCTCAGTACATTTGCAGTTGTTTGATATGTCCTTGCTGTCAAATTATTTAACCTTCTTCATAAACCCGTTGCTCCCGGACATGAGTGGAGCAGGAGTTATTCCCCTTTAACTGTAGCCTGACTGGAAGAATGAGCGGACAGGCACTGAAGAAAACAAGTTACTAGATGCGGGAGGAGGAGAACAGTTGTAAGTAAGAGGCACCTTGCAGAATATATAGTACTTGTCTGTTCATCTTCTTCCTCCACACTGTCTATGGCCTCAAACGCCCCTTCCAGGTAGAGCAGTGTTTTACAAGTTCTTCAGTAGAGTAATTTCAGACTCAAAACATTAAATCTGTTTTTCTCTCCACAAAGGCTGCTAGACCTGCTGTGTTTCTCCAGCATTTCAGATCTCAAGCATCTCCAGTATTTTGCTTTTATATTGTAAGCAAGAAGTCATTGCCGCCAAATATTCAGGAAACAGTTCTCCTCCTTTCAAAGGAGAACAATGTGTGACTTGTGTGTTTTATTATGGTCATTCTTATTAGAATCAGTATCCTCCTTCAGCATTGGTACAAACTTAAAGTGGAGTGAATTGTAAGTCTCCATGAAATTGACTGTGGCAATGAATATTTATGTATTGGCTCCTTCCAGACCAGTGCTGGGCACATTTTAAGTATCTTACAGTTTTCTATGCAATGTTGTATTAAGAAAGTAACTGAGACAAACTACTGAAAAGAAGTTGAACACGTTTCATTCATCTAGCCAGTGAACAGCATGCAGAGTAAATATACACCTTTGTGAGTATTGCTAGAATATTATATGGTACCATAGACTAAGTGACAAGATTTATCTATTAACCACAGGGCTAATGATGCCAGTGACGCACACCAAGTAATCATGAACACCATGCTTACAATAGAGGCCATGCTGACATAAGGAATATGGAACAAAACAGTGGCATGTTGAAACAATGCTTTCACTGCCTAGACGATACAAGAAGGACCCTCACTGCTATTCAGCAGATTAAGTGTCAACATTCAAGGAGGCATAATCTCACCATTTTGAGCCCTTAGTATCAGCTATACGGCAACCAGCTAAGCATTAATAACAAGTATAGAAGGCAATCAACACAGCTTAAAATGATTTTATGTTAATAATTTTGTGAACTCAATTCTTAACTTCCAAAGCCAGAGAGTGAGAATTGTACCCTTGATCTAGTCTGATCCTACTCTCACCCTGTTTATGAAATATAGCAATAGCAATCATAATTGTATCCCAAACAAATTGCATGAGATATTGGTCACTAATTTGAATTACAACTCTTGAACTATTTTTCTACAACTGTTGAACCACTTTTTTTGTTTTTGTACAGTTGTGATCAGTTGGTAGAATTTTCACCTCTGAGTCAGAAGGTTGTAGATTTACAAACCTACTGCAGGGTTTGCACACAAAAATCAAGACAAGATGAAAGTAAAACATCCCATTGCTTCAAAGAAGAACAAAAGAATTATTTATGGTACCATGGTCAATACTGAAATCAGCATGACAAGAGCAGATTATCTGTTCATGATCACATTGTTGTATGAGGGAGCTTGCAGTATGCAAATTGACTGCTGTAATTTTTTTGTGCTATAAGAGATACTAAGGGCTTAATCTTATGTTTTTTTGGCTGTGTTAATTTAGTTGAGTTTCATGGTTGCTTTCAGACGGTGAGGTCTAATGAGTTTTCTCGCTGCATTTTACCAAATCCATCTCATTAATTACCCACCACAACACTATGGTATCTACTCATCCAATCTAGCTCAATTCTGCCATGCTCTGTATTATGAACAACTTCTCTATCATTCCAGGAGGAAATCAACTCACAAAAAGTAGCAGGAAAAGTCAAGGTGGATTGTGCACATTCAGCTCCCCACTCTTTCAGTGGAGAGCATCCTGACTCTGGCCAGGCCAAGTGGCTGACTGACTGTGTCTAAGCCCCTGGACCAGTATCAAAGGCTGCCTGTGAGTTACTGTACGGGATCCCCTGACCATCTCCCTCAATTTCATTGAGGATTGCTGACAACAATGACATGCTTCTTGGTTTCACTTCTGCACTAAACAGCACAGCAAGACAGCAGCACCTTAAGCCTGCCATCTCTGATTGAGCATCAAGGCACAAAAATACAAGTTACATCATTTTAAGAATGCTGTGAGTATCCAGCTTGGCTAAAAGTAAGTGAGTGCTATGAGAGCAAGTGAAGAGCCCAGAGATGCAGCCTGCTCCAGTCTGTGAACTAGCTGTGTGTCCCTGAGAGCACAGTGTGCTTGCTGCAGCATTACAATGTTAGCTGTCGTTGTGCCCCCAGGCACACCATTGAAGTGTAGAATCATCCTGTAATTGGATCAGAAATGCACCATGAGGGTTCTTACGGACTAGCACATGTCTGATGACAATGTTCATGGATATAGACTGCATGTGGCCCGGGCCCACAGAATGAGATCAGTATCCTGAGCTGTTCATGCCTCACGTTCAACAGAGAGATCTTTTGGAGGAAGTGGTGAACTGATTCACAAAGTACACTCTCTAACTTCCATGTTGAGGATTTTTGACAGCTAGTTTACAGCAAGTGGTATAATAGAAAGTTTCATACTAAAGAGGCGCGATGTACTGTTTATAAGATTGCTAACAAGCAATAATCTCCCCTAATAGGCAAATCACTTCTGCCTCGTAAGAAACTCACTTCACACTCGGAATTTAATTAAAAGATCAAGTCAGTTGTTTATAATATCCAGATAGGCCATGCTGGACTTTTCACGTGGATCTGCCACATTTATCATCATAGTTCACGTTGTCCGGATATATCATTGTTTGTAAAGTGCTGTGAGATATCTGGTATTTGTGCAGCATAATTAGAAGTGTTCTTTCTATTTTTGTTTAGGACTAGAGTAAAAAATGTTGCTGCTTGTAATTTGATTTCCATCAGAACCTGTAACTTCAGTGTGTATGGAGCCTTTAATGCAAAGTGGGAGTAGTCAAACAGCAAATCACACAACAAGAGGCAAGTGCGAATCTTTGCTCGAATTTTGGTAAAAGATCAGAGTATACCAAATCACTGTTCTATGTATAGCTAGCACTGCACAGGACATTACAGTTTGTACTTATCAAACTTATATTGAGCTGGAAGAATCAGAATGGTCACGATACAATCCATTCAGCAAATTTTACAGAATGTTTGAAGTATTTCCCAGTAGAAGCAGCAATAAATGCATGATTGCCATACCATATCATGTTTTTCTCAGTTCTGTTTTTTATAAAGATTGTGAACTGGGCAAGTTCAACAATAGGAATACTCATTCAGATGCACTGCAGTGTTGCTGCCCAGTGTAAAGTGGGTTAAAAGAAGTAACTGGGAATACATATAATGTATTATTTGTATGCTTCTAATGGATGTCTATTACAGAGCTGGGTCAATGGGTGTTACATGCTAGGATAGATAAAGTGGCTTACTATGATACACATGCTTAATTGTTTTGCTTTAGAAAATAAGTCATCTCTCAAGATTATTTGTTAGATGTGACACAGAAGTTGACTTCAGCTCAGATCTCTCCAGAGGAAGGAACTGTGTCTGAGAATACATTGCAGCCCACTGTGCTACTTAGTTGCTATTAATCCTAATCCATTCATTACCTTTGTGTACTATGAGCCATTACTCAATCTAGAAGTTCTGTTTTATTGAGAGTGTCATGATAACATAGAGTCTCCTGTGCTCTCTTTTGTCCACGAAATACGCTAAGAGCATTCTGATTGTGTAATTCAACAAAATACACCCGAAAACATTCTGTTGCAAAATAGCTACCATCTGTTACAAAGGTAAAGGGGAGATGGATTCTATTATTTCTTCATGTCTCATTGCTCTCAGTCTTAATTCTTTGTAGCTTTCTCACAAAATCACAAATCAATTTTTAGGTAGGTTTATGGCCTCTTTTCTTTCTCTTGCAAGTTGTACCTCCCATTATTTATTGAGGTGTTGTCATGGACATATTTTCATTGTTAACTTATTCTGGATTTTTTTGGACTCGTGATTTCTGTTCCTTGAAACTTGAACCACAATATCAGTCAATCTGATTGAATCTGGTTATGTAGCTTTGAGACTTGAGAAAAGTAATAGAAGTAAATAGTGTGCACTAATACAACAATCATATATTGTAAGCCCAATGTCGGAATAAAATCATAATCTCATCAGGGAAGGCAATTTAATGGGAATTAGTGCTTTTTTGTTATGTTATTGCATAGATTCAGATCAGATATATAGTGTATATTCAAGACAGCAATATGATGCCAAGACATGTGACCTTCTGGTGTAAAAGTACCCTGAAATGAAAAGAGAAATTGCTGGAGAAACTCAGCAGGTTTGGCAACATCTGGTTACCTACCATCTGACAGATATTAGGAAGCATAAAAATAGAAACTCGACAATGTGTGAGCTTGTGATGCTATAGCAATATAAATAGTTAGTATTGTTAACAAACATCAAGACATCATTTTCCACAAGAACACAGTCCTTTCAATATATGATCCCTATAGTGTGGAAACAGGCCCTTTGGCTGAACAAGTCCACACTGACCCTCAGGGCATCCTGCCCAATCTATATATCCCTGAACACTACAGGCAATTTAGCATGGCCAATCCACCCAGCCTGCACATCTTTGGACTGTGAGAGGAAACCAGAGCACCAGGAGGAAACCCACGCAGACATGGGGAGAATATGCAAACTCGACACAGACAGTCACCCAAGGGTAGAATCGAGCCCGGGTCCCTGGTGCTATGAAGTAGCAGTGCTAACCACTGAGCCATCATGCTGCCCCAATGATGTGCAAGCTGATATAAAGGGCAGTACTCAAACCATATTACATGGGCAGAGATGTTTAAATCAAGAAACTACAGTATTGTGGCAGCAAGTGGACACTAAAATCTAAAAGTGACAATTAATTAATGGCAGCCAAGTTGATACTAAAAGGTAATAACATCATTGGAAATTTTGAAGAGATTTTATTTCCTGTCACTCCTCATTACCTACCTGAGTTTGGAGCTGAAGTTACAACTACAACCAAGACTAAAGTGTTACAACTGTACTGAAGAACAGTAGCCTCAACAGAGAAGAAAACATATAAGTATTCTCTTTCTTTAAAAAAAATGACACTACAGCTGATCTAATCTTTTTATTTAGAAAATAAAAAGGTTCTTAAGGACAGTTCCTATACAATAAAGCAATCCTAGAGCAAAGCCACAGAAAAAAAATGGAAAAAGATATTCAAATTAAAAAGGACTTAATGGAGTCCAGATATTAGTTTATTTTTTCATTTTTTTTTAACAAATGGCACAGAAGTAAAATAGAATTGTATACAATCACTTTCTCTCATTTAGGCACAAATACTAACTATGAATGCAAGCCTTACTTTTAAAGCAACAACTCGAAAAAAGGTCAACAACAAAAAAAAGCAGAAAACACAGCTATAAATCAGTACAGAAATTTTTACTGGCATTTTAAAGAGAACACAAAAGTGGAAAGCAAATATCTGAGTATAAATTGGCATCCCAATGACATTCTTTCAGAATTTCAGTTATGTAAAGAAAGAATCAATCATTGGTTCATAGATGAACAAATTGCTGATAAAGAAAGACAGGCAGTCAACTTCCTCATTGTTTTGCAATAAAAAAGGATTATGGTGAATCAAATCTTTCAGCAATTTTAATAATGACTACAAAGATCCTGTCAACATTTTCTTGATTATAGAAGATCGACTTGAAGTTCAAGTGAATTTCAGCATACACAGATTTAAATTGATATTTTACAAACAGCAGTCAAGTAAAATTAAAATCAATGACACACCCTACAGATCCCAAGAATATAGTACAGATGGTTATGTTGATATGTTACATGAATGTTTTCAGAAAAGCTGATGTTTTTACCTCTACCCAAGTAACGTTTCAAAAATGAATTGACAGCATGATCTAATTGCCAAGATTGACACTTAATGAAGTGCAAGTATCATCCCTTTGTGCATGTTGAAAAAGACAATACTCAGGAAACTGGGCACAGTGAAATGCAGTCTACACATGATAAGTTAATTGCTTTCAACAGGTTTGACATTCATTTCATTGGTATCATCCATTCTAAATGTCAATATGGGTCCTTAGAATGGGCACCTTAAACCTTTTACATCATTAATGGTGTAGGACCTTCTTTTATGAGTCTACCAGCATGCATGAATCTAAATAGTCTTGTGATCAGTAAAGGTGACAAACCCTGCAGTTGCTTCACCAAAGTTTCCAGACTGCATGTTGAATCCATTCAACACTTATATGATGATGATGGATCATAACTCCAAAGTACTTACATATATACTGAATTTTTAGTATCAACATTCTTTTCAAGGAAGTCTGTTATGACCAAAAGATGACAGTGGGTATAAATTCAGTGATTTCATGGACCCAAGAATATCACATTTATTCAGTTAAGGAAACTTCAAACAGAAAAGCTAAATAGGAAGAAATAATACACTTTTCCTTTTTAAACTTAATTTTTATCTTCTTTGTCACCCAGCAAGCTCTGGGTTTGTTCATGCTACCTTTCCACTTTGAGGAAATATACCCTGATTGTGAAAACAAAAACCTTTTCCTCTTTGAAGGTAGACCATTGTTCTGTCATCTTTTTTCTCACCAACACTTAGTTCTAGACTATTCAGCCCAGCTCAATTCTTTATCTATTGAACTCAGGTCTACACTAGTTTATTTTTCTTATTCTGCATTGCCCCATGTCGTTTTACACCATCACCCTAAGCCTTATGAAACAATGATTACGAGCCTATAAATATTCTCCGACAGTGACTTGATCTATTTGACTCACCTCATTCCTAAGAATCTGGTCTAGCTGTGCTACTTTTCCTGTTGGACTTAACAGACGCTACTGGAGGAAAGTTTCCTGAACACAATCTAGGAACAGTTGCCTCTCACTAACTAAACTAACACTACTCCAGTTTATAATAGAGTAACAAAAGTCCTCATTATAATTGCTCTATGATATTCACACAACACTGTAGTTACTTGCAGATTTGTTCCTCCAAATCCTTCCTGCTAGTTGGTGGTCTATATATCGTACCAAAGAATGTAACTGCATCCATTTATTCCTTAGCTCCAATCAAATTGATCATGCCTTTGAACGCTCTGAACCATCCTCTCTCTCTAGTATTGTAATGCTGTTCTTAACAAGAAAATACCACCCCTCCATCCTTTTATTCCCTTCTTTTCCTTTCTGAACACCTTGTAACCAGGAATATTTAAAATTCAGTCCTGCCATTCCATGAGAGATAGTAAGAACTGTCGATGCTGGATTCAGAGATAACACAATGTGGAGCTGAAGGAACATAGCAGGCCAGACAGCATCAGAGGAGCAAGAAAGCTGACGTTTTGGGTCGGGACCCTTCTTCAGAAAATTCTGGAGAAGGGTCCCGACCCAAAACGTCAGCTTTCCTGCTCCTCTTATGCTGCTTGGCCTACTGTGTTCCTCCAGCTCCACACTGCCCTTCCATGAGTCAAGTCTCTATTATCATTATGATATCTTAAACTCACATGGCAATCAGTGCCTGCAACTACCTAGTGTTATTAACTGTACTGTGTCCAATAACAATCCCAGAACTGCAGCATTCACATTCAAGCAGAGTTAAACCTGGAATTAGATTTCATGGAACAAAACAATCTCATGCAGAAAGCCAGGCATCAGGCAGATTGCTGTGACTTTATTCATTATGTCTTGAAGAAAGATAATATGAGATGTACAAGTTTAGATCTGAGGTGATTGAGCATTTCCCAGAAGAGATGCCCATACAAGATTCCTACTCTGGAGGAGCTTAATTGCAAGTTCTCAGGAATCAAGCATGCTTCCAAGTTCGATGCCAAAAATAGATATTGATCATGCAGCTTTCCCCAGAGTCAGAGGAACTGACATTTAAATCATTGTCAGTAGACGTTGATTTTCATTCATCAGGATATATTCCAACAACAGATAGGTCATATCAGCGTGAATTTACCAAGTTACCCCTGCATCATAGATAACATTGCAGTCCTCATAAAACTGAAGACAGTTGTGATACAAACCTCCACCAGCTGACATCAATGGCAAGGAAACATGATCTTGTTTTCGAAGTAAAAATGTCAAATTAACATAAACCTAATTAATGTCTTCAATTTAACCTACTCATCAAGTGATATTTAATCTGATTTTACCAAAAATATATGGAAAAACCTACATAACAAGACAAACATGACTAAGAAAGGTATCTCAAGTTTTTCAACTTTTTATCCTTGTATTTTCTTATTTTAAAATCAACATATCTCCTCTGTAGGATGTTTTCACCAACTACCACTGTACGTATGGCAGAAAGAACATCAGTATATTTTTCAATCTCTCACATATGCTTTATCATTTAATCAATGTTCCTCCATGTTATGATCCCTCAAGGCTTATTTGTTTGAAAGTAAGTACATCGCACCAAGGCCTTGGAGCAAGTCTGTTCCGTGATGGCAAGTCCATTGCTTTATTTCCCAGATTTTACAACGGCTCAGGCAAACTACTACAACATTGAAAGAGACATTCTCACTTCAACACCAGCTGGCAAGCATTGCATTATTCATATAGGCCACATAAGAAATGATCTGTTGAAAGTCTCTCACAAGTGGACCTCAACAATTCCACTGACTACTTACAAACATCCATGGATGGATCTGAGGTAGAAGCACAATACAAATCAGGTTCCCAAATGAATATTTGAAGGCCACTTAGCCATCTTCCAAACCCCACCAAGAACAAATATATTTCCTTCAGGCCTACAAATAAATATTACGGTCTTAAAATATGATCTTATTCATTTTGGCCATAGCTAAGTAGAGCAGATGCAGCAACCTACACCAGATGATGATAAGCTGCAACAGGTCATTGTTACTGCCTGAACACATCCAGCAGGTCACTGGGCTTGTTTTTCTTTCTGGTCATTCAGAAACAAACAAGGTGTCTAAGAATGAGATAGTAAGAACAGCCGATGCTGGAGTCAGAGATAACACAGTGTGGAGCTGGAGGCACACAGCAGGCCAGGCAGCATCAGAGGAGCAGGAAAGC
>NC_063345.1:29071448-29086945 GCF_021869965.1 Rhincodon typus | reverse complement strand
GAAACATCAGCTTTCCTGCTCCTCTGATGCTGCCTGGCCTGCTGTGTTCCTCCAGCTCCACACTGTGTTATCGAGGTCTCTAAGAATGTAGCTTTCAAAGGCAAAGAAGTGATATTTCCACAAGCTATACATCAGGACATGCAAAACCAAACACATCTAGTCACATGGGTACAGGACAATCAAGAGGTTGGCATGTCAATCCATTTTTTTTTGGAATGACATAAATAATGACATTGATCAAACAATTAAGTTATGTGGAACATGTTAGCTTCATCAATCTCAACAATATGCGAATATGAGTGTTAAAGTAAGTCAACTCTATGAAGAGAAAAGAGATTTCCCCCAGAAATCTGATGCACAATATTCCACTTGTTCCAAGTGACAAGGATCGAAATTGTTGGTTGACAAGTCATATACAAGCCATTTCTGTCAGTTACACTGTCTGTTTCCATTGTGCAGTATCTATGCTTCTTAATGTAAATAAAAATTTAACTTCGGGAATCAGAGGTGTGAGATCAGTAGATCATTGGGTTATACTACCGTTCAGGAAAAAAATGCTGAAAGATAGATGCAATATCATAATTGACATGTTGAGGGATGATTATCTTGGAAGGATCTTTGAGTGAGGCTTTGAGGGCAAGCTTAGGAATAAAAAGGGGGCAGTCACACTGCTTGGATTGTATTGTAGACCCCCAAAAAATCGGTTGGGAATAGAGGAGCAGATATGTAGACAGTTCACTGAGGTGTGTATAAACAATAATAGGATAATTATATCAGCGGATTTCAAGCACTGCAACATTAATTGGGACAGGCATTGTATAAAATGTTGAGAGAGGACATATTTCTTGAAGTGTATCCAGGAGAGCTTTTATATCACTATGTAGAAGATCCAACATGGGATGGAGCAGTGCTTGACCTAATTCTGGGGACCGAAGCTTGATGTGTGTTCAAGATGGCAGTTGGAGAGCATTTTAGTGATAGCAGCCATAATGCTGTATGTTTTAAGTTCGTTATGGAAAAGGCAAAAAAAAAAAAGCCTACAACAAAAAACGGTTTTGGACTAGAGGAGAGCAGATTTTATTAAATAAAGCAGGATCGGGTCAAAGTAGACTGGGAACAGCTATTTCTGTGTAAATCTATAATAGAACACTGGGGATGGGGAGGGTGGGGGAGGGCTGGTGTTGATGGTGTTCAAAAATGTACTGAGGGAAGTACAGGCCCAACATGTTCGCTTTGAGGTGAAACATACGAGTAACATACCAAGAAAACCATGGACAACTAGAAATATTCAGGACTGGATAAGAAGAAACTGAGAGGCTTTCAATAGGTACAACATGGAGGCTGTTGTAGGGTATAAATACAATCGGAGCAAACTTAAGAAAGCAGTTAGGAGAGGAAAACAGAATCACAAGAAAAATTAGGGAGTATCCCAAGACACTCTGTAAGTATATCAAAGGGAAGACGATAACCAATGAAAGAATAAGGCCCATTAGGGACCAAGGAGGAAACCCATGTATTGAACTGGAGAACCTTGGTAGGGTGTTAAATGAGCACTTCACAACTGTCTTCACTGGAGAGAAGGAGGATATAGTTACATGATTCTGGAAGAAGAACTGTGAGCTTCTTGAGTAATTTAACTTTGTGAGTGAGGAGATATATGAGGTTTTGGTGGGCTTGAAAGTAGACAAATGCCAAGGTGCAGATGTGTTTTATCCCAGGCTGCTATAGGAGATGAGACAGGAAATTATTGGGCTTCTGACCCAAATTTTTAATTCCTCACTGGTAACAGGGAAGGTGCCAGAGCACTGAAGGATAGCTAATATGGTTCTACAAACCAAAAGAACTGCAGATGCTGTAAATCAGGAACAAAAACAAAGTTGCTGGAAAATCTCAGCAGGTCTGGCAGCATCTGTGGAGGAGAAAACAGAGTTAACGTTTCGGGTCCGGTGACCCTTCCTCAGAACTGATGGTGGCTGGAAAAACGTCAGTTTATATGCAGAAAAATGGTTCTGCTTTTCAAGAAGGGTGGTAGAGATGAACCAAGGAATTATAGACCAGTGAGCTTCACATTAGTGGTTGGGAAACTATTGGAGAAAATTCTGAAGAAGATAATTAATTTCCATTTGGAGAGACAAGTTTTGATCAGGGATAGTCAGCTTTGGCAGAGGGAGTCATGCCTAACAAATTTGAATGAATTTTTCGATGAAGTGACCAGGTGCTCAGATGAGAGTAGTGCAGTTGAAGCAGCTTATATGTATTTCAGTAAAGCCTTTGACAAGGTTCCACATGGGAGACCGATAGCGAAGATAAAAGCAACTTGCCAAATTGAGTCCAAAACTGGTTTAGTGGTAGGCTGTAGAGGGTAGTGGTAGAAGGCTATTTGTGTGACTAGAGGTTGGTATCCAGTGGCATACCACAGGGATCAGTGCTGGATCCCTTGTTGTTCGTGATATACATAAAAAATATAAAAGAAAATGTGGAAGGGATGATAAGTAAGTTTGTGGATGATGCAAAGATTGGCAGGGTAGTTAACAGTGAAGAAGGAGGTCTTAGGTTACAGGAGAATATAGATGGATTGGTCAGTGGCAGATGGGATTCAATCCTGAAAAGTGTGAGGTGATGCACTTTGGAAGAAGTAACAAGACAGAGGAGTACACAGTAAATTGCAGGACAGCAGGAAGCTCAGAGGAACAGAGGAATCTTGGGATGCTTGTCCACAGATCCCTGAAGTTCGCAGGTCAGGTTAAAAGGGTAGTTAAGAAGGCATAGAAGTCACTTGCCTTTATCAGTTCTGGCATATATTATAAAAGCAGGGAGGTTATATAGGAGCTGCATAGGTCCTTGGATTAGGCCATAGCTGGAGTATATTGTGTGCAGTTCTGTTCACTGTAGGGAGGATATGTTTGTAGTGGAGGAAGTGCAGAGGAGATTCGCCAGGATATTGCTTGGGGTGGAGCAGTTTAGGTGTGAAGTGAGGCTGGATATGTTTGGGTTGTTTTCTTTAGAGCAGAGAAAGCTAAGAGAGGACCTGGTTTAAGCATATGTGAATCTGAGGGGCACGGACAGGACGTAAAGAAAGCTGCTGCTCCACTTAATTGAATTGTCAATAACAAGGAAGCATAGTTTTAGGTGAAATGCAGGAAGTTTAGAGGGGATTGGTGGAAAGAAAAATTACCCAAAGAATGGTAGGAATCTGGAATGCACTGTCTGGAAGGGTAATTGAGTCTATAAACCTTACAGCTTTTAAAAAGTACTTGAAATAGTATAACATTCAAGGCTATGGGCCAAGTTCTGGAAAGTGTTGAAGTGTAAATTTAGAGTAGTTTTTGGCAGAGTCAATGGATGAACAGGCTTCTTCTGTGCTGTCTGATTCTATGCTTCTGTGGTGTTTTATTAAATCTTTCAGATCTGGCTCTAAACACTTCACACACAGTGTATTACTTTGGTGTGCAGCAACTATTGTTAAGTAAACAAATGCTACAGCTGCTTTACAAGTAAAAGAGGTCAGAAATGACAATAGAATGAATGATTAATTAATCTATTTTTGGTGACATTGGTGGAGGAAGAAATATTGGATTATCATAGGAGGTTTTTTATTTGAATAATGCTATTGAATCATTCCAGCTACGTCAGAACAGTCAGCAGTAGCAGTTTTGAGGTTTAAGTTATTATGATTCAGGTTCTTCTCACTCATGATTAATATAAAAATATATTTCAGTAAGCAAATTTGCTTTTAATGTACCAGATAATCTGGACACAGCATGCCAAGGGAAGGTGGCACACTACACCTGCCATCACAGAGCACTAAACGAGCCACTTAGATGGTTGATTAGGGCACACTACCCAGTAATCTTATATTTTACCAGATGTCTGTGTGTGTGTGTGTGTGTGTGTGTGTGTGTGTGTGTGTGCGCACGCGCGCGCGCTTAGGTGTGTATGTAAATGTGTGCCTGTGTGTCTGTTTGTGTGCGTGTCTGTATGTATATGTGTTTGTGTGTGTGTGCACATGCGTGTGTGTCTGTATGTGTGAGGGTGCAGTTGCTGCCACAAGGGGAGATTGCCAGTTAAACCCTGGCAACCCCCCTCAATGAGTTCGAAGAGAGAGTTAGGAGCACTCACCTTATCTCCAAATGGCTGGCAAAATTCACAGCACGATTTACACTACTTCCTTCAAAATAGTAATAAAAAAAGTCTTAAAACTCTGAAAATTTAGAAAGGACTCATGAAGATTTAGTCTTTCCTGAAATTTATTTTTATTTTCAACAAGTTCAAAACTATAAGGTTAAAATTTTGTGGAGTTTCAAGACATTTGTTTACTTTTTCCTTTGGAACAAGCACAAACAAAATTTAAGTGTTTTCTTTTGTCTTTGTATAATATTTTGATTTGAGTTTAGAGTTAGAGTCATAACAGCAGAATTTGGCCAATGTTGCAAGATCTGGAGAATGTGTTAATATTTCATTTTGTGAGAACAATGGGACTAACTTGGAGGTCCCAGTCTGGATTATATCTGGTTACTGACAAAGCTTTAAAGACATTTTTTAAAAAGCTATTGATCCCCCTCATGTTGTTGAGCACACGTTAGTCCATTCGTTCCTCCAGATTTGGCACCCTCCATTAAATTTCTGGACAAATCAGTGTCTGCTCCCTTTAATGGGGCTCATGGTTCAATTAACTTGTCAAAGTGAAGGATTTTCAAAGGCTCGAGGTGACTGATAGTAAAGCAGGTCCAACTGAGGGTGCTGTAGACAATCAGAAATCAAATGCTACAAGGAGCTCAGAGTGTCTGGGATTGTAAACTGCAAGAGATGGCTCCCAATAGGACAACAAACTGTAGAAAGGTCAAGAAGAGAGGTCTGAAATTAATACCTTAAAACACAGTATTCAACCAGTCAAGCATGCCACAAGTGTTCCCACCATCAGTAACTCCTACACACACAAAAGTAATTTGAACAATGAGGGAGGGAATTGATCAGTAAAAACATGAAATATCATTTTTTAAACATCAACTCATACAGGTGCTGGTTTTGCTGCAGTCTGGTACCACATACGCTACCAGCACTCCAGAAACAAGTCCAAATAGACCTAGGCAATGAACCTTCTGATCTTGGCTGAGTTGAAACTTTATTTGCAGACTTGGGGTGGAAGATAAAGAGTGATTTTCAAGTTGGGTGCACATCTGGCAGGTGAAGCAATAACACCCCAGGATCACGAGTGGGTGAGGTAAACCATTTCCCCAAGCACTGATGTCACTTCAATGCTCAGAGAAGTGAGAATGTCACGGATCTCCTCGCGGTGCCAAACAAAAGTGAAAACTGGAGCTCTGTCTGTGGAGTTTCTTGTCTGAATGTTTTACTACTTATCTAACACTTTTTATTCAATGAGCTAAACACTCAATTTTCATAGGGAATTACATGTCCCAACTCTGTTAAGTTTACACTGACTGGACTTATTAGCTTAGTATTCTGGAGGTAAATCTGTTCTGAAATTGACCCAAATAAAATATGTAAATTACACCCAATTATAAGAGACTACTGTATTAGATTTGGTTGCATAATTGTAGGATTAGCTATATTAGGTTATTAGGGATGTTTATTTTGTAATTAGCATAACTTACACACACTAATTACATTTGAGATCTGTCATTGACATGTTGTTTCCCTCTTTAGGTTAATAATTAAATCATCTAACTTTGTTCAGGTAAAATTTGTGTTTTGTTTTAACTTAAACAGGAATACTTCAGCTGATGTCTCTTCTATCCTTCTTTAAGTAATCATTGCATTGTTTTTCTTCATATATGGGGAAATTTGTTCATACAGTATTTAACATTTATCATACTCTGTCCCATTACCAACAATAATTACAATGCATATTAATATAGTGTCCATAACATAGTAAAAATGTCCTGAGACATTTCACAGGAGAGTTATCCAATACAATTTGACACAAGAAATGATATTAGAAATATAAACAGGACATTTTGGAAGTCTTAGCAGGTTTGGCCACATCTATGGAGAGAGAAACAGAGTTATCATTTCAGGTCTCTGACCTTTCTTCAGAGCTAGGGAAAGGGAACAGATATGCAGCAGCATATTTTCAGGATAGAAATTTGAATAATGTTAGCTCTCTCAATTTTTAATATTTCATCAGACCATCTGCTGTGTCCCTGGGTATTTAGCACCAATGGCACAAGTCTGGCATGCAAATAAATGTGACCGTATGCCAACCTGCATTGCAACAATGCACAATCTGCACTGGGGACATTGTCTATCATCAAGAATTTGCTTTAAGAACCCCAAAAGCATATCAAGCTAAATTTCACTGGCATTCTTAATCATCAGCAGCCCAATGTGTTTAGACAGATTAAGTGCCATTTCGTTTGCATAAATCAACTTCAGTCCAAAGATTTATTTTTATGTGCATGTGTTCCTTTGATTGATTTCTACTGCATATTGTCCTGAATAATAATGTTAATACTTCTTTCAATAAGCTTACAAGACGCTACATTTTCAGGGAACAAAGCATTGAAACACAAGGGGATTTTTCTGGTACCCAGTTCAGACATTGAGGTAACAATATAATTGCAATTCCACTTGCGACAGAAGGATGGTGAACAACATAAAACTGGACCATGGACCTAATATCAGTAAGATGACTGAGTTACTGGGGCTTGTCCTGAGATTGCCTTTGTCCTATATGTTGAGGTTCAGGCCACCTATATCACTAACAATAGCCCTCAGGCGAACGGAGAAACAGAAGGGATTCCAATCGCAGAGTGGTGGCAATCCTCAAATGTGTTATCAAAACGGAGGAAGTGCTTCACATAATTTATTTTTTAAAAATGATTTACAAAGTATATAAATGATTCAAATCAAAATTTACTGCTAGCTGGTCACTGCTAGTTAGGCTGTAGTGACCGCTGAGGAATCGTGAGCAGGCTTGATGTTCGGCATGATGAGTATGTTCCAATTTTAGTGATGGGGCTCAAACCATGCAAACTTTACACATTTAAGCAATTCAATATTGCCATATGGGGCATCGAAGGCCACCTGAACAGGACCTGATTTTATTTTGGCCGGGATGTTTATCAGGTAATTTTGGGCACAGGCTAAAATCGAAGCTCACTTCACTTCTCTTATGCCTGGAAAACATGAATGAAAGGGACGAGTTTCTATCCCATGCTTTTGCTACCTGATTCCCATTAGGTTTCCTATGTAAAGACATTCAGGCGAATGTTGATATTTTGCTGATATCTAAAGGTTCTGCTTTGATATTATCAACTCTTTTTAATTAACATGGATCCCAACAGATTACATCATAAGTGTGGAAACCAGAATACTATAAAAGCCTGGTTAAATTGGCTCCTTTTAAGACCACAAAATACGAGAGCTAAAGTAGGCTCGTTGATTCTGATCCATCGTTTAATGAGTTTGAGATTTATCTGACAATCCTCAACATTACTTTCTTGCTTTTTCCCATAATCTTTGATTACCCGACTGATTAAAAATCTGTTTATCTGTTGGATATACTTAATGACCCAGACTCTACAGCCCTCTGTGGTTAAGAATTCTACAGGTTCTCTACTCTCTGACAGAAGAAATTCTTCCTCTTCTCTGCTAAAATGTGTGATCCCTTACTCTGAGATTATTCATTCTTGTCCTAGGTTCTCCCACAAGACAAAACAATCTCTCAGCATTTACCTTGTCAAGCGTCCTGAGAATGTTATATGAATAAATAAACCCATAGAAATCTATAAAATGGAATCTAATGATTAAAGTTATAGAGTGGGGACTGGAACAGAGTCGGGTAGGCCTAAATTTCACATCAGCAAGTGAGGAGCCAATTCCTGACATGGTACCATGCTATTTGTAGAAATTTGGACGAAGTATTGAATTTTATTCCTGAGGTGAAGTGAGAGTGACCATCCTTGATATCAGAGCAGAATAAGACATCAAGGAGCACTTGCAAAATTAAAGTCAATGTGAGTCAATGGGAAAATTCTTCACCAGATGGAGAGCACAAAGGAAGATTGTTGTGCTATTGAAAGCTGATGATCTCAATGCCAAGACATCAGTATAGGAGTTCTTCAGGGAAGTGTTCCAGACACATCCATCTTCAGCTACTTCATCAATAACCTTCCTTCCACTGTAATGTCAGATGTGGGAACGTTCACTTGGGTTTGCAAGTAAACAGCCAATGAGCCAGTCAGTGTCCATATGCAGCAAGACCTGGACATAATTCTGGCTTGGGCTGATAAGTAGCATGTACCAGTGTGAGGCAATGAGCACCAACAAGAAACAAGATACTCATTTCCCCTTGACATTTAGTGGTCTGACCGTTGTTGAATCCCCACCATCAGCATCCTGGAGACTACTATTCACCAGAAATGGAACAGACCCAGTATAAAAGCTGTTTCAACTTTGGGACTAGCCTCCAGCAGGATGTTTTATCTGATGCAGCAATTTATCTGTCAATACATAAGAAAATAAATGTGGATTTTATAGATTTGAAGAATCCAACTGCTGTCTATTACAACTAGCTATTATGGAAACAAAATTGCATACACAGGCGCAACAGTATTTTGGGCTAACATTAAGTTATTGGATACATAGAGCTTCTAATAGTGTGTCATACTTTGAGAGATCCCAGTATAAGATGGAGTTTGAGGCTTTTATACCCTCGGGTCACATGTTATAATGCAGTGATGATATCATGACCATGTTTCTTAAAAATGTACTTAAATACTGTGTATGAGACATAACACAGCAACCTCACCACAAAAATTTAAAAAAGTCAGCCTTACATGATTCTTCATAGGAATGTGTCACCAATTTACTAATTATTAAAACAGGAAAAACACAGTTTGCAAGATCAACATTTCAAGCTTCAATGCAATGCTTTGGAGTTTGACAATTTGTTCCAATCTAGTGATCATATTCCCACCTGGTGATATATATGCTGTTCTTTGTTGGGCTGGTTTGACATTGTTGTTCTGCTATGGGTTTCTGTCACTCAATGTCACTCAATATCACTGCACAAACATCATCAGAGTTTTGTTTCTCATTCCTTTCATGTATGATTGTTGTGTTGTACGTTGATCTGAATTGACTTCTGTTATTTGCCTGCAGCATCATGATCAGTAATGACATTGTTATAATCTGTGTTCTTTGCACATCCTAGAAAATTTGTTGGAATCCATACTTTTTGTGCTTATGCCCTTTAGCAGGAGGAACAGAGGAGCTAAATATTATTTAAATGAGAAAAGGAGGAGGAGTTGGTGGTGCAGTGTTGTTACTGAACTAGTAATCCAGAGGCAGGTAATGTTCTAGGGATCTGGGTTTGAAATGAACCACAGGACAGGGTGGAATTTGTATTCAATAAAAATATGGAATTAAAAAGTTTAATGATGAACACAAAGCCAATGTCAATTGTGGTAAAAAAATTTAGATCAATAATCTCTTTTAGCAAGGAACACTGCTATCTTTCCCTGGCCTGGACTACATGTGCTTCTAGATCTCAGTAGTGGTTGCCTCTTAAACGCCCTCTGAAATGACTCCACATTAGTTATATCAACTGTTAAAATGACTCAAAAAAGGAATGAAACTGGACAGACCAACTGGCATCGTCTGGAGCATTGGAAATGACAAGGCCAAGATTAGCCCTGGCGACCATGCAAAACCCTCCTTACCAACATCTGGAGACTTGTGTCAAAATTGGAAGAACTGTCTCACAGACAAGTTAAGTAACAGCCTGACAAGAGTCATGCACAGGAACCATAATGTATGCATAGTGTCTCAGAAACCCCTATCAACATCTTTGCTTACTTCCTGTCTCACCAGCAGGACAGAGCCTGTAGAGGCTATAGCACATTGGTATATAATAAAGAGGAAGTTGTCTTGGGAGCCATTAAAATGGCCTCTGGACTCCATGAAGTACTTATGAAAGCAGGTCAACGTGGGCAAGGAACCCTCCTACTGATTACATGTACCGTACTGCCTACCCTTCCCGGCCGATGAATTAGTTCTCCATACTAAACACCACTTGGAGGAAGCATTTGAATGTGACAAGGGTGCAGAATGTATTCTGGGTGGAGGGCTTCAATCTCCATTGCCAAGAGTGGCTCGGCCATCACTGCACCAATGCTCTTTTGATAGCACCTAAAAACCCACAATCCATATCATTGAAAAGAACAAGGCAACAGATGGGAACACCAGCACCTGTAAGATCCCCCTCTAAGCTGCATACATTCCTTCACTGTTATGGTGTCAAACTCATAACACTGCCTCACTAACAGCACTGTGCTTGTATCATCACTAAATGTACTGCAGTTGTGCAAAATGCCAGCTCAAGGACATGAGGAATGGGTGGCAAATATTTGTCCAGCCAGTTGTGTTGACATTTCCTGAAAGGATAATAAAAAAATTACACCAACCTAGGAAAGTGGGACCCAGCAACAAACTCAAATGTATTCATAGCCAACTGATCACACAAAAAAGTAAGTTGACGGCTCATTAACAGGCAGGTTATATTTTGGAAATGAGGCATGGGAACCACAGACATTCTGAATCGTATTCATCAAGACAAGAAGCAACTCTGTAGACAGCTGGCAGATGATAAAGGAAACATAACAGGGGGAATGTTCAGAGAGGCCTTCATTCATTGGCACGTAGTTGGAAACATGTAAAGGGAACTTGGTGAGGAGTTAGACTGTGGCAAATGGAACATAACATAAGCTAATACTTCCAGTAAAGGGCATGCCGGCAAAAAATAAAGTACCTTGATATGTCAGAGCATTATTGTTGTTGGGTGCTTCACCTATCTAGGCAGTTGATTTCTGATTTTTATGTTCTCAGTGAGGGTCACCTGAGACTTTGAGGATCTTGTTTGCATACCCTGCCAGTAGACATTGAATTCACAGTGATTTGAATTTCTCCACTTTCAGTTGTTGCCAAGAATCTGCAATGGACCTTGATGATGACTTTCATTTGACAACTTAATATTGCTTAATAAAATGGATGCTCTGACTTCTTGAGGCACGATACCTAGAGATTCCAATGGATGGGGCATTGTGGAGAACAGTGGGCAATGGGATTTGCTTTCATTGCTGAATTCTCGCAGGCGCGGAATATTGTCGATTTTACTCATATGTCCTTCCAGGCACCAGGTGAA
This sequence comes from Rhincodon typus, assembly GCF_021869965.1. Classification (NCBI taxonomy): domain Eukaryota; kingdom Metazoa; phylum Chordata; class Chondrichthyes; order Orectolobiformes; family Rhincodontidae; genus Rhincodon; species Rhincodon typus. Next base: position 29,075,778 of record NC_063345.1, on the reverse strand, counting down.
GAGCCAAGAAGCGTCATCAATAGGAAGGAGTTTCACTTTCTGAAATGTCCAGTTGTTCTGCGACAACAGCATGCACTTCTGGCAGGGGTGTTCAGATTATCTTGGCGGTTGCTTTTATTCGTTCTATCTCTGCTAATCACAAGTGTGCTACAGTTCTCCATTGATTGATTGACTGATTAATTGCCACGTGTACCAAAATACAGTGAAAAGCTTTGTTTACAAGTGGTACAGGCAGATCTCAGCAAGCAAAGGATGTACAGATCAAAAAGACTTAGAGGCATGGTTACGTTGCAGGGTACATTATCTGAGGCTAGAGTCCATTTAAAAGTCTGATAATGGCTGGAAAGAAGCTGTTCCTGAAGCTGCTCGAGTGTGTGTGTCAGGCTTCTGTATCTTCTGCCTGACAGAAGAGGTTGTAGAATGTCATTGCTGGGGTGCGATGGGACTTTGATGATGTTGGCAGCCTTTCCGCGTTAGCGAGCCACATAAATAAAATCCACGGATGGAAGGCTGGCTTCCATGATGGTCTGGGCTGTTCACACCACCTTCTGAAGTTTCTTACGGTCCTGGGCAGAGCAGTTGCCATACCAAGCTGTTATGCACCCAGACAGTGTGCTTTCAATGGTGCATCTGTAGGAAGCATTGTTGTACATTCTTGACTATCACGTTTACTTGGTAAGTCCAGGACAGTTTGTTAGTTATCGTCATTCTGGGGACCTTGATGCTCTTCATTCTCTCAACTTCAGTTCCGTTGATGTAGACGGGGACATGTTCTCCTCCTTTCTTTCTGAAGTTGATGATCAGTTCTTTAGTTTTGATGACATTTAGAGACAGATTGTTTTCGTTGCACCATGTCACCAAGCCCTCTGTCTCCCTTGTGTATTTTGACTCGTTGTTGTTAGATATCTGTCCCACCACAACAGTGTCGTCAGTGAACTTGCAGATAGCGTTCATTCAAAATTTGGCAGTACTGTTGTAGGTGTACAGGGACTACAGTAGGGGGCCGAGGATGCATCCTTGGGGGCTCTGGTGTTGAGTGTTATTGTGGAGGAGGTGCAGTTACCTATCCTCACTGATTGTGGGCAATAGGTCAGAAAGCTGAGACCAAGGCCACTGAGTTTTGAGATTAGTCTGGAGGGGATAATGGTATTGCAGGCAGAGCTGTAGTCAATGAGCAGGAGTCTGACATAGGTGTCTTTGTTCACCAGATGTGAGAATCCATGTAGAGCCACTAGGAAATAATTGAAGAAATGTCTTTTGATACATTTGTGTAGCTCTGCGATGGAGGCACAATATATCACAATCAAGGCCCATATGACAGTGTTACCATCTGCATAGCAGGCTCTGTAATAGAGACTGCTCTTGTAATGGCAAGTTGAGCAGCTTCTGGAATAAACCCCCCAGTAGCACCCCCACGAGGAGGGCCATTGCAATGAGCATTGTCACTAATGGAAACCAGTAGTCTGGATGTCTCCATCGCAACCTAGCCACATGGGAGCAGCTGCGATCATATGCCAGTGCATCAATCACCTAATTGATCCCATACAATTACAAGAACTTAGTGTTGAACAGACTATCACACTTCTGGAGGTACCCTGATTGATCAGGAGCAATCGTCCAGTGCAAATCTTCAATTGTCTTGCGCATTATGTTGCCACAGTACTCTTCATAACATGGGCCTTTGAGAGGGGAGAGCTTTGAAGAAAGAGGTATCCTGGAACAGCGCAGTTCCTCAGAAGAGGAGCAAATAGAAGGAGGAAGATGCATTGTCAAGCAGTATCCATTATTTGCAGGAAGCTTAATTGAGCTGATTCAGGAGGAAAGATTTTCATCACAATGGTCCCTCAGATCCTGGACCAGAGCTGAGCTCATACTATGGGATAGTTGACTCTGTGTGTCATCTTCTCTCAAGTGAGGCAGTATATCCGTAATTCACATTGCTCTGAATACTTCAGTTGTCAACAACCTTATTTTGTTTAATCTTTTTATCCTTAAATGTCAAGACGGAAACTGTCACTCATGAGAACCACAAAATGCATTTACGATGTAATAGCCTATTTCATGGCTGCTTCCTGTGGTTGGTGTTGAGATTGAGACAGATATTCCAGTTGTTCCATGCATAACAAATGCCCATCACAAGTGTCATCATTGTGAAGATACAACAGGGGTACATCAGAAGCTGCTGCATCAAAATGATTGTCAGATTAGCCTCTGTCACAGGGCCTTGTGGCACAGATTATCATACAGTCATAAGGGTCTTGACGGTAAAAATCCTCGTGAGGAGTTCTATCCTCATCTTAATGTACAATTACCTCAAAATTTTCATGACATAGGTGAGTGGCATTCACTGACATCCACTCATGCATCTTTGTGCCATTATCACTTCTAATCAGTTAATACTATAAAATGCCTCATACATTCTTTATTTGCCAGTGCACATTTCTGCATCCACCTCAAATGATGCTGCTTATAGCTCTATATGAAGTTGGCTGTCTCTCAATGGGAGAGTTCACAAGTTTAAAACATTGGGACATAACAAAGCACAGATGATGAATTAGAGATAACAAGGTGAAGAGCTGGATGAACACAGCAGGCCAAGCAGCATCAGAGGAGCAGGAAGGCTGACGTTTTGGGTCTGGACCCTTCTTCAGAAATGGGGGAGGGGAGGGGGATTCTGAAATAAATAGAGAGAGAGGGGGAGGCGGCTGGAAGATGGATAAAGGAGCAGATGAGTGGAGAGGAGATGGACAGGTCAAGGAGGTGGGGATGGAGCCAGTAAAGGTGAGTGTAGGTGGGGAGTTAGGGTGGGGGTTGGTCATCCAGGGAAGACGGACAGGTCAAGGAGGCGGGGATGAGGTTGGTAGTTAGGAGTGGGGGTGGGTGTTGAGTTGGGAGGAATGGATAGGTGGAAGAAAGGACGGACAGGTTAGGGAGGCAGGGACGAGCTTGGCTGGTTTTGGGATGCGGTAGGGGGAGAGGAGATTCTGAAGCTTGTGAAGTCCACATTGATACCATTGGGCTGCAGGGTTCCCAAGCGGAATATGAGATGCTGTTCCTGCAACCTTTGGGTGGCATCGTTGTGGCACTGCAGGAGGCCCAGGATAGACATGTCGTCTGAGGAATGGGAGGGGAGTTGAAGTGGTTCGTGGCTGGGAGGTGCAGTCGTTTGTCACAAACCGAGCATAGGTGTTCCACTTGGTTTCCCCGATGTAGAGGAGGCCACATCGGGAACAGAGGATACAGTATACCACATTAGCAGATGTGCAGGTGAACATCTGTTTGATGTGGAAGGTCTTCTTAGGGCCTGGGATGGGGGTGAGGGGGGAGGTGTAGGGGCAGGTGTAGCACTTCCTGCGGTTGCAGGGAAAAGTGCTGGGGGTGGTGGGGCTGGTGGGGAGTGTGGAGCGGACAAGGGAGTCACAGAGAGAGTGGTCCCTCCGGAAGGCAGATAAGGGTGGGGAGGGAAAACTGTCTTTGGTGGGTGATGAATTGACTCCTCTATTCTGCGTCATTAACTCCAATGTGTGATTCCTGAGCTTTTGCAGATCAGCAATGTTGTGTCTGTTTAGCATCCTTGGAGGATGACTGCCCAGAGCTGTGGCCCTCTTCCTTATTTCCTCCTCTCCACTCTTATAGTTTACTTACCCTGTTCACCTCTCCAGCCACTGACCCCATTATCATTCAGAGGTGGTTCATACACTTGCTTCAGTTTGTCTATTGGAAGATGTGCCTGGTGTTATAACACCAGCTGATTTTACTCAGAGATAGTAGGAACTGCCGATGCTGGAGAATCTGAGATAACAAGTTGTAGAGCTGGATGAATACAGCAGGCCAGGCAGCATCAGGGGAGCAGGAAAGCTTATGTTTCAGGGTCAGACCCAAAACGTCAGCTTTTTTGCTCCTCTGATGCTGTCTGGCCTGCTGCGTTCATCCAGCACTACACCTCCTTATCTCAGCTGATTTTACTGTTGGATTAGTCAGATCCCAGACTTAAATCTTGCTTGATATTTTACCTTTTTTTTAGATTTAACAAGGTGTCTCTCACTAAAGTATAAGCATGCAATATTGCAGATTTGGGTTTAAAAATGAAACAGATTTTCATTACAAAAAAGGAATAAAGATAGCGTAGAATAAAACTATTTACATACAAAACGTGTTTAAACATTTTGAAACACACCTTAGAAATACAATCCCATTAATCCCAGCAGCATACTCAAATACCACAGAAAATTGCCTTCTCTATCCCACATAAAGTTTGACTGAGATAACACAGTGTGGAGCTGGAGGAACACAGCAGGCCAGGCAGCATCAGAGGAGCAGGAAATGTGAG
>NC_063345.1:29056554-29071048 GCF_021869965.1 Rhincodon typus | reverse complement strand
CTGTGTTCCTCCAGCTCCACACTGTGTTATCTCTGACTCAGGCATCTGCAGTTCTTACTATCTCTAAAGTTTGACTGAGCTGTGATTTCATTTCCGGATGATGCTGGGTTGTTCTACCTCAAATTACTAGGAAGTTTACCAGTTCTTTCTTTTGGTAAGATACACAATTTTACCAAATTGGGCATCAAATCTACGCTGAGTTGGGAGCACTTTGACTAAGAAGAGTTAAGTATGTTCCTACCTGGGGAGAAAATGTTCATTTCATCACAGACAGGGAGATATTTTGTACACACGGATTTCTAAGTAGCTTGTTGTTAAGCCTCCAAGATATATGAGGAGCATTCCAGAACAAAACTCTGACAAATAATCAAAAAATAAAATTACATAACAAATTTAGATCCTAATTTCAGTCTCTGACTTCAGTTTCTAAACATTGTTTAACTCAAGTTGATATAAACGATTTCTCTTAGATCCCTAACAAAAACATTGATTTTACTATCTTTTCAATTAAATATTTTCTAACATTATTGCATTTTAATTTGTCTGTTGAGCAAGATGTTGAAAGCATCAGAATAAACTGATTCAAAACACGATAAAAATTTATAGGCTATAAAAGAAATCACTGATCTGTTATTAATTCATCAGATTAGCCAATGTTCCATGGCTGGGTAACTTCATGCATTGCCAGCCAACCACATTGCTTCAGTAATTTTGAATTTGTTTGGTAACATAACTGGATGATAACAAATAGGCAGCCTATTTTACATCACTCATGCTTTTTACCTCAGTCCTACTGAGGCTATTCCTTGGCAAATTGGCTTTCAATGTTACATTATCCTGGCAACCAAAATAATTCTTTGCACAAGTTCATCCAAAGATCATAAAAAAATTAAGTGACAAGATTTTTTTTGCTCCCTCAAATGTATTCCTTATTTCAGTCTACAGTCTGCACTGTCACAGCATCTGTATAACCAATCCCTTATTATTAAATTTTGCAAAGTATCTCCCTGCTTCTGAAAGATAAATCAATAAAATTGTTCAATATTTGTATAAATTTACTATACTACATATTTTATCCACAACCAGGTGCAATACCTGACATTTGCAAGATTCCAGTGGCTGTGAAATCAACAAAGAGCAATTGATTTTTATGTATTGATACTGACCTTCGTAATCCTCAATCCATTCCTAGCCAGATATTGAACTCGTATTTTTTTTTAAAAAGAAGATGCTAATTAATTCAAATGTAGGTGATTTAGCTTACCATAACTTACACATGCCACTGTTCCTTGAGGAAAAAAAATCTTCAGAGCTTAGTTTTGCTTTAGGCTTGTTAATTTTATATTCATAACATTGGTTCTGCAGTCACAGTTAACTTAACACAACCTGATTACACCTATGTTATCCACGCCTCTCAGCATTTTAAAGATAAGGATCATATCCTCTTTGAATCTTATTTTGACTACTGAAAACCAATTTCTTTTTTTAATAACATTAAACATGTTTCTAACTCAAAGTGAGCTTGCAGCAGATGTCATGAGCTGTATTTGCGATACCTTCATGCAGTATTCAATATGTATGCCATCCATTTTAGCTCCTGGGTCTCATTGTAACAGCAACAAATTATCTCATGCTTAAATCCTTTTAATAAGAGCACATTATAATGCTTCGGTCACTATCACAGCCGAAATCGGATAATTTAAAGCACAGCAAGGGCAGAATTTAAAATCTTTTAAGTCTTTTTGGCTCTGTTATTCTGTACGAACGTTTTGAGGCATCAGTGATACAGGGTCTAGTCATTTTAAAAAATTATTTCCAATGATTTGATGCAATAGCATTCCTTTTGTAATTAAGAAAAACTTTGAACTTCTAATGATACTTTTTTTTACAGGACTGAAATTTTGATGTCTCTACTCTGAAGATTTCACAGAGCAAATCCTAAGTGAAATTAATTAGCACCAGAGATAGCAGCAGTTAAAGCTTGATGTTCTATTTCCCATAAAAAAGATAGTTTTAATCCACTTTTTGGCCATAAAAATTACCTGTGTCAACATTTTCAATTAATGGAGCCCTGTGTCATTTTACATCATAAAGTCAATGTTAGGTACAATAATATTCACTGTTGTTTTATGAAAAACTACATGATCATGGTAAGATGAATCAGTCAATTTTTTTTCATTCTTACATTTGGCAGTCATACATTTATCCTACCAGGCTGAATTTATAACGGCCAAACCATTGGAAATGTAGTGTCACTCTTTGATCAAGAAACTTTAGGCCTTTTTGAAATATTTTCTTCAACTTAACATACATGAAAGCCTTTTCTTCCTCATCAGATACAATCTGAAAATTATCTGTTTTTTCACAACTGTCTGATTTCAGTGTGTGCAAGAATCAACAACGTGTTAAAGTTCCTGGGATTGAGACAATTGGGAACTAAATAAAGAAAACAAAAAATGAAAACACCACTGGAAAACTAGTAGCTGTTTAAACATTGTGTAACATAAATTCAGGGCGAATAATTTTCAATGTTACAATTGGGACTTTTGAAAAACTTTTAATTGCCATGTTGCACATTATGTAATTGGGAAACCTGACAAAAACATTCTGGGAATGTGTTAGCACATCAAGCAAGTCAACAAAAGTCAAGTTCAACAACGTTTTGTCCCTTGAAAATATATATCTGGACAATAAACCTAAACATCATGATTTACATTTTGGTGTGTAACCATTTAATCACTAAGAGTTCCTTCTATTTGCATTTGTCCACAGGTTATTTATGGACTTTGACACTCATAACGGTGTGGAATAGAAATCAAAAAGTGCAGCAACCCCCTTGGGAATGCAGACCTGATGTGACTGTGCAAACTATACTTTGTCTCCTTAACATTTTTGTTGAGGCATACAAACTCTTAACCACAACGCATAAATTCAAGAATTTAATGCAATGTGATATCATATGCAGAAATTAAATAGGGAGAAGGAAAGAAAGTTAGGATTTAGTAAAACCAATACAATAGGAAAATAAAGTCAGTGAGACGTATGTGCCACAGAAGGAGGCCCTTCAGTCCCTCAAGAATATTCCAGCTCTCCACAGAGCAATCCAGTTAGTCTCACTCTCCCATTTAATGCCTTTAATGCTGCAAGTTTAATTCCTTCAAATGTTCATACAATTTCTTTTGAAATCATTGTTCGTACTCACAGTCAATGCTCAGGTGGATAGCAAGTTTACGTCATTACCACTTCCCAAAGAAAAAAAGCTTTTTCTCATATTCCCTACAGCAAACTTAAATTTGTGTTCCCTAGTCCGTGCACCATCAAGTAATGGGGACAGATTTTTCCTGTCTATCTTATGTACGCCTGCAATACTCCTGCAAGCCTTCAGCAATTCTTGTGTCAATTTCTCTCCTCCAACATAATTGGCTTAATGGCGGGACACAGCGAATGGTAGTTGAGGGTTGTTTTTCAGACTGGAGGCTTATCATCAGCAGGTTCCACAGGGATCAGTTCTGGGTCTTCTTTTGTTTGTCATTCATATAAATGATTTGGATAGAATGTAGAAGGCATAGTTACTAAATTTGCGGACGACACCAAAATTGGTGGCATAGTAGACAGTGAAGAAAGTTTTCTAAGATTACAAAGGGATCTTGATCAAATGGGTCATAGGGCTAAAGAATGGCAGATGGAGTTCAATCTGGATAAATGTGAGGTATTGCATTTTGGTGCAACACATAAGGATAGGACTCATACAATTAATGGTAGGGCCTTGGGTAGTGTTGTAGAACAGAAGGACCTAGGGGTTCAGATACACAATTCTTTGAAGTTGGCGTCACATATAGACAGGATGATTAAAATGGTATTTAACACGCTTGCTTTCATTGCTGAGTCCTTTGAGTCTAGGAGTTGGGAAGTCATGCTGAAGTTGTACAGGATATTAGTGAGGCCTCTTCTGGAATACTGTGTCCAGTTCTGGTTGCCCAGGTGTAGGAAGGATATTATTAAGCTGGAGAAGGAGCAGAGAAGATACACCAGGATGTTGTCAGTTATGGAAAGTTTGAGTTATAATGAAAGGTTGGATAGGCTGGGAATTTTTCACTGGAGTGTAAGAGATTGAAAGATGGCCCTGTAGAAGTTTATAAAATCATGACGTGTATAGATAGTTGAAATGGTAGATGTCTTTTCCGTACGATAGAGAACTTCAAGTGTAGGGACCACATTTTTAAGGTGAGAGGAGTTAGATTTAAAAAAGACATGAGGGGCAAATTTTTTACACAGAGGGTGATTCACATGTGGAATGAACTTCCTGAGGAAATGGTGGATTTTGCGCACAATTACAACATTTAAAAGATGTTTGGATAAGTACATAAATAGAAAAGGTTTGGAGGGAAATAGTTTGGGATTATGAACAGCATAAAATGGTTGGACCGAGAATCTGTTTTGTGGTGTATGATTCAATGACACTAAGAACGAGCCCAGCCTTTCAAGTTTAATGATTTCACCAAAATTGTGCAACTACAGATGCATTCTGATAAATCTGTGCTGCACCATGTCCTGAATATGTATTTCCAAACATGTGGCAATTAGATCTAGTTGCAAAATTTAATTGGGGCCTAATCAGAGATTTATAAAGATTCAGTGACATACCTGTTTTTATATTCACTGTGTCTATATATGAATCTTAGGATCACATATGTTTTGCAAACTATTTTCTTAAGAAGGCTTGCAGTCTTCAAAGACTGAAGTACATGCACCCACATCTCTCTGTTCCTGCACACTCATAAGAATCGGGACATCCGACATATATTGACTCTCCCTGGTATGATAAACTACAGTTTCCAATAAACTGCTACTGGCCTAAATTTTCAAATAGTTTGCATGTCTTTCACCAGAACAATTTGCCTAAAATCAATAAACTAATTTTAAACACAAGTTACATTGAATGTTTGTAGAATTTTCGTTTAATATCTGCCCTCTAACCATTGCACAGATGGCCCCACCCACAAAACATGCAAAATGAAGTAATGAATTTTCATTGATTGTGGAATATTCAAATTAAAGAAGCACCAGTAGGTGCAAAGCTGCTCATTAAAATCATTCAAAAGTATTTATATCATAAGAAAAGTTCTTCCTGACACCAGTTTAAGTTCCAGTTCACTCACTTAAATTAGTAGCTTCTGGTCCAACATTCCATACCTAGATTACCCAGCCACAATCCAATGCAAAGGTGTGCAGATTAGGTGGATTGGCCATGCTGAAATTGTCCATAGTAATGTCCATATGATGGGGGTCTGGGTCTGGATGGGATACTCTTCGGAAGGATCAGTGCAGACTCGATGGGCTGAAAGATCTTGTTCCACAGTGTAGTGATTCTATGGCAATGTAAAGTAATACTGAATAACAACTGATGTACTGCACATAACCTTAACCATCCTCTTTCTAAATTGTCAAACTTTAGTTTCTCCAATCTTAGAATCATCAAATCATATGGTAAAGAAGAGGCCCTCCAGCCCATTGGAACTACACAGGCAAAAGCTACTCTAAGTCTACACCAGCCTCACTTTCCAGCGCTTGGATTGTAGCCTTGAATGTTATGACATTTCACATTCTTATCTAAGTACTTTTTAAAGTTTGTGAGGTTTCCTGACTCAGCTACCCTCCCAGGCAGAGTATTTCAGACCCCCACCACCCTCTGGCTGAAAATATTTTTCCTCAAATCCTCTAAACTTTCACCTTATAATTATGCCCCTCGTTACTGATCCTTCAACAAAGGGGAACATCTGCTTTCTATCCACTCTGTCCATGCCCCTCACAGTCTTAACACCTCAATGAGGTCCCTTTTCAGCCTTCTCTGCTCTAAAGAAAACAACTCATAAGATAAGAAACCTTAGTGTTGGAGGTCATGTATTAGAAAATATAGAGAACTGGTTGATGGGCAGGAAACAGTGAGTGGGGTTAAGGGGTTCTTTTTCAGGTTGGTAACCTGTAACCAATGGGGTTCCACAGGGATCAGTGCTGGGATTGCAACTGTTTTCAATATATATTAATGATTTGTCCACAGGGACAAATGCTGGGAACACAACTGGAACTGAATGTCCCATAGCCAGATTTTTGGACAACACAAAAATAGGTGGAAAGGCAAGTTGTGAGAGGGATACAAACAGTTTACAGAGAGATATTGATAGGTTAAGTAAGTAAGCAAGAAGCTGGCAAATGGAATATAATGTGGGAAAAGCAGAGTTGTTCATTTTAGAAGAGAGAACAAAAGAACAGAATAAGATTTAAATGGAGAAAAACTTCAGAAAGCTACAATAGGAAGGGATTTGGGGGTACTTGTACTTGAAACACAGTAAGTTAGTGCATAGGTGCAGCAGGTAATCAAAAAAAGTTAATGGAACATTGGCCCTTATTTCAAGGAGGTTAGAGTATAACAGCTATTGGAGTACAAGGTGCTGGTGACACCACATCTCGAGTGCTGTGAGAAGTTTTTAATCCCTTATTTAAGGAATGATACCATTTCATCGGAGGCATTTCAGGGAAGGTTCACTCGGATGATCCTTGCTTTGGAGGAATTGCCTTATGAGCAAAGGGCAAACAGGTTGGGTTTCTGTTCACTGGAATTTTGAAGATTGAAAGGTGATCTCATTGAAACATATAGGATTCTTAAGGAGCTTCACAGGGTAAATGCTGAGAGGTTGATTCTGCTCATGGGAGAATCTAGGACCAGAGACTATAGTCTCAGAATAAAGGGGCACCAATCTCTCAGAGGATTGTGAGGTTTTGGAGTTCTCTGCCAAAAAGCTGTGGGGTCAGAGTCTTTGCGTATATTTAAAGCTGGGGTAGATGGATTCTTGATCTGTAGGAGAATCAAGGGCATGGGGAAAATGCAGCAAAGTGAATATGAAGAACGTCAGATCAACCATAATCCTATTGAATGATGGATCAGGCTTTCGAGGCCAAATGACCTACTCCGGTTCCTATTTCCTTAGGTCTTAACCTAAGCTTATCCAGCCTCTCTTCATAGTTAAACTGGTCTATTACAGGCAATGTCCTGGTGAATTTCATCTGCACTCACTCCAACACAATCACATCCTTCCTATAGTGCAGTCACCAAAACTGCAAACAGTACTCCGTCTGTGGCCTAACCAAAGTTTTGTAAAGCCTTTCTCATGTCTTATTTCCTTTTCATTTTGTCAAGTAATTTTAAAAATAATTGTGGAATACTCAACAGGGTACATTAAAATAGTCCATTATTTAAATACTTGAGTTTTTTTTATTTGAATAATAGTACACAAGTGAGAAAATAGCGACTGCTACAAATATGACAGACTTGTTTTAATTTGTATTAAAAATAGAACAAATCTTGGAAATATCTCATGCACCAATACACCATTTAGGTCAAAGTCACTCAGCCAGACTATCCTACATCGTCCTGCATTTTGCTCATTAACATTTATCCAAGCTCACATCTCAACATAAATGAATATTTTGTGCTTATAATAAAATTCATAGTAACCTGTTCAATAACACTGAAATGGACCTTGGTGCCGTACGTCTCAGAGGACTGACTAAGTATTTGAAAATGGATATCTGGCAACTAACACTATATAACAGAGGCAATGGCCTAGTGGTACTTTCACTGGACTGTTAATCCAGAGACCGAGATAACATGTTGGGGACCTGGGTTCAAATCCTGTCACGACAGACAGTGGAAATTGAATTCAATAAATATCTGGAATTAAGAGTCTAATCATGGCCATGAATCCATTGTCGATTGTCAGGAAAAACCCATCTGGTTCCCTAATTTCCTTTAGGTAGGGAAACTGCCATCCTTACCTGGTATAGCCTACATGTAACTCCACACCCACAGCAATGTGGTTGACTCTTAACTTCCCTCTGGTAAATTAGGGATGGCCAATAAATGCTACCTGGCCAGTGATGCTTTCATCCCGCGAATGAATAAATAAAAAAAAAGTAAACTGGAGGCCTTATGTTCAATTTCCGGACTGGGTTCTCAAATCTTCACCAACATACTATCATTAACCTAAGTGCTTGTTTGCTGTCAGCAGCTTCTGTTGGAAAATGTGCCTACAAGTATTAACGGAGAACAGAAATGTGCTTGAATGTAATGACCAATACAGCTGAATAGCCTGTCAAAAGTTATAGACTCAGCTTATATGAAAAGTCATTCATACAAGGAATTAGAGGAAAAAGCACTGTGTGAAATCATGCTATGCCTTTGGCCTTGAATGAGTGGCGAGGTGGGACAGTAGATTTCAAAACAAATAGAATCGTGTGAGAAATAAGAACAATCCACAGAAAGCAAACAATGTTTACAAATGTCAACAGAACCTATGTGGTAGGTTTATCATGTGAATGCAGACAGTTTCAATTAATTATTTTTATGTAGGAATATTTGTTCCCCAGCTCAGTTGATTAAATCAACACGCACATGGAGAATGTAGGACAGAAATGTGATGAAAGTTAGTTAGCAGCCAGTTAACAATCATGAAAACGGGAAATAATTAGAAATGGCTGTAGGTCATGCTTCTAATGTTGAAAAAATCACAAACAGTGTTATTGTTGGACACCAAGCCAAGAAAAGAGACATAAAATATTAGTGATTAAAAACATTAATTGAAAGAATTGGTTATGACTTATGACTTAGCAGATTCAGTTGCTATGGTAATTGGGGGTGGGGAAGAGAGAATGACAAATGGCTTCATCACCTTAGATTAAATATTTAAAGGAGTGAAGAGATGTCGGGAAAATATCTAAGGAGGGAATTCCAGTGAAAAAGATTAGGCAGTTGAATGATCTGCCAATAGTCTTTGGGTTGAATGGAAAAAAAAAGACTTGCATTTAATAACCTCAAAGTCAAATCAATGGAGCACTTTTGAAGTATAATTAATAAAACAGGAAAATCAGCAGCCACTTAGTGTTTGAAAGATCCCATCAACAGCCATGTCATAATGACTACATAATCTGGTGAAAGTGGGGGTTTTAATTGTAGGGAAGTTTAAAAAAAAAGAAACCAGATTGCTGAGGCGCAGAGTAGTGAAGATGTGAACAATAATCAATGTGTGATTGGAAAGGGTAGGAAATATATACAGAAGGGTGCAGCAGGGGATGACTGCCCTATTCTTGTTCCAATACCTTATGTAACCCGGTCTTTGTGATTTTGATTGAAAAGCAAATATTGGCTATGGCTAACTCCCATGATCTTCTTTGAAATAGTGGCATGGAATCATCAACATGCACTTGAGAGGATAAATGTTTTGTCAGGAACCACAGCTCCGACAGTGTAGCATTAGAAATGTAAGCTTTCAGTTTTGTGCTGATGTCCTAGAGGTTGAACCATGACTTTTTGATTAGAGGTGGCAATGCTATCAGCTGAACTACCAGTGAAGGGTGGGAAAGCCAGAAGAATGGATTCTGGAAAAAATGTAGGTGGGTGATATTAAGTCAAACTCCCATGTAATGAAATCTGGCAGCGTCTGTGGAGAGAAATCAGAATTGACCTTTCAGGTCAAGTGACCCCTCCTCACAACACATAATCAATCTGTTTAGACATGCTTTTATATAACTGCAGGCAAATGGAGGAATTTAACCCAAACCTTCCGGCTTAGAAGTACCACTGCACCACAAACCCTAAAATCCCGAGATAGTTATTTTAATTGACCTGTTCAGATGTTTCATGACACACCTCAAGAGCAGGTGGGATTGGAATGCAGGCCTTTTGGCCCAGAGGTAGGGACACTACCATTGTGCCACCGGACCCCTGAATGTTATATCTATGGATCTAGCAGATTCAGCTGTTATGGTAATTGGGGGAGGGAAAGAGAACATGACAATTGGCTTCATCACCTTGAGCTAAACATTTGAAGTATTATCCAATGGTTTTACTTTTGATCATCATCTAATGTCTCATGAGAAAACAGATGGAACTAAAAGCAGAAAATGCTGGTAATACTCAGTATCTTAGGTATCTTAGGCAGTCAAAATCAACAAAGTTCATGTTTCAGATTAATGAATTGTCATAAGAACTGCCTGAGTTTCTGAGTACTTCCAGCATTTTTCTGCTTTGGTTTCACTTTTTATTTAAATATCCCCAACTGTTACATTTGTGATAGAATTCATAGATATTGGAAAAAACAGGCTTCGATTGATTGTGATGTCCCTCATGCTCCTATATCCTGCCAAATCTCACTGCCAAGGTTCACAGCATCAATGGTCTCTGAGACAAGGAATCAATGGATGTGTATCCAGGAAGAAATCAATACAGACTGCGAAAGGAGTAATTAGCATTAAAAATGAAAAAAAAAAGTAACTATACCACTCTCTACCCTTTAGACAACTGAACTAACTGACCCTCAAAGAAACATAAAAAAGCCAAATAAATTCAGGTTAAAACTTGTTGTAGTTCCACCAAGAACACAAAAGTGTCAAACAAGTCATTCAGCTACATCAACACCTATTAACTGAGAGGTCCTGACTTACTTATGATAAAATAATTTGCCATACAAAATAAATTTAATGTAGCAAATTGTAAGTTTAACTTTCTTTTTGGAAAAGAGATTATAATTCTACATGGTATATCAGTTGTTTTTAGATAATTTCATTTGATGTTTAAAAAAATGCCTTTTGAAATAGATTATGATATCCTAGTTTTCCTTTTTCTTGATACTAATCATGGCATAAATGGAAATACATCATGAATATACTAAGCATGTTAAAAAGCTGTTTTTTTTTGTTTGTCTATTTACATAGTCTGCTGAGCCTTAAATATGAAAAGGAAACTCTAATTTCTGAAGAAGGGTCTAGACCTGAAACATCAGCTTTCCTGCTCCTCTGATGCTGCTTGGCCTGTTGTGTTCATCCAGCTCTACACCTTGTTAAATCAAGGAAACTCTAACACCATTTAATAATAATAATGACTATTTATACAACGCCTTATCAGGCCTTAATGTGGTCACAGAATGAATTACTTTTGATGTGCAGTTGACTTCTATATGGTACACAAATGGAGCATCTATTCTGCATCAGCTCTGTGCCACATACAGTAATGAGAAGAATAATCACTTCATTGAAGGAAAGCTAATGGCAAGGACGCTGAAACTCTCCATTCTTTTTTTTTAAAGTGTCATGGGATCTTTAATGTTGACTTTAATAGGCAAGTAGGTGCTCGGTTTAACATATTGTTGAAAGGATGGCTGTTCTGACAAGGCAGTATTTCCTCAGTATTTCTCTGGTAAATGAACATTGATTATTAGTTCAAATCCTGACCTGGGGCTGGCAGGACTCTGGCAACTTACTTAAACAGCATGACCAGGATAGTGCACATTTATCATTAGTTTTGTAATGGGACCATATTTTGACAAGCAATCAGCACACTTTCACACCCGCAGCAGAAGCATATTTCAATCTAATATAAGTCAATCAGAAATGAAGAGGAGATTATTACTTTCTAGACAAGTTAGTTGGATAGCTTAGAACAGATCAGTTTTTCAGAACACAATTTGTGTTATTTGTTGTGTGTAATTTGAAGGTTTTTCTTGATTATCATCTTCCTTTTGGTTATTCTGAGATTCCACACTGTCAGCGGGAATCATATTGTTGTTGAGTCTCGGTCAGAGGATTTACAATGTTGCAATTCTTTTTGTGTTTGTGTTCAGTTAGAGATTTGAGTTTTCTTTGGTTGGGCTAATGAGGGTAGCAGCTACTCAAAGAGCATTGGCAACAAGAGGAGATAGCAAAGAAGAAAACAAAACAATAGCAAAGAAATAGACAGACATCATTCAATTATAGACCTGATTATAGAGCATTTTAAATGTGGGTACTGTGAGAAATCGTACTCGAGTGTCATCTAGTATGGAGGCTTCAGATGCTGGAAGAGTGCAATCAAAAGTGCAGTATACCTAGCTAATTCAAAGCAATCCAGAGAGATATGATGGAATTATAATTAAATGAAGGAATTAAGTGCTATATTTTCTGGAACAGATCAGGTGCACACATTAGAAGTTTCTTTTTCAATGTACTAGTAGATGGATGAACTGAGAGTCATATGTATGATATAGTCGTCTGTTGACGTGGCTCCGGATTGTTTTAGTTTCAAAGGAAATAAAAAAAATGCACATTAAAAATAGGTTAATGATATGTCATTCTCATTGTCGGTTATGGGCTTCATTTGACAACATGATCATATAGAATCACATAGTTGCTATTTCAACTCCTCTTTCATAACTTATCACCAGCTGTATTCCCCTGTTTTTAGAGAAATGCAGCTAATATGTGAAGTACTAACATAATCCACATAGTGAAAAAAATAACTTGCATTTAGATAGCACGTTTATATTATCACATATTCACATTTCCTTGAAGTTTTTCCAAACCAATGAGCTACTTTTCAAAAGGTAATTGCTGCTATCATGGTCACATTCTATCTCACATGCTCCCTTTACTCTCATTGGTCTGATCACATCGAAGACTATTTTCATTCATGGAGAAGATAAAAGCCATCAACTTGCCATAGACCAGGCACACTTGATATCAATTCCATTCCTTTTCCCAACAATTGTCTCAGAATTGACCATTACAAGCTGAGCTTCCAATATCATATCCTTTTTATGACAGAGGTTACCTTATGCCATTTCCCATACCTACATCTGCTTCTGCTCATCTAACCTGCTTCTGAAAGCTTCACAAATATATTGATAATTCCAATAATGTCTGGCTGGTCTTTATTTCTATACAACTACACCTTTTTGAAGTGCTTTACTACTTTTTTTTAATTTAGTGTGGTAATACTACTGTATTACATAACAATACATTAACCATATAAATGTAAATTGTTGATCCTGTTTAGTAAACAAACACAGCCATTGATTTGCACACATTATAATTCACTGTCGCAAAATGGGATAAATGGCATGATATTTTTTGTGGTGTAATTTGAGGGAAGAATGTTGATGATGCTATCGGAAGAGCACCCTATTCTTCAGGTACTGCCATGAAATAAGGGTTTACATGCAACTACACAGCAGATGGAGTCTGACTTTGACATCTAATCAAAAAATGGATCACTAATATTGTAGCACACCTTCAGTGCTACACTGAACTATACGCCTTGTTTATATCCTCATTTTTATACTGAAGCTTCAATATATAACTGTCCAATTGAAAGGTGTTAACAACTGAGTCAGGCTAATTTATAGAGCTGGAAGTTTGTCATTTTTGACAATCACTTAATGCAGCTGGGTCCAACAAAAAAGCCTAGGCTTCAGTTCACTTCACTTATTGAAGTGGAATAGATCTTCATGGTTTTGAATACTAACATTTATATGTCAAGACTCGATACTGATATTTCAAAGTATTGAGTTGATAAAAGGAGAAGGACAAACTCAGAAAGGGTTTTATCTGATAGTTGGATCTTTATTTTCTTTGACAGCTGGTTGGCATTTCAATGGTGTTCATGTTCAGCTCTCTCATTTTCTATCTTCTTTTATGCTTTAGCCACATGCTTGCTCAGTATTTAGAAATTTGCCTGAGGCATATCCAAATGCTAATCTTAGTCATATTATTTAAGTCTTGACACAATGTTTTCAATAAAACTTTTTTTAGGTTGGTTGGCTCGCCGAGCTGTTTTGTTGTTCCGCAGACGTTTCGTTACTGTGCTGGGTAACATCCTCAGTGCAGCCTCTGATGAAGCATCGGTGTGTTTTCCCGTCTGGTTTTTAAACTCTGGGGTCCGTTGCGATGGGTTGCCTCACTTCCGGGTTTCCTCCGTAGTGGAATGTATATGGGGTCGAGTTCAACGTGTTTATTAATAGCATGCTTCGTGGAGTGCCATGCTTCCAGGAATTCTTGTGCTTGTCTCTGCCTAGTCTGTCCCAGGATCTTGGTGTTGTCCAGTCGAAGTCATGGTTCTCCTTGTCCATGTGGATTGAGATGAGTGAGTATTGGTCGTGTCTTTTTGTAGCCAGTTGGTGTTCATGTACTCTTGTTATTAGTTTCCTTCCTGTTTGTCCAATGTAATGTTTCTCGCAGTCTCTGCAGGGGATCTTGTAGATGACATTGGTCCTGTCCATGGTGGGGAGTGGGTCTTTAGTTCGGGTGAGCACTTGTCGTAGGGTTTATGTGGGTTTGTGTGCCACTCTGATGCCCAGCGGTCATAGAAGTCTTGTGGTGAGTTCTGATGTGTTCCTGATGTAGGGTAGTGTGATGAGTGTGTCGGGGCGTGTAGAATCTTTCTGATGCTGTTCCTGTAGGCATCTCCTGACCCAGTTCTTTGGCTATCCATTATCCTTAAACACGTGGAAGAGGTATTCCTCCTCCTCCTCTTGGTGTAGTTCCATGTTGCTGCAGTGTGTTGTTGCCCTTTTAAATAGCGTTCGCACACAGCTTCGTTTGTGTGTGCTGGGATGGTTACTATTGAGGTTCAATACGTGGTCTGTGTGTGTGGCTTTACGGTGTACTTTCGTTTGCAGTTCCCCATTTG
>NC_063345.1:29008281-29056544 GCF_021869965.1 Rhincodon typus | reverse complement strand
CAAATGGGGAACTGCAAACGAAAGTACACCGTAAAGCCACACACACAGACCACGTATTGAACCTCAATAGTAACCATCCCAGCACACACAAACGAAGCTGTGTGCGAACGCTATTTAAAAGGGCAACAACACACTGCAGCAACATGGAACTACACCAAGAGGAGGAGGAGGAATACCTCTTCCACGTGTTTAAGGATAATGGATAGCCAAAGAACTGGGTCAGGAGATGCCTACAGGAACAGCATCAGAAAGATTCTACATGCCCCGACACACTCATCACACTACCCTACATCAGGAACACATCAGAACTCACCACAAGACTTCTATGACCGCTGGGCTTCAGAGTGGCACACAAACCCACATAAACCCTACGACAAGTGCTCACCCGAACTAAAGACCCACTCCCCACCATGGACAGGACCAATGTCATCTACAAGATCCCCTGCAGAGACTGCGAGAAACATTACATTGGACAAACAGGAAGGAAACTAATAACAAGAGTACATGAACACCAACTGGCTACAAAAAGACACGACCAATACTCACTCATCTCAATCCACATGGACAAGGAGAACCATGACTTCGACTGGACAACACCAAGATCCTGGGACAGACTAGGCAGAGACAAGCACGAGAATTCCTGGAAGCATGGCACTCCACGAAGCATGTTATTAATAAACACGTTGAACTCGACCCCATATACATTCCACTACGGAGGAAACCCGGAAGTGAGGCAACCCATCGCAACGGACCCCAGAGTTTAAAAACCAGGCGGGAAAACACACCGATGCTTCATCAGAGGCTGCACTGAGGATGTTACCCAGCGCAGTAACGAAACATCTGCGGAACAACAAAACAGCTCGGCGAGCCAACCAACCTCAACACCCACAACCCGAGATACAGATCTACTCCAAAACCTTAAAGACTTTTTTTTAGCTCTTACCTCTTTTGCAGTGATAATTACTAATAACTGCTGTACTTGATCATATCAATGAATATTAACTGATGCAACTATACTTTGTGTATCCAGGAATTTTATTGGTTTATTAAAAGAAGGAAATAATCATAAAATAATATTTATCATAATAATAATTCATGTAGCCACATGTACATGTATGGACTGAAAGGCAACTATTAATACATTTAAATGGAATCAAGGCTCATTTAAAATTAATGGATTAGACCATATATTTTGTATGTTAAATTGCTTTGTTGCCCAATACTTCATGATCATTGATTTGATAGTACATACTATATGCTTCAATAAACAACTTGTGCATGAAAAATGGGGTGGTAATATGATATGGGTCAACACCACCCTCTCCCCAAGCCACCCACATCCCCCACCTAGCACAACCATTGAAATTGTTTTCCAGTGCACTATGGTCTAATGTCTGGAATACTGAATAAACTGAAAATAAACCTCATTGTGTCAGTGATGGTCATATTGTTGTGTTAATAAGTGATTGAACAATGGGGAATTTAGAGAAGTAACCCATAATAAGGATGTAACGTGCACTGTGTGAATAAGTCTGTTGCTACTTTCATTCAAGGAGTCAATGGAAGATTATATGGGTAGAGGTTCCCTCCACTGCTGAGGCTGATTCATTTGACATATTTCATATGCACTTATGAGTTTTGCATATCCTGATTTATTAGTGGCCAGTATATAGATTCATATGCTAGCCTTCTTATGCATTCGAGACCATAGATCACTAGTATACCTTGAACACCCCATGTTGGTGTAATGCTTTTGGGATTAAAACTTGTTTGCAGTCGAAAATGGCTTGTTGTTGAAATATGAAGTTCATCTCTTCATGGTCAAAAGTACATTTTTTTTTAATGCTGAGATAACAAGGTGTAGAGCTGGATGAACACAGCAGGCCAAGCAGCATCAGAGGAGCAGGAAAGCTGACATTTCCGGCCTAGACCCTTCTTCAGAAATTTCTTGATTGATTATTTGATTATTGGATTGCTTCACATGTGATCTGTTCTGCCAAAGAGATTGTGATTGGTATCTCATGAATTATCATAGCAGGATCTGTGGCTACTGGTAGTCCTAATTCTACCATGGATTCACATTTACAAATCTATTTTGAAAATCATGCATCTCAAAAAACAATTGAATATAACTGTCCACATTTACTGAAGCTGTACAAATGAAGGAAATTTGCTTTGAAGATTGGGTTATGCTAATGAGTGGTAAAGAGTCATAGAGTAATACAGCACAGAAACAGGCCCTTCTGTCCGACTTGTCCATGCCGACCAAGTTTCCCAAATTAAACTAGTCTCATTTGTCTGAGTTTGACTCATATCTGTCTAAACCTTTCCTATTCATGTACCTGTCCAAATGTCTTTTAAATGTTGTATCTATACCTGCATCTAGAATAGGCATAACAGTTCAAAGGTGGACATAACATTAGAATGGGTGCGTCACACACATGAATTTCCTGAACATTTTTGCAGGAAAATGGACAGGAAACCTTGATTATATTTTTGGAGCAAAAATTAGCAAACAACCTACATCTCCAACTACAGCGTAAATGCAGTTTGAAAAATTTGCACTCAAAGGACAATATTGACAGTTAGGGAAGGAAACTATTTTATTAATGGGATAAGGGTATTTCACAGCTAGTAGTCATTCCTGCAACTCTGCGTCAATAACTTCAGAGTGAATCTGATCAATGAATAAATTCAGGGAATTCTTGAACAGTGAGGAAGCAATGGAGCTCAAAGGATTGTGTGGTTGTTAGCTTCAGATGGAATGGAACATTACCATGCATTCAACCTGTATGGCAAAGTGGGCATAATAAATAATTTGTTGAGTTACACGACTAAATTGTTGAAAATAGTCAATTTTAGTAAAAGCAGATGAAATTGGTCCAGTGTCTTTGCTGGAATGATAACTTGCATGGGGACAAGAACTTAAACTGATCTAGTGGAGTAAAGAAAACACTGACTTTTTTCTTCACAGATGCTGCCAGACCTGCTGAGCTTTTCCAGCAACTTTGGTTTTGTTCCAAGAGGCCCTCCTAATTAAAACGTTGTAAAGGAGCTGAAAGGAAAGCAAAAGGACAGAGGATATGGGAAAATAAAATACAGTACAGTTAAAAAGAACAAAAGCCAAATGAAGTATGATTTACAAACAATTGAGCGTGGGCTTGGTTTTTACACTGATAGGTGCATGAAAAATGATGAACAAGATTAGAAGCTAAAAACATAGATTGCTAAATTGGAGATTATAAGAGAATACAAACAGAAATGTGGGATGGGTGAGTAAGGGAGAATTCAAAGCTGAACTCCTAGTTTCAAATTGCCCAGGACGGATTAAGTTGGGGAAAAAGAGAGGACATTTGGTAGTTTAATTGTGGCCCTAACTCATAAGGAGTGATATGCGTCAATGCAAATCTGAATCCATTAGTTTAGAGATAACAGCATAGATTTGAGTGACTTAAAACAGACATAAGGGGCAGCACAGTGACTCAGTGGTTAGCATAGCCGCCTCATAGCACCAGTGACCTAGGTTCAATTCCACCCTCAGATGACTCTCTGTGTGGAGTTTGCACATTTTCCGCATGTTGTTTGTAGGTTTCCTCTTTCTGGGTCCAAAGATGTACAGATTAGGTGGATTGGGAATGCTAAATGCCCATTTAGTCGAGGGGTGTGCATGGTTATAGGGATAGGGTAGGAGGTTGGGTCTGGGTGGGATGCTCTTCGAAGGGTCAGTGTGAACTCAACGGGCTCAATCACCTGCTTCCATACTGTAGGGATTCTATGATTCTATGAGAAGCTTGAAATAGCCCCACTGAGTAGCCTGCTTATTTTCTGGCTCTATTCTGCCTCCAGATCATTGTTAACAGAGATGAGATTGGTGGACAGGGAAGTGGGAAGTAAAAGAATGACACAGCTTTCCATTAGCATATGGCAGATAGTGAACACAACTCATCAAAGGCCACTTTCAGTCAATTGGTGGAAACCTACCAAGATTTCCAGTCAGCCTCCTTCCTTCCATACAGCAGACCAGGGGATCCAGCATTCCGGACAATCCACGAGGCCCTCCTAATTAAAACGGTGTAAAGGACAGAATGCAATAAAAAGATAAAGGTACAAGCTGAAAAGCAACATAATAGTTCAGTTAGATATCAGAAGGAATTAACCTGAAGGCAGCAGTGCAATAGTATGTTGGTGGTTGAAAAATAACAGTAACTGTTAGTGAATGAGACATATTCTTCGAGAAGTACAGGGAAACAATGAAGGCTACTTAAGTGAGTAAAACCATGTAAATTGGCACAAAACTTTAAAAACATCATAATTTCAGGCTAAATAGCATGTACAGAAAGTAGTGATTTCACTTTTAGGGAAAGAACATTCAAAGTCTACAGATCTTTTCTGCCCTGAAACTTTTTCTAATATTTCAGGAATATGCATTCTTTTTTCCTGCATTGTATGTTCAACTCAGTTAATTCTCTTAATATTCTTTTATTCACAATTGCTTAGAGGAATGTCGTATTACTATCCTCCTCCGCTTTCATGTAATTCCTAATTGTCAAGACTCCCTTTGCAAAATTTCAATTCGATTTCTTTCCATTCCATTAGTTCTGACATGAATCATAAATTCCAATTACTGTCCTTCTCCTCCCAAATCTTTTAAACCCACTTCGCTGAAAAATGAACCCAACATTCCAAGCTCTTGGATACAGTCAGAAGCGTGGCTAGAAAATAATAAAGGTTTCATAAGCACATTTACAGACAAGATAATTTTCAGGCAAACAATGTTGGCCAAACTTTATTGGGTTAATTAGGAAATAACAGAGCATATTGATAAAGGATGTAGACATTGTCTGTTTAATTTTAATAAAGCACCAAATTGAGGGTTTGATGATTAAATTAAGACTGTAGCATGAATGGGATGTGGATAAAAGCACAACATCATATTTCCAAGCATGATTTATAAACTGGAAGATTGCACACAAATGGAATCCTTTAAACATTTAACATATATAAAAGATCTGATCTTGGGTTTAAGGCAAGACTACTTTGGCAGTTTAGTTCAAAAACAGACGTAGTCCATTTGACCCTTGAGTTTAACTTATCATTCAAGAAGATCATGGTTTAGCTGATTGCGACCTTCACTCCTCTCTATTGCCACGTCGCCTTTAACCTTTGACTTTGTTGATCAAAGATCTGTCTAACTCAGCTGTGAATATATTCAATGACCCATCCTCCACTATTCTTCAGTGTAAAAAAATTCCTAGTGACCACCTGAGAGCAGAAGTTGCTCGTCTCAATCTTAAATGGAGACCTCCTATGTTAAAACTGTGACACCAGTCCAAGATTTACCCATAAAATGGGAGCATCCTCTCAGCATCTACCATGTCAAGTCACCTGAGAAACTTATATGCCACAATACAATCACCTCTTATTCTTCTGAGCACCAATAAGCATAAAGCCAATCTGCTGAATCATTTCTCATAAAACAATGTCTATATTATCAGAGATAGTAGGAACTGCAGATGCTGGAGAATCCGAGACAACAAGGTGCAGGGCTGGATGAACACAGCAGGCCAAGCAGCATCATAGGAGCAGAGAGGCTGACGTTTCGGGCCTAGACCCTTCATCAGAAATGTTTGGGGAGAGGCAATGGTGTAGTGGTATTATCACTGAACTATTAATCTAGAGACCAAACATCATTCTGGGGACACAGGTTCAAATCCCACCACAGTAGGTATTGGAATTTGAATTCAATAAATATCTGGAATTAAGAATCTAATAATGTCCATGAATCCATTGTCAGGAAAAACCCATCTGGTTCACTAATGTCCTTTAGGGAAGGAAACCCTGGTCTATATGTGACTCCAGACCCACTGCAATGTGGTTGACTCTTAACTGCCCAATGGGCAATAAATGCTGCCTTGCCAGCAGCATCCTCATCTTGTGAATGAATAAAAAAAATTATCAAAATCAGTGAACTTTTTCTGAACTGATTCCAATGGAAGTGTACTTCTCCATAAATAAGGAGAGCAAAATTAAAAACTGTACCGTAAATGCAGTCTCACCAATGTTCTGTTGAGTTTGGCAAGACTTCCCTATTTTGATACTCCATCCCTTGCAATAAAGCTAACATTAATTTGCTTTTCTAATTATTTGCTGTATTTACCTCCAAACATTTTGTGATTCATATACAATTACAAAATTCCCCTGTAGCATTATATTCCACAGTATCTCTCCATTTAAATAATGCTGTTGTTTAGATTCTTCCCACCAAAGTGGACAATCTCAGATATTCCCACTTGCAAAAAAAGTTTGAAAAAATAAATGTTAGGTAAAGAACCTCTGGTCCAGCCAGCCTGTCTTACATGGTTGTGATGCATGCAATATATTTACTCTACCCAACCCAAAACCATGTGATCTGTTTCAATTTAGACAGTCAAAGGGCAACATCTTACATTATGAAGTCTACGTCTTGTGATATGTGTTAAAGTGAGCATAGATTACGCTCAGTAGCAGGTCAGCTTCTCTCCCACAATCAATAAGTTCTCAGCTTGTTGCATATG
This sequence comes from Rhincodon typus, assembly GCF_021869965.1. Lineage (NCBI taxonomy): Eukaryota > Metazoa > Chordata > Chondrichthyes > Orectolobiformes > Rhincodontidae > Rhincodon > Rhincodon typus. The sequence goes on along the minus strand of NC_063345.1, from coordinate 29,049,990 downwards.
AATACATGAGTAGCTTGAAAGAATAAAACCCTAACCAGCCTCCTTGAACTGTGCCTAACTATACTCCAGCCTCCCTCCCTTGGTCATCCCCATGCCCTATCTTACTTAGACTACAGCCACCTATTCTCAATTATGAAATAATAAACGTTCTCCAAAGAGGACGAAACAATGACTTGTCACTCCAAAGCCTAGTAAGTCTGATAGTTCACTTGCTGGAAACCTCTTTTTGTTTATTTCTTTCTGTTATTTTGGACATTGAATGAGCTTTCATGAGATGTAAAAGTATGCAAAAAGACTTCCTGATGCTTGCCATTGGGAGGCTCAACTTGTTCTATAATTCCCTGAACATCATATCTTTGGGATTATGAATTTTGACCTCCCACCTAATTAAGCTTATGCACCCACCTATCCTCCCATTCCCAGGAGCACCAGAAGGTCCTACTCAGAAGGTTATTTACATGACACAAGGAGGCAATTTAGTCCATTGATTCCATGTCAGCTCTCTGCAGAGTAATTCAGTCAGTCCCAATACCCCATTCTATCCTCATAGCCCAGGCAAGTTTATTTCCTTCATGCCATCTCATTTCCTTTTGAAATCATTAATTGTTTCTACTTCCACCAGTCTTATGGACATCAATTCCCAGCTCATTACCACTTGCTACATGGAAAACCTTCTTGCTCATATTTTCCTCTGCACCTCTTGCCAAGTACCTTAAATTTGTGATCCCTAGTACTTATAACATCAACTGATGGGAAAAAAAAACTTTCCCAGTGTACTTTGTCTAAGGCTGTAATAATTTTGTAAACCTCTATCAAATCTCCCCTCAATATCTTTATCTCCAAGGAAAGCAAATCTAGCCTTTCCAAATAAACCATTTAATTAAAACCATTTAATTAAAACCATTATTTTCTAGGACCATTCTGGCAAATTTATCCTATACTCTCTCAATAACCTGCACATCTTTCCCATAATTGTGATGAGCAGAATTGGCTGCAAATCAAAAAAAGTGTGGGCCTAACCAGAGCATTATGAATGTTCAGCATAAGATACCTGCATTTGTACATAATACCTCTATTTCTGATGTCCAAGATCCCATATGCTTTGCTAACCAGTCTGTCAATATGTCGTGATATCTTCAAAGCTCACTGCACATGTATCGCAGGTCCTTTGTACCTGCATACTCTTTAAAATTGTACCATTAAATCAATATAGCCTCTCCCTTTCCTTCTGCAATGAAGAAACAAATCGCCAACAGGAATTAAAAATCTTTAGGAATGAAACTCTAAGTGTTTCCCAAACTTCTTCCCACTCTAACCTCAATTTGGTGTTTGAAAGTTGTTGAGACCCTAGATATGTGAAGTGATGGAAGACGATGCCTGTGAAACAATGAAGGGTTTGGGAAAGATGCCAGTGAGAGTAAGAGAGGGGACTGTCTTTAATAGGACGCAGTTGGAGGAAATGTCAGTGTGTGGAGATGCCTTTGAGAGGAGGTAGGGGGAAATCTGTGTGAGAGGAGGAGTGTGGAGCTGACTGTGAAAGGAAGAGTGAATGACCTGTGACAGTGGCAGATGGGAAAGCTGTTTAATTTTATTTATATATCCAGAAGAGCTCTTACACCCAGCTGAATGTTTTCTTCCACATTATCAAATCACCCAGTATTTTCTTCATCTATTAATCCACCATCAGTAAATCACCCATGTTTAATATTGAGTTATTTACATGCAAAACCCATTAAGAGCAATGTAAACCATCAAAGGTGAGGGAGAGGTAGGTAGAGGAGGAGGGGAATGAAAACTGTTTAATCCATCAGATCTTAACTAAATAAAAAACAATATTTCCATCAGCTTTTTAAAGACAGGTTTACAAGATTGGACAGTAAGACCAGGCTCACTGTTAAAATACCACGAGATTTAAATCCAGTTTGAAGCTGTTAGCACTTGCTCAGAGATCCCTGGTAGCCGTTGTTGCATCGGAGATTGTGGCTGCAAGATTTCAGCTGCTGACCCCACTAGCTGTCACAACACACATTTTGGGAAAGGTCCTGAACTATACTTCTGCAGAGAATTTTGAAAGGAAGAGAGATTGTTTGGCAGTTATTAAACTTGCATGACTGGTAAGTATTAGCTTACAGCGAATGGGCAAATCATAACTCTTACTGTTGTATGTATCTACAATGGAAATACTCAAAGTCTTCACCTTTATGTGTTTTAATGCTGTGTCTCGTCAATAATATATTATTTTGTTCAGCTTTTGGAGAAACAGTCAAGAATTTTCTGATTTTTATGCTATTAGCTTCGCTACTATTTTTATTGAAAATCCAGGCCACTGTGTTTCCTGTGACAATGAGACTTAGCTGACTGTTGAATTAATGGGAGACTACACAGTCAAGGTAATCATATCTTCATCCTGTGACCACACAAGCTAGCGGCCCCATGCCAGAAAAGGCAACATTGTTGAACTTCTCGCTCCTAACTCAGGGTCCTCAAAACAGTTGCAGCATCTTTATCTTGCTGGTTCCTCATCTGTTGATGGGATAAAATTTCAAGCGGGCTTTCAGCAAAACTGGAAACAACATCATATCTTCTAACATCATGTTACTGTCTTAAAGGTGTCAGCCTGACTGATATGGAATCTATGCTGTAGTATGGTACTTAGCTCAACAGAGCAGTTGCTTTCAGGAAAGCAAGTCTTCCAGATAAGATAAATAACTAACAACGAAGTTTACAAAGAACAAAACCCTCCATGAAGGATATCAAAAGGGTAAAAGATCCTCCAGCAATAAATGACCCACAGATCAGAACCAGGTTCAACAATCCTCAAGCAAATTTGGATGTTTCACTCTTTTCTCAGAATACACTCACTCAGAATTGGAAGAATGGTGGCAAAACTGAAACTTCAGATGCTCAAACAATTGTGATTTCCCAGAATCTTTCGCCATTATTTAAAACTGGTCCAATGTTAGGAATGGGGGAGGCAAGATAAAAACAACCTTGGCTAATTTTTGGGATAGCAGGATACAATTCTGTGAAATTTTTCTCCAACCTATCTAGTTGATCAAAACTAGTTCAAGAGATCACTCTAGACTTGAATTCTCTGCATTTCTACCTTTTATAAGAGACAATGCCCCCCAGACAAACAAAAAATGCCCAGTTTTCACTTGAAAGAATTTGCATCAAATACATTTCTGATTCTTAGAACCTGAGGTTATATCATAGCTGGCAGCCACTGCATCATAGCAACAGTATCAATTTGTAGCCATCAGTATTGATGTATGCTGCTTTGCTGAGAGTCAGATTCTTGCGGACAGAAGAGAGCTTTTCTCCGAGCCAATATATTTTAATGAATTGAAAGCACAGTGAAACACGCAGAAATATCTCAATAAGCTCTGTTTTAGCTTCTGAGTTGTTTGCAAGTCAAATGGATCTCTGACCATTTATAATTTGGACCATATGTAGAACTGAGATTAATCTAGATATGCTCTAGAGTTGCCTCATATCACATTCTTATATCTGTAGAAATGAAACTATTTTGCACCTTGAAGATGAATGGAAACATATTTGTTTCAGTACACACTTACTTAACCCGTTTCATTTTCAACATGTTCCAACAATACACATGATGATTTTGTGACCGGTGGGCACTATGGTATTTTCCCGAAACCTTGCCCCAAGTATTTTTCCCCATAGTTAACCTATTAAACAATCATGTATGTAACTACCTTTACATTTTTACGATATTCCCATCTTCCCTTAAGTTATTTAAAATATTTATTTTCTGAATTCATAAGGGCAGGCAATTTGGATGTTTCACTCTTTTCTCAAAATACACTCACTTCAGAATTGGAAGAATGGTGGCTTCCTTGCTTGAGGATTGTTGAACCTGGTTCTGATCTGTGGGTCATTCATTGCTGGAGGATCTTTTACTTTTTGATATTCTTCATGGAGGGTTTTGTTCTTTGTAAACTTTGTCGTTAGTTATTTATTTTATCTGGAAGAATTGCTTTCCTGAAAGCAACTGCTCTGTTGAGCTAAGAACTGTACTACAGCATAGATTCCATATCAGTCAGGCTGACATCTTTAAGACAGTAACATGATGTTAGAAGATATGATGTTGTTTGAATATGAAGTTACCTACCTCACCTTCAGTCATAATCACTACGTAATGAAGTCAGCATAGTCAATCAGTTTTATGTGTGCAATGTACAGTAACATTAGTAAGCACAGAACCCAAATTATGTGTCAAGTCTGTGATATTGTACACATATAAATTTAGCATTGTTAATAAACTTCAAGACTTCTGTCTCAACAAGAAGACAGTCTTTGTGGCACATGTTATGTGGCCTAACATTTTAATAAAAGCTACAAAGGTCATCAATAAGTACATTCTTGCATCATCGTATCCTGGACTGGTGAATCAGGCAATCACTTTCAATGCAGAAGCGGCAGTCACTATTTTTTTGTAGTTTGTAAGGATGTTTATTGTTTACCATTTACACAGATGATTTGGAGTTGGGGACTAAGTGTGGTGTGTCAAAATTTGCAGATGACACTAAGGTGACTGGTAGAGCAAAGTGTGCAGAAGACACTGAAAGTCTGCAGAGGGATATAGATAGTCTAAGTGAGTGGGCAAAGGTCTGGCAGATGGAGTACAATGTTGATAAGTGTGAGGTCATCCATTTTGGTAGGAATAACAGCAAAATGGACTATGTTTTAAATGGTAAAAAATTGCAGCATGCTGCTGTGTAGAGGGACTTGGGTGTCCTTGTGCATGAATCGCTAAAAGTAGAATTGCAGGTGCAGCAGGTAATTAAAAAGGCAAATGGAATTTTGTCTGCCATTGCTAGAGGGATGGAGTTTAAAAACAGGGAGGCTATGCTGCAGCTGTATAGGGTCCTGGTGAGGCCACACCTGAAGTATTATGTGCAGTCTTGGTCTCCTTACTTGAGAAGACATATACTAGCACTGGAGGGGGTGCAGAGGAGATTCACTCGGTTGATTCCAGAGTTGAGAGGTTTGGATTATGAGGAGAGACTGAGTAGACTGGGATTATACTCATTGGAATTCAGAAGAATGAGGAGAGATCTGATAGAAACATATAAGATTATGAAGGGAATAGATAAGTTGGAGGCAGGGAGGTTGTTTCCGCTAGCAGGTGAAACTCGGACTAGAGGGCATTGCCTCAAAATAAAGGGAAGCAGATGTAGGACTGAGGTCAGGAGGAACTTCTTCATCCAAAGGGTTGTGAATCTGTGGAATTGCCTGCCTCGTGAAACGGTTGAAGCTACCTCGCAGAATGTTTTTAAGGCAAGGCTAGATAAATTTTTGAACAGTAAAGGAATTAAGGGTTATGGTGTACGGGCGGGTAAGTGGAGCTGAGTCTCAAAAAGATCAAAAAGATCTTATTAAATGGCGGGGCAGGCTTGAGGACCTACTCCTGCTCCGAGTTCTTATGTTCTTATGTTCCTATGCTTAGGTTAGATGGTTTCTTCATCTTGTCTATAATCTGAACTATGACATTGATCTGTTTCCCAGGGAGTCATTTGTATATTATCTCTCCAGAACTGTCAATCAGACTGGACATTTTCAGTAGTCCTTTCTGAAGCATTTTTTTCAGACTCTCAGTTGCATTACTGAAACATTGATGTTCATTCAGCACTATCTTTGTCACTGGCATTGACAATTCTGAAATATCAATTTGTTTACCAGAACATTTTGTCATCTGAACAACATCAGGTGAAGTTCCTGAATAAACTCAAGGGGGTTGAACTGCTCATTCTTGCTCTCAGCATTAGGTTTTGCTGTAATTTAGTTTATGACCTGCCTTCAATGACGGCAAGAGAGTTTTCCAAATTTGACAATCCTGTATGGCTGTAGGTTTCACAATGAGATATTGCTTTTCAGAGCTCCAGTCAACTCACCATTGACTAAGCCCTAGTTGTAAACCTGGCAATGTCTAAGTGTCCCTGTTGTACCCTTTCCAATTCATCTTCTTGAAGGAAAGATAGAATAACTAATCTTTTGTCAAATACAAGTTAATTGTGTCAAATACAAGTTAATTGTGTCAAATACAAGTTAATTGTCCATGATTGTGAATTGATGTCTCTGCTCAAAGTATATGTTCTGGACCAACTCACAGGAATTTTGGTCTGACAATACAGGTGACTGGTAGCACAGTCTTGCTCATTGCTTTGTTCTTGTCAATTTTTTTAGCCTGTTTTGACTTGTAAAGTGCTTTTTCTTTTTGGCTATTTATACCATCATAGGTAATCTCAACAGATTCTTTCTTCTCTCTGAGTTCCATTGTGTGTTAAGGAAAACTATTGAGCTTGTCGACTGGTTGCCCCTTGACTAGTTGTTTAACACTTTTTTGTTTCTGGTTCCATCTAGCTCTGAAACTAATGGAACTTCTTCTAACGTTCTAAGGAAGTTGAGGTCCAAGCATACATGTTGGCTCAAAAGTGAGGAGTATCGATTTTAAACTCCACACATGTTTTCAACTAACTTACCATCCTTGTGTTGGATTGTAACTTGTAATTTTCTGATCCTCTTAACAGCGGGGTCTCATTTCTGTAGACTATAGCTTCAGTTCTTCTCAGTCATGGTAACTGGCCTGACAGGGTAATGATCTCAATGTTTGACTCAAGCTTGAATTAAATAAGGTGCCCATTGACATAATCAAGTTCTGTGAATCCCAGATTGTTGAGATCACCAATTTTCCTCATAAATTATGCTTTCTAAAGGAGGTAGCTGTAACTTATCAAGGCCTTTGGGCTAAATTTTACCAAAAATTAGTGGTGGCAACTTTGGGAACATGACAGGAAGATTCTATCTGTGAGTTCTAGCCTGTTTTCTGACACAATTCTCCACTGCTCACCTCATTATTTATGCATCATGTCCCTACACCATTGTGGTTGTACTATCATGCATTCACCAACAACAAAGTACATGATAATGCCAGGACCTTCCAGGATTTATGCCACTGGCACCCTATCTAAATATGATCTATGGACCAAGTCAAATGATGCCAACTAGGAACTGGGCTTCTTTTCACGGACAGAAGCATAAAAGGAAAGCTTCTGAGGGCACATAGGTAGCATGGGGAAACTGATCATTGGAAATAGAAGTTCATTACCATAATCATTTTGCCTCTTTACATCATTACCTGATTGACTGTTGTTCTAAATTTAGCTGCAAGAATGAAATAACACAAGTTACCAGACTTAGCACCATACTATATTAGAAACCTGTCTAAAGGTGTGGCATAACATCTTGTCAGCATTCAATATGGGAATGTCACATGTTGTAAAGACTTCAAACAGTTGCTAATATTAACTTTATTGAACAACAGAAGAAGCTAAGAAAAAAATGTGAAAACGTGGCATTTGCTTCTGACAATAAACAGGTTCTGCTTGCCTTTTGAACAACAACAAATTTACGATCAATAAGTGAAGATCCTGCCCAACTCACATCTACCTGAAAATCTGAAACAGAAGGAAGTTCTGAAGAAGGTACACTGGACTCGAAACATGAACTTTGCTTTCCTTCCACAGATGCTGTCAGACCTGCATAGTTTCTCTAGCAATTTATGTTTTTATTTCACATCCTTTGGAGGATCAATTAAGTCCTGTCTGTCTTGCTGTGCTTAATGCTGCATCATTCTTTCATGCTGAAGATATGTTCCTCCTGCTCAATATCCTCATCTTCCATTTCAGAAGATTTTTGCCATTGCTCTAGCTCCTCAGCATCTTTCATATCAATTCTTTGCCTTATCCGGTTGTGCAGAGCACAGCAAGCAAGGATCATATGGAACATTCTGCTTGGAATGTGTTACAGGTCCCACTCAGCCAGATCCAAGAATCTGAATATAATCTTCAGGAGACCTATCATCTGCTCCATCATGGGCCAGTTGGAAGAATGGGCTGCATTTTATCCTCACTTAGCCTTAGTCTGAGGGTTGCACAATGGCCATGATCACAGAAGGTAGCCCTTGTCTCCCAGCATCCACCCTTGTGCAGCATATGGCCTTTGAAATGAATAAGTCTGAGTGTTATCCATAATAGAAGCATCCAGGGTTCATTGTGCAGACCTCTAAGATGTGGTACCAATGACAACAGATGTCTTGTATATTTACTGAATGAAAGTCTCTGCTATTGATAAAGTCTGCTGCATTAAGATATGGTGCCTTCATTACACAGTCGACGCTACCTAGCTCCTGGAGGAAAATAGCTATGTTGCAAAACCTACTGCTTGAGCTACAGAACTGACCTCATCGTGGGGAACTGAAATGAACTGGTATGATCTGACACAAATTGTACCAGAATTACCTTGACTCATTTATGGCTTGAGGGCAGAGACAAAGCCAAAGGTCCCAACTGGGAAGCAACCAAAATAAAAATTTAGTACACCAGGAGAGGATGGTCACCTACCTTTTCAGATCACATGTCCCATTCCAGCAGATAGTACAGCCTATTTCAGTAAATACAGTACTATTTCAGAACATTCTCAGTCTGACGCAATGATATTTCTCATTCAACTGGAGGAAAAAGCATCGAGGACAATCAATTCCTGTTCCTCCTTGGGAACTATCAGCTGTGACTTCTTCATGTGTAGACTGGTCAGTGACTGGAGTTGCTGCTGATCCTGGGTTTGCTGGTACATTTGTTCCTCCTCAGTTTCCCTGTGCCTTTGTTATGTCACACTCTTCAATACAATAACTCCTGCTGTGGTCACTATTCCTATGAACGTAAGTAAGGAATATCAGAAACAGACAGGTCCTCAGTAATTTGAGCAATCAGCATTCCCATCACACACAAAAGACAGTTTATTATAGCCCTTGATACAATGGGACATGGAGGACTCTGACAATTTGGACCATGAATGCCCATATATAGACCTTGGACATTGTGGACCCTATTTTACTAAATGCATCAAAAGCCATATTGCATAAATATAGTGGGATATTGTGCATGTGGTTGGATTACTGAAACATTGTATTCCATATAACAGCATGTTGTCAAATACTTACAGTTTAAGGTAGTGGAAATTAGCTCCATGCCCTTGTTTAGCCTTTGTGCTCTTAGATTGTCTGTGTAAATTGTGAGCCACAGTGACACTCTTACATAGAAACATAGGAAATGGAAGTGGAGTAAGCCGTTCAGATCTTTGAGCCTGCTTTGCCATTCATCACAATCATTGGCAATCATCTAACTCAATAGCCTGTTTCCACTTTTCCACCATCTCCTTTGATCTCATTAGCCCCATGTGTTATATTCAACTCCTTCTTGAAATCATGTAATGTTTTGACCTTGACTGCTTTCTATGATAGCAAATTCCACAGGCTCACCACTCTCTGGATAAAGAAGTTTCTCCTCATCTCAGTCAAATGGTTTAACCCATTTCCTTAGACTGCGACCCCTAGTTCAGGACTGACCCAACATTGGGAACATCCTTCCTGCATCCACCCTGTATGGTCCTGTTAAGGTTGCCTATGATTACTTCTGGTTCACAATGATGAATATGATCAATCTGTGGCACAATCCTTTGAAAACAGGATTTCCATTCAATATAATTGGTCACTGCATGCATTTCAAATGCAGAATGCTTTGATTACAAATATCTTAAAACTGTATTGTGTAACTGTTTGAGTTACCAAGTTCCCCTTTGAAGGGTCTCATATTGTTCACAAATAGAGCCTGCATCCTGACACAAGAGAAGACACTTACTCCATGTGCTCCTTGTATGGCCATAGTCATTTTCATTTTAATTTCCATTGTAAATGTGTCATTTGAATGACAGTGGAATGCAACATTGGTTGCACTTCACAGAATTGTTAGTTCAGCCCTGTTAACCTAGATTACCCCACAGTCCATTATGTTCCTTTTTTTCTTGCACTGTATTGATCCCACCAGTTCGGAACTATCATACATTCCCATCTAAATCTTTTATTTAAATCTTATCTCCCAATATTACCCGCTTAGCTCTGGATCTACAGCTTAGTCATGTCAATGATTGACCCCTCACTGAAGGCAGGGTAACGGTGACAATCAATGACCCCTTTCCACAGCAATCCACATCGTCCAGTGGACTGCCATCATCCAGCTGTATGTATTGTGTTTTCCGTACCATCACAATGATTGTGTCCCAGCATGTTGCCTCTGATCTGGAACATTAACCTTACCAATTTGCCTACCACAATCTCCTAACAACTTGACTTGACTTTCAATGAACAGACAGCCAAGATTGATTGTGACCAAACCTCTGACTGATTTGAAATGGCAGCCCAGACCAATGAGTGACCAGATCTATGACTGATCACTGTGCAGCTTCCTGGCTGACTTCCCATTCATACCTGGATTGATTGCACTTCACTTGATTCATTGACCGTGGTCTATATCCTGACTGTAATGGTATGGAATTCCTGACCCTGACCATCCAAGACATTCAACTATCTCTATTTGAGTTTCTGAATTAAGAACAGACAATGTCCTTGACTTATTGTAGCTGGTGGGACACCTTGACAGAAGATTGTCCCAGCTTTACAATGATAAGATTAATCAGCAAATTGGGAACAAACAGGAAAAAAAGATATATTACTTCCCAGCAGAACCAAATTCTGAGAAGAACCACACAGAACAGAAGGTTAGACTTTATGGAAGCAACAGTTCTTAAGATCCTGGTTGATTTTGGGGCAAGGCTATAAGTGCAGAAATAGCACACAGTCACAATGTGCGATGGTGAGCAATGCTGAGTTACTGGGAAAATATGGTAAGAACAGAAAAATGAGGTTCTTAACATTGAAAAAAATAAGTTTTATTTTCCATTAAAAATTTAAATGGCAAGATGCAAATCTAACGAGTGAGCACTAAGATGCCAGCTGCATGCATTAACATCTCATTATTTCTGTAATATTGTGTTGAATGCTTTACTAAAGCTTTAAGTCAGATTCTGCGGACTCTGCAGCAATCTACTGCTTTCAAGCTTTCAAAATCTATGTTAAATATAGAGAAATACTGCATTTCTATAGCATAGTAGATTCTTGCCTTTTCAGGATTTTCCCACCTTTCCTAAAATTCATAAATGGTCCCCCTGGTGTCTTTTTGAGGTTTCCCACATTGTTCTAGGTAGTGATTTCTCCCATTCCCAGATAAAATGGATGGCTTCCTGATTTCCACAATCTTAAACATAAGACACTTTCTTCTACCCAAAGTTTTATTAAACTTCGTTGACTGTGGTCCTTCTCAATCTTCCTGCCAAAATTACAGATAAGTTACTGGCTCTCAATCCTTTCATATATTTAATTGTTCTGAATTTTATTCTTCTGCTGGACGCCTTTACTAGATCCTTTTAAATTTGATCATTTTCAGTTGAAATAAATTTTGAGGCCATCTTGATTCTGTATTCCTGATCTAAATTTCTTTTCTGGCCCTTTAAGGGTAACCTGAAGTTTCATCTCGTAGAATCTAATGTCGCTACTCATGGTGAGAGGTGAGAGGTGAGAGCTCTCCTTTACACTGCTTTGTCTTCTCTTTCTGATCTTTACAACACGTTTTATAGAGGTATTCCTTTCTCTTTTAGCAATCTCTAATTTCGGTCTCTGGAGCTTTCAATTTGTGCCTTTCAGAATCCAATTCACTAAGACTGCTATATCTTCTAAGTGTGGCAAGCTTTTCTCTCTCGTTCTCACCCACATTCTTGCCCCAGTACTTCTTTCCAGCCGTGAATGAAGTTTTTGTCTTTGGAATGTTTAGCTTACTTCTTTGATGCTTTCATAGCTGCTGCTGTTTCTTTCTGTCAACAATTACAATTCAGCAGCTAGCTAAGGTATCTTTGTAAGACAGTAATGCTTTTAAAGTTGTTCACTTACTTGAATATGATTTCTTTTCATTGGGTCTTCTGTTGTTCATCACCTTGAGTTAAAGGCTAGATGTACACCACTGCAAACATATGGTTTTTCCCCAGATGACCATCTGATATCTAATGGTATTTGTCACCTCCACCAGTAGGTGGTACCAGATAAGAGGTGTTTGAGGCAGCTTACTGCCTCTTTAGAGTCATAGAGATGTACAGCACAGAAACAAACCCTTCGGTCCAATTCATCCATGCTGACCAGATATCCTAATTTAATTTAGTACCATTTGCCAGCATTTGGCCCGTATCCCTCTTAACCTTTTCCTATTCATGTACTCATCCAGATGCCTTCGAAATGTTGTAATTGACCAGCCTCCACCACTTCTTTTGGCAGCTCATTCCATGTATACACCACTCTCTGCATGAAAAAATTGCTCTTTAGGTACCTTTTAAAACTTTCCCCTCTCACCTTAAAACTATGCCCTCTAGTCTTGGAGTCCCCTACCCTGGGGAAAAGATCTTGGCTATTCACCCTATCCATGTTCTCACAATTTTATAAACTTCTATATGGTCACCCCTCAACCTCCGACACTCCAGGGAAAATAGCCTCAGCCTATTCAGCCTCTCCCTATAGCTCAAACCTTCTAAAATTGGCAACATCCTTGTAAATCTTTTCTGGACCTTTTCAAGTTCCACAATAGCTTTCTTATGGCATTGTCTTAAACTCTACTGCTGATTTGTGTTAGAGGATATAGCACTATAGAGTACTGACAGAATAGGCATTTATTAAATATCAAGAAGGTTTTTGACATGTTAACAATAAGTCCAACTACATTTTTCTATTCATTAGATGTGGGTATCACTGGCTATACAGTTATTGCCGGCAGGAATCCCTGTTAGGGATCATCCACGTTGCTGTGTGCCTGGAATTTCCTACAGGCTAGATCAGATGGCAGATTTCCTACCCTGAAGAACATTAGTGAACCAAAGGGGTTTCATGACAACAATTACCTTTAAGGCAGCTTTTAATTCCAGATTTGGAATCAATTTCATTATCTGTCACAGTGGGATTTAGAACACACATGTCCAGAACGTTGTACTGGGATCTGAATTACTATCCCAGTGATTTTGTTTGACACAACCAGCTCCCTTGGTCAGGTACCATATTAGAACCTTTGAGATCTGGTACAGACACATCTAGTCCCTCGGAATGCTAGAGTAGAATTCCTAGTCCCCACCCACAGCTGTGTATGAGACCTATAGAATGGGTGGAGCCACTGTAACATGAACATTAACCCTTTCAGAAGTAATACTCATGTGAAACACAGAGTATTCTCTGTTTAATTGACGTGGAAAGATAATCGGTTGACTAAAAAATCGTCATGGTGACATATGGTGCATTGCGATGACAATACAAATAAAGCAGTAAGTGTAATTGATAACATTGGTATGGATGACCACTAAAATGAAATGAATATAAAATAATAAATATATAGCACAATTATGAATATTACAGTGTACAAGTTGGTGTGAGCTTTCTCCAAAGAGAACTTTACCTGATGTAGGAATGCTTATTTATCTTCCATAACATGAGAAATTGAATGTTGACATTATGGTGTTGAAGAAAGCAGTAGAACTTATCACATTAACTATTCCTTGGGCACAAAAATATGCTTCCAATAGAAAGTCATGCTTCAAGTGAGCTAAGTTAAGATGGAATAAGATATTTGTACCTTGGGTCACAGAGATGATTTCCTGTATATGTCTCTTGATGGTTTAGTCAGATACTGCCTGAGTCATAACACAACACAAATAATTAAAATATGTAGCAAAATTCAGTCCTCCCTAATTTAAAGAATGAAAATGAAATGTCTAACATTTACTATAGATAATAAAATCAAGATTTAGCTGCAATATAAGTTTCTCTCAGGTGTGTGTGTACTGCAAAAGCCGTCTTTCTAGTTAGTGATATCAGCATAACAATCTACTTATGTAAGCATTATTGGCTTGCTCATTGTTTCGTATTATTGGTTTACAGTTTGAATTGGAGACTGTTAAGATCTGAACTGCTTCCAAAGATTAAACTAGATTCAGAAATTAAATGGATTTTTGTTTGATGGGCAGCTTAAACACGACTGAAATATTTAATTATTGTATAACCTAATTATTCTCCAATTGCATGTAAACGACCTCTCATTTAAAACCCAATCAATTCCATTTCAGGTATGTTTTGTTTTACTTTTTTTATTTTGCCAAATTCATGAAGCAATGATTCAGGAAATGCAAGCTGAACTTGGTACTTCCTTCTATATTAACCATATTTTTGTCTCCAAGAGTAAGAAAAGTTTGGGCCTCATCTGTTATTCCCCATTCACCCTCCAATGCCCTCACAACACCCTTTTATTGGCAGCTCTTAACTAACAGGTCTTTCTGCCGAACAAGCTTAATTTTACATAAAAAATAGTAACTCAGCAGGTCTGGCAGCATCTGTGGAGAAAAAGCAGAGTCAATATTTCAGGTCCAGTGATTCTTAAACAGAATGCAAGCTTATTTTTAGTTTTTGTTAGTTGTGATGCATTGAGAAGTAAATGGCCTGTGACTTGCATTAATTGTATATTAACATTGACCTTTGATATGGACCAGACCAAACCCTGTCAAAATATATTCAAAAGATAGTTTAGACTTAACTTTTTCTTATGTTAAAGGTAAGTTTAAGGTGTTGTGTTCTAGATGCAATTTGATTGGTCAAACTACCAGATTTGAAGCTAAACATACTTTATTAGTACACTATAATTAAAATACAACAAAAGAAAGAAGAAAACTTAACTTTTTGGAAAACTTAATAGAATAGTAGAATATTAACTATTACTAATTCACTGTTCCAATATAGTAACATTCCATAAACAGACCATTGGCAAAAGGCAAGTTCAAAACAAAACAGATTGTCTCAAAGACAATTCCCGCAGAAAGAGGAAAAAACATCACGAGAAAACTCTGACAGAAAGTGTAGCAGGGAGAGATATACTACAGCTTCCATTTAGCTTCAAGACCCAGCAGCAACTGCTACTGAAAAATTAAAAAAAACTATAAACCTTGATTCTGTGGGAGCTTGACCCCACCTATTCAGGCTGCTTCTATTGTTCCTACTTCAAAAAAGACCCAAGGCCTCACAGACTTGAATGACTCTGAGTAGACAGCTCATTACCTCTGACTTAAAATGTCCCTTTGAAGAAAAGGACAAAAACACCTCTTAAAGCCGCAGTATTGTCACATCTTTGAAACCACTTTTAAATTTCAAGCATTATTGTTTAGTACACCGACAGTAATTAGAACAGACTTTTTGATTACTTTTCTTCATGCAGCAAAATATTGTTCAACTGCCAGTAAATGGTATACTGTCTACTGGAATAGTATCTTTTTTGTGAATACTTGATTTATTTATTCCAGCTTCAGAAGAAAAAGTTCAAGGTAATGTACTTTAGAATATTGTTAATGATAAAAAGAGACTGTGGACTATATACAAACAGACAATGTGCAAAAGTGGTTGAACAAACTTGAAACATGATACATCTAGATTGATCTATAAGATGTTCATTATTTAATAGAAGAAGGGATGATGTCTTCTAATATGAAGAATGAAAATTGAACAAATATATTTAATCTTAATTGTAAATAGCCATGATACAGAATATACTGATATGCAACAAACACCATGATCTTTCCAGGCTGAGTGTCATTCTGAAAATTCTGATAGTTGCCATTCAAGTATCCAGTGTTATCTCCATCTGATTTTTCTTTAATTCATAATCAAAAACAGTGGGCAAAATTTTATAGGAGTCTGAGTGGCAGGGGCTATGGTGACATGTGTGGGAGAATCGGACTAGAAGTGCAGTGAGGCCCATCTTTATATCATGATTATCACACTTTATCTGTTATGCTTTACACAGTGACTCTCGTGAGGCAGTGGTGAGTTGCAATTAGCATTTTATAGCAAAGATAAGAGGCACTTAGTTGGTTGTCAGGACTTGGATGGCTCTGCATCCTGCAGGAGCAGTTCCAATCCTCTACTTTGAGGACAAGGATCCTCTCCTCATCTGTGGTGAAGCTACATATATCGAACATACGGACATACCTCCAACCAAACGTCATCACTCAAACCTGCTATGGATTGGTTCCTTCTGTAATGACATAAAGGGAGTAAATGAGTAAGATGCAAGCAAATGGCATGGCTTTTGATGCTGATGTATGTGGGGCAAAGGTGTTGAGTTGTTCCAAGGAAGTGAGGGACAGTGCAAAGGGGATGCAGGGTTAGCAGTATGGAATGATGGGAGTAATGAGAGGAAGTGATGGAGATTTTTGAATGCAACAGAGATGGTGTCAGAGCATGAGCCTTGGTGGGAGGTGGATGCATGGCAGAGATAGTGAGTGTGAAGTAAGAGAGAGGACTTTCCCTGTTCGAGCAGAGAAGTAAATTGGCCTTGTTTCGGTAATTCAGCCCAGTGGTCTGCACCCTCAAGATGGTACTGACCTGGGCAGTAATCTCTGACCGGGCTGGCATTGTGTGATGATGCATCTTCCTCTGGCAGTCCTCCAGGAAGAGGATGGTCCTTCTTTGTAACACGCCATCAACCAGAGCCTCCAGTTTCCTTTTGGAAAATTGCGGTGCAAACTTTCCTTTCTCAACCGAATCTCCTTAGTTCCCAGTAATGAGCAGAGCAGTTGCCAGATGCCAGTGTTACTCCTAGTGTGCAACTGGATTTTAAAATTGGTGTGGATACAATAGACGCTGATGTTAAGGTGGATATCCTGTGAATGGCATGTTTTTCCAAGAATGGTGTGTAGTAAGGTGGACCAGAAACCAGATGTGATACATGCCATGGATGGCAATGACAATTAATGCAGCAGGTTTGGTAGAATATGGCAAGACAATTCACTCAGCCTCGCCATAAGAATCACTCCATTTAACTCAATGCGACTTGCACTTAACCAAAAACCGGAAGATTCAGCAAGCAACAATGACTGGTAAAAGTAGGATGATGTTTTTCTCCTTTTCTGAATTTAGAAAAACAACATTTTTCAGTGTTTTGATTATAATATAATATAATATATATTATACTATAATATAAGAGTGAAGAATACTCCTAGTTGTCATCATCATCGCATCCCTACAGTGTGGAAACAGGCCTTTCAGCCCAACCAGTCCACACCAACCCTCAGAGCACCCCACCCAGACTCATCCCCCTATAGCCCACCCAAGCTGCACATCCCTGAACACTACAGGTGATTTAGCATGGCCAGTCCACCTAGCCTGCACATCTTTGGACTGTGGGAGGAAACCGGAGCAAACCCACGCAGACACAGGGAGAATG
Organism: Rhincodon typus; assembly: GCF_021869965.1. Lineage (NCBI taxonomy): Eukaryota > Metazoa > Chordata > Chondrichthyes > Orectolobiformes > Rhincodontidae > Rhincodon > Rhincodon typus. Next base: position 29,032,774 of record NC_063345.1, on the reverse strand, counting down.
TGCAAAGTCCACACAGACAGTCACCCAAGGATGGAATTGAACCCAGGTCCCTAGTGCTGTGAGGCAGCAGTGCTAACCACTGAGCCACTGTGATTGCTTTCTTTAAACAAAAAGGTGTACATCTTGCTCACTAAGATTGTGAGAGCTGTCAGCCTTGTACCAGTTTCTTTGTAATAATTGCATATTGGAAGTTCTAAGCTGTAAGAGACAAGCTACATGGATACAGTGAGCTTTTATGAAGATACAAGTATTTCTTGTGGAATAACATACTGTCCTTGTTAAATGTGTGTCTATTTTTTTTCCCCAATCTCCTAGGGTCTGCTTCTAAAAATGTCTATTCTGATCCAAAAGTGAAGGTGAAGTTCAAATGCACATATCACAGGAAGCAGCCAACTCAAAACGCTGACAAGGACTTGACATTTACAGCTATTCAACCTAATTGACTTGATCCCATGTAATTTGCTGTCATCAGATGAACTCAATAAATTAAATGCATTAAGTTTAATTAAGTCAGTTTATGGACAAACCAACCTGCTGAGAGGCAGATCTACATTGTCAGTCCATGAACAGCATCGATAAATTGGTTGAGAGAATAACATAAATATATTGCTAAGCTCTTGTGCTCACTCTTATCTGGAAATGTGGCTCATGCATCATGTGTTACTTTCAACTGGCAGCTGGCTGCTTTTATTTGTTGCTGCAACCTTAATCCAGTTCCCTATCGGCACTAATTTGCACCACAAAAATGTCTGATTTTACTACTAATTGGTAATCTTGTTTAAAACATAGAAGAATAGAGAATACAGGGAATAGGATGTAGTGTAATAATGAAGCAGAGTTTAGGAAAGGACACAAGTTAATTGTCAGTTTAATTAAACACAGCTGTATGTTGTATTTGACTTTATCATTTTTATAACAGAAGTACTCATTGCTTTAATTGCAGATCAAAAAAAAATTAGTAAAGGACAAGATGGTCACAGTTTAATGCAGGTATTACTTTGGAAAAGTTGAAAATGAGGATTTCCACTGTGTAAATTTGACAGCCACAATATACAGATTGAAAAGGCAACAGTCCACAAGTTATAAGGTTGATGTTCCCTTTCATATCATGAAGTACTATGTGTGTGCCCCTTTCCGTCATCCCACAGATGAAGTAGATGACTGCCCAGTAGAATAACAGTAGAAGACCCTAATTTTCTTTCAGATATGGCATGTAGAAGTGATAAAGTTTAGCCAGCGACAAAGGGAAAGCAGCTAATTGAAGAATAGCTATCCTGCCCTTTGAAGAACAAAATGTACATGAAATTTTGTTAAATAGAGTTGTACTGAACGGGATAGAAGTATTCAAGGTATATGGGGAAACAGCACTTTTGCTTAGCAGGCTAATTTGAAAGTTGTGAATCATTTTAACAGTGGAAATTGATGCCTACTTTTTGTGCTGCTCAACCCAGTTCTGGCATTGATTGGTAAGTTACTGAGTATACTCGGAGTTTGTGTATGTCTGCCTTGAATAGTTGAAGATTGAGTCATTGAATGGAATAATAGGTTGAGACATGATGAAATTTACAAGGGCAACATGGTACAATTTTTCCCCAAAAGATGAACCTAGAAAGAAAAGGGATTAAAGGAGGATAAAAGGATGAGAACAGCAGGGGGAATGAGTGAAAAATCAGATATGATTTTATTAGCTGTACAGACTATCAGAATGGACAGGTCCAGAATGGCTGTGAATTTGGAAGATAGAGGACGGTGAAGCTGATACAATAATTAAACTCCTCCTGGATAGAGAGCAGCATGAATGTAGAAAGAGTTAGGAAGAGCAGATATTTTAAAGGTAACCTTTACAGGGAATAATGATTCTGAAGCATAATTGAGAGGTTGGAGCACAGCCAGAGGAACAAGGAGAAGCAGCCATTCCTTTACTTCATTAAAAATCTTACTGCTTGAGATTTCCCAAACTTACAGATGTGTTGTATGTTTTCTATAAAATTGTACCCCTAATCTTTCACAATTCCCATCCCATATTGCTATCTTTGCAACTATGCCCTCTCACCCCACTTTCTAAAATTTGTTGGAGTCATGAGAATTTGGTGACGATCTTTCAACTTCTGACCAGATATTTTCTCAGCCTTATTTTATTTTAACGGACTATCATTCACTCTCTTGTAATTGTCCTTTCTGTTGTTAATCCAGTCCATAGTTTTCTCTCCTTGAAAACACCACTGTATTTCCTACATTTATTTCTATTTTATTTGGTCTAATAAATAAAAACTACTGAGGTGCAGCTGTTATTTTACTTGAGTAAATTGTCTTCTAGTGTGCTAGGCATGAATACACCTGATTTCCCCAGTTGACACATTGAAAATGACTTGCAGGTAACCAGCATGTCAGGTCTGTTGGATACAACAGCAGTGAGAAATGACAGGTTGGTCTGAAGGCCACAAATGTTTGTATAATGTAATGTAGATTTATGATGCATAAATAGAAACAGCTGCTTGATGTCAACAGGCGTTGTAACTCATACCTGAGGCTTTATAGAGCAGCCTGTATTTAGAACACAAAGCAGGTTATTTTCAAAATGTAAAATCTTAATTCGAGTCCAAAACAAATAAAGACTAGGCAGATCCGTTGGCATCACAGATGAATGACAAAACATTGTCTCAATTTATTTTAAAATGCAACTTCACAATACAAGATAAATCTTTTGGACCGTTCTGCTTAAAGTGGAACTAGTAGGTTTTTCTGATTTCTGTTCTGGATCTACAGGTACTGTCAGTACTTGACGATTCTGCTCAACTAACCTTTCCTTACATGAGGCCAGATGGTGAGTGTTGCCTTGTTTAAAAAACATTTTACAATGTCTGCCATTTAAAAGCCAACCTGTCCATAAAAGGGAAGGTAAGTTGCCATAGTCCTGTCAGATCTCAGAACTGCTCTTTCATTAGAGAGAGGTGACTGGTGGTGGTGTAGCTTGAGGATTACCACACCTCGGGTGAGGAGAGAGATTGAGTGGAGAGCCTTTTATGGTAATCTCAGCTGGTGTGGGAATTGAACCCACACTGTTGGTGTTATTCTGCTTTGCAAAATAGCTATCGACCAATAGAAGTCAATATCTCTAGCAAAATTTTACGCAATAGGTAACTATATTTTCTTTGTGAAACTTCACATAAAATATAATAAAACCCTAATCCAGTATAATGCCTAATTGTTCAATTGATCAATGTATTCACCTCCTCCTGCTGAAAGTTAATTAAAATTCTAATTTAGGGTATCTAGTGTGACTGTGATAATGGGTGTCATTTTTAAAATTGTCCCTGCAATTAATTTATTATCATTATGCACTGGTTCATTTGTTTTTCTGTTTGCTTTACCATCTCTCCTGAATGCATTGATTATCTTCCAAGCTGACGTTTCATGGGAACAGACTACTCTTGTCATTCAGCATAGAAAAACATAGATGTTATAGCACAGTAATTCCCTATGAGATTCTTCTAATTTGAGCTTTGACATTTAGTTCAGACAAAATTAGGACTCATGGGATTGGAGGTAATATATTAACATGGATTGGAATTAGTTAATCGACAAAAAAACAGATAATAGGAATAAACAAAACATTTTCAAGTCAAGAGGCTAGCAGGATGCCAAAAGAGTCAATACAGCCTTAGCAATTTGGATTTTCAAGACTTAGATAACACATTGAATATCATGTCAACAGCCAATTAAGTACCACAATCCAGCAACCCTAGGATCTTACCTATGGCATGGAGGCTGAAACAAAGTGCCCGAACAGTTTAGTCATTTGTCAAAGGAAACTGCATTTTTTCTTGGCATCCTTGACTCATCAGAGACTTTCCCAAATGAACTTAACCAGCACTCCTCTTTCTCCACCCCCAATCCAGGTTTCCTCACTCCATCCTGTTCTGATGACCTTGACCCCCAGCCACACCATACGTAGGGACAAATGCAATCCCAGCAACAGCCAACACTCCTAGTTGTGCTGCTGGACTAAGGGAGCTACGAGCCAACCAGGTACTCATTTGACATCAACTTTAATGTTGGGTAGTGGAATCCCTATGCCTCATGTAAAATTGAGCCTATGCTGTATTGTATGCAGTTTTTGCCTAAGGACACGCTTACTGTTCAAAAAGCACGTGTAATTAAAAGTTTACCAGATTTTTTGTTTGCTGTAGATTGTATCCTGTGATGAAAGGTTGAGTGGACCAGAGTTATATTCCCTTGAGTTTAAAATAATAAGAGATGATCTAATTGAAGTTTACCAAGTTGTTAAGGGAATTGACAGGGCAGCCACTGGAAAAATGAGGATCTAAAGCATGGGTCACAGGTAGGATTTCCTCAGGTTTCTCAACCCTGCCATTAGGTTCAATTGGGAATCAAAAGCCTGAAAAGTGTGTGGAAATAATAAGTCACCTGTGACAAATTATTTCCTGAATTGATCAAGTAATGACCAGAGGGCTGGTTTCCAACTAATTAAGGATGACGTTTTTGTTATTCATTCCTGGTATGTGAGCATCACTGGCAAGCATTTGTTTCCCAACTCTCCTTGTCCTGGAAAGTCGCTACAGTGCATCTGGTACATCTCCGGGTTAGGAAGGGAGTTCGAGGATTTCGATCTAACAAGTGTGAAGTAACAACAATATCATCGGCTAGGTAGGGTATGCCCTTATTGTTTCTGGTTCCTTGGGCTTTTACAACCTTTCTGATGCAAAGGGTTTAAAACAGCTCAATGACTTGTTAGGTCTTTTCAGAGATCAGCTAAGAGTCAATCACATTGCTGTGAGACTGGAGAGATAAGTATGTCAGACCAAGTAAGGATAGCAGTTTTCCTTCCCTAATGGATTTTAGTGAACCAGATTAGATTTTTTATGATAATCTCATAGTTTTGTGGCCATCGGTGTTGACTTTGTTGTTCTTCTCTTTAAATTAATTAATTGAATTCAAGCTCCACACGCTGCAGTAGTGAGATTTGAGCTTGTATCTCTGGAGCATTTGTTTAGACCTCTGGATTGCTAGTCAGGTGACATCATTATTATGCTGCTGTCTTACTAGGTCTACAGTTGCTGCTGAACTCAAACAGGTAAAGAGTCCCTTAAGCTTACCTGGAACACTGTCTCACCAATCTACCATTGGGAAGCCACTTCTAGGCAACTCAACAGCTGTTTGCTTCCTGTTAGGCCATGGAGGTCAAATATACAACCTAGTGGCCAGATCCAGCAAAGGGCTGATGTCAGTCTCTGCTTACTTCACGTGCTGGCCTGACATTTGTATTCATGTAAGAATACAGTTTGTTGATGATGGAAAAATGAAAGGATTTATTTTCACAGTTTTTTCAATTCTTTTACTTCCAAAAGTCTCATGGTGATATTTTGATGCAATGAAAGTAATGAAAAGGTTTGTTCATTTTCATTTACACTGCATTTGATTATAAAACCATAAATTGTCAATATTAGTCATAAAAGAATTAAATTGTAAAACCAATATATAAGCGGGAATAAATTCAAGTCATTGTTATTTTTTCCATCGGTGCTGCCAATGAAGCTGATTAGAATGAGATCTAGCAGGAGGAAGACTATTTGACCTTATCAAGGTGGCAGATGTCAGAACTTTGTTGGGGAGCACTCTTCTACTTCGACACCCACTGTTTCCATGAAGAGCTCAAAAGTCAGATATATCCTTTGAGTTAGTTGCAGTGCGAAGCTTTGTCTACTTGCCTTAACAATGTGACGTAAACGTCAAACTCAAATGATCAGGTTGAATTAATTGGACATTTATTTTTCCAACACAAGGTGATTCTTTGTAGTTTAAGTGAGACTGTCAATTTGCAGTGAATTGAACACAAGAATATAAGGCTCACAGCCACTGAGAAATAGATTTTGACTTCCAACTGTATTGAACTTCAAAGATCCTATCAATAGCCTTAAACCTGGTTTGAAGACAGATATCTAACTGGTCACAGGTTAAAATACAAGGTCTTCTTTTCAACAAAGTCATCGACCTGAATCTTAACTTTTGTTTGGGTAAGTCCATGTTGCTTGAAGTTTTTTAGAGGATTTTCAAATTGAGGTATAGCAAGATTTCTCATTATATCTTACCAAGATTATCACATTACCTACCTCCCCTGCCCCTGTGGCTTTCTTATGTCTGATTCTGGCCTTATCTGACTGTGATGTATTAGAACAATTCACCACTCATTGGATTTTCCAGAATTCACCAGCACTCTTGCGTCTGCACAATCCTGAAAAGCCCATCGTGTACCTGGACAAGAACTATAAATCAGGAGGTGACCTGCAAAGTTCTTGTCAGCTGTGCCAGACATTTGGGCGGCATGGTTGTTCAGTGGTTAACATTGCTACTTCACAGTGCCAAGGGCCTGGGTTTGGGTGACTGTCTGTGTGGAAGTAGTGTATGTATGTGTGTGAGTTTCCTCCAGGTGCTCCAATTTCCTCCCACAGTCCAAAGATGTGCATAGATTACTCTTGCTAAATTGCCCCATAGTGTCCAGGAATGCACTGGCTAGGTATGTTAGCCATGGTAGTTGCAGGGTTATGGGAATAGGATGGGGAGGGCCAGTGAGACTCAATGGGCCAAATGGCCTCCTTCTGCACTGTAGGGAATCTATGGCATAATAGACAGGGAAAAATTTCTCCAGCTTTGTAAGTAGGGATCTTGTGTCCCCGATGGATGGATTGATGCAGTCGTGGGATTTCCTTCTCCCCCAGCAGTGGAGGCCACAACACCCAGACCATGCCAAGCTGGTCTACCTGGGTTAACACAATCTGGAGAAATGCACAGCACTATAGGAAGAAATTCGTTGACTTTCTTCACTCCTCCAGTGTAAGTGCCACCATCTTCTCTCTAATACCTCACACTCGCTCTATCTATGCCACTATACCCACCTCCCAGCAAGAATCATGCTCTACCACTCTCACTATTGCCTGCAGTATCTTCCACATACGGTAGCACACTGCAATCCTTGGTGGCACTCACCCTGCATGCTCTCTGTGCAGCATTCTCACTCATTTAAGACGCCTCCACCAAATAAAGGGCTCTGGCTCCCTCTGTCATCTCCCATAATAACTGCATCTCTCTCATTCCATGAGGAAAACAGCTCACATTAGGGCAGAAAGACAGGTGGTGGGCTGTCCAACATTTGTCTTCTCGTCCACTATGGAGAACAAACCCCAAATGGTTGATGCACTTTCCAACTTCCTGGCTGATATCAAAGGTTGACTTCTGAAGAAAGGTCACTGGACCCAAAACATTAACTCTGCTTTCTCTCCACAGATACTGCCTGACTTGCTGAGTTTCTCCAGCTTTTTCTGTTGTCGTTTGTCCTTGACTTGTTGTGCCAAGACGCCTTAAGCAAAGGCTATCTCCCTTGACTTGACTGAGACTTACTGACAACAATGATATTCTTCCTGTCTGTCTGCTTGCACCAAATGGTAAAGCAAGACAGAAATATCACGAGCTTGGTGCTGAGGGAGAATTATGCCAGACAAGGCAATGCAGGGCAGGATCCTATGAGCATCCAGGTAGGTTCAGAGTGAGTGAGCACAATGACAGTGAGCAAAGAGCTCAGAGATGCAGCGTGATCTGGCCATGATCATGTCCCTGAGTGCACAGTGTCCTTGCTGCAGCATTTCAATGATAGCTGCCAGTGCAATGTGATGTGCAGCACTTAAAAGCAAAAGTATCCTGTAATTGTATCGGAGATCTGCCATGAGGGCTGTTAGAGTCTGGCACACGTCAGATGCCCAATGTCTGTGGATGTAGAGAGTGTGTTGCTGGTGTTCTTGGAGTGTGCCTTGTGTTGTTGCTGCTCAGTGTCCAACATGGAAATGCTTTAGAGCAAATGGCATTCTGAATCCACCAGTGACCCACTCTGATTTCCATTTCAAGATTCATTGATATTGAGCTTGTTTGGTGAGTTTGTTGAAATAGAAAGCTGAATATTAAAGAGGTGATTTAACCTTTATTAAGACATTTAACAAGCAATAGTCCTGCTTTATTGGCAATTCACGACTGTCTAGCAAGACACTCACCACACCTCTTGTCAAAACTATAAACCATGAGTGAGATGCTCCCAATGTTGAGATCAGCATCACTGAACTTCTCTTCTAATTCTGCCACAAAAAGCCCACATCACTCAGACTCCCGTAAGATGCTGCCCATCATCAAAATATGTCTTTCTAACTTTGATAGCAATTGTTCAAACCTTGTTGAGTCTGGCTGATGATTGCAAACCCTGATATAGGATAGAAACCTGCATGCAGTACAGAGATGAGTACAGGCTATGGATCTTTGTTTAAGATTTAAATTTGTTGCAGATTATTGAGATTAGAGTGCTAAATCTGTGTAAGTAAATTGAACTTGAAATAATACACCGAGTCCTGCAGTATTGCAGTTATTGTTCTTTTCATATTTCCTTCTATAAATGTCCTGAGCCCTTAGTGGAATATGTTTGTCGGCCCCAGTGCCCCATCGCCTCATCAAAACACTTTTATTCTTATGTGAGACAAGTGCTGAGCATTGATGGACAAAATTTTTTTCCTTGTGCTTCCAAACATTTCTCTCCATCGTGGTTTGCTGAGTGATAAGCCCAAACAGGAACCCCTGCTACTTTACTTTCCTTTCCTATCCTTGAATACTGAGGCAATTCGGGGTCATGGCTGAGATTACCGCATATAGATATGGAATGAAGGCTTGGATTTTGCTTAGCTGTATATTCAGCTACCAACGAGATAAACTAACTGAGCTAATCAGAGAGGGCAAGGTTTCAGTAACAGTATGAGGCAAGTCGAATGTGACAACAATTTATCACTGAGCTGAGTAGTACAGTATAGGCATTCTGCTCCACTGAATACTGTTCTCAAAACTGCAGTACTGGTTGAATAAATGTGCATGTGTTGAATAAATGATAAGTATGCGCTGCCCAAGGAAAATATAGTTAAGTGAACATGGACTGGCTGCCATAATTTCATCTATAACTGTATATTCAATAACTTAAATGTTAATGCATTGACTGTAAAGTGTGCAAATGTTCTTTGTAATGTTTTAAACACTGCAATAATTAACATAAATGTTCAGTTTTCTTTTGTTTAGTCTTACTTTTAAATCACGTTCTTGGTGAAAGCAAGTTGTTGAGTGCTGGGTGTGTAATTTGTGTATATGTCCATGACATCAGATATTTAGACAAAGAAGATAAGATGACTATCAAATGAATGAACAAATTAGTACTTGTATGAATTTCTTCTGCACATTATTTTGTCAATTTGAGATAAAATACCTACAGCAAATGAAGCACAGAAAATTGGAGCAGCAGTAGGCCATTTGGTCCTTTGAGCCTACTCTTTCATTCATTATGAACTTGACTGGACATACAATTCAATAGCCTGATCCTGCTTTACTCCCATATCCTTTGATCCCTTCAATCTCAATCTCCATCTTGAAATCATACATTGTTTTGGCCTTGATTGCTTTCCACAGTAGCAAATTCCATGGACTCATCACTTATTGGCTGAAGAAATTTTTCCTCATCTCAGTCCTAAATATCCTCAGACTGTAGCCTCTGGTTCTGGATTCCTCCATCAGTGAGAAAATTCTTCCTGCATGTACCTTGTCCAGTCCTGCTAGAATTTTATATGTTTCAATTCGTTCCACCTCCTAAATCTTTTGAACTCCAGTGAATATAATCATAACCATTCCAACCTCTCCTCAGTTAGTCCTACCATCCCAAGATTCAGTCTGGTAAACCTTTGCTGCACTCCCTCTATAACAAGAACATTCTTCCTTAGAAAAGGAATCTAGAGACTAAAAGAACACACAGTTTTCCAGGTGTCATTCTCATCAAGGGCCTATATAATTGTAGCAAGACATCTCCGCTCTTGTACTTGAATTTACTTGCTATGAAAACTAACATATCATTTGCCTTCTTTATCAATTGTCTAACATGCTTTCTTGCCTGCAGGGACTGGTGTAATAGGACATCCATATCTCATTGTACATCACCCCTGTTAATTTGTAGCTTTTCGTTTTCCATGTCTTGCATTTGCCTACTCACTCAGCTTGTCCAAATGACTGAAGTGTTTCAGCATTTTCCACACAACTCACCCTCCCACCCAACTTTGTGTCAACTGCAAATTTGCAGACTACATTTAGTTCCCTCATATGCACATTCTCCCCGTGTCTGCGTGGGTTTCTTCCAGGTGCTCCGGTTTCCTCCCACAGTCCAAAGATGTGCAGGTTAGGTGGATTAGCCATGCTAAATTGCCCGTAGTGTTCAGGGTTGTGTAGCTTAGGTGGGTTATAAGGAGATGAGTCTGGGTGGGATGCTCCAAGGGTCAGTGTGGACTTGTTGGGCCAAAGGACCTGTTTCCACATGTAGGGATTCTATATTCTAAATCAATAATATATATTGTGAATAGTTGTCATCCTAGCACTATTCCCTGCAGTACCCCACTAGTTACTGCTACAATTTGGAAAAAGATTCATTTATTCCTACTCTTCATTTTCTATCTGCCAAATAGCTATCCCTTTTCTTTCTGTCTTTTTTTTTTCTTGTCTTCGATTCCCTTTCCTGTGACTCCTTGCATGGGTTCCCATTCCACTGCCATTTTAGTTTAAAGCCTCCCTAACCAGCCATGTAAATAGTACCTCTGGGATGTTAGTCGCGTTCCTGCCTAGGTATAACCCATCCAATTTGTACAGGTTCCACCTCTCTTAGAACCAATCACAATGGCCCAGGAATCCGAAAGCCTCTCTCTTGCACCATCTTTACAGCTATGTATTGATCTGATATATTTTGCCAGGACTCTGACTAGCATGTGGCGTTTTGAACCCCTGATCTGATTTACATTACTTGTCCAACACCTGATTAATCCTGAGATTACCTCCTTTTGAGGTCTTACTTTTCAACTTGCGTCCTAACTCTCCGTATTCTGCTTTGAGGACCTCATCCCTTTCTTTTGACCTATGCCCAATGTGTACAACAAACAACATCTGTTCATTTTCCCCCTCCAGAATGTCCTGTAGCAGCTCTGGGACATTCTTGACTCTAGCAGTAGGGTGACAAAATGAAGTTGTTTAGAAATACTTCAGAGGCTGTCAAGTTTAGATGGTATTGCATAAAGGTATTTTGTGAAAAAATTGTAGCTAGATTAAGGGCTAATGTTAATAGCCCGGATGATTTGGGGAATGTAATTTTTTTTTAAAACAAATTTTACATCTGAAGGAGCAAACTACCTTTCAACTTCATTTTGCAATTGTTTTCTGCTGGGGTTTCACTGTGAGATTCAAAAGATTATTGAATCTAATCAGAAGTCCTCACTAAGTTCAGTGGATAAACTGCTTAAGTTTGAAAAAAAAACTTAACAACCAGTAAAGTTCATATTGTTACTTGGGAACCACCAGTCAATCAATACAATAAAGCTCAGAGATTACTGCTTGAGAAAATTAATTGTTGCTTTCAGTTGCCATGTGGGAATGAAAGCTTTGCTGATCTCCAGTCTGAGATTGACATCAGTGGATTGTGTAATGCAATTTTGGTTTGTTTTCTAAGGAATGGAAAACAGAATTTCTTCTTCCTAGATTTTAATTAACTAACCTAACCTGTTTGAGACAGAGGAATGTGTAAATTCTTTCAATGTAGAATACCTAATCCAACAGAATATGTCTTCTTTAATAGCCTCTGTTGGCAATCTTACAAGCTGACGGTCATTTTTCTTGTTATACCAGAGCATCAAGAAATGTTGGCCGTAACAGAGCTTTTATTCAAAACATTAAATTTCTCAAAAACGTATAAATGAGCCAAGATTTTAAACACAAAAGTTATTAAAGAACATGTCAAGAACAGTTTTTGAAACTATTGTTCTACTAAAATAAAAAAGTAAACATTTTTATCAACTATTTTTTAATTCAATAATAATAGCACTGAACTGTATTATTGCCAAAGGATGTTTCGCCACAAAAAACCCTAAATTATACTAACATGAAATTATTATTCATGTGAATTATTTTTAATCAATTTAAAATTGAACCATTTGATGGGTTTTCCATACACAATGCACAGTTAAACTACAACTCTGTCTTGAACATGTCACCAATCTTTCAAAAGAAATTTACCTCACTGAAATTGGTGGTATCTGTATGATGGCCATGCATACGATGGTCAGCTGTATCCCATAAACACTCCTTTGAACCCCCGATCTGATTTACATTACTTGTCCAACACCCGATATTTTAGAGGCATAGGAATTTCCTTTGACTAAATATTGTCTTTGTTCCCTGATACAAACGCCATTCTCTGTCAACTATTTTCATTGCTAGGAGCTACACTAAACTGAGCCAGACTGTTGTAGTTGATGGCAGATTCAGTTTCTACCCACAAACGCACAATATTATTAAGTCTGCATTTCTATCTTGATCACATCATTTGACACTGACCCTTCCACAACTCAACCTGCAGCTTAAACTCTCATCCATATATTTTGATACTCATTGATCTGACTATTCGAAACTTCTTCAGGTCAGTCTAGATTTTTTTTCCACCTGATTGAGATATAATAGGCTAAAAATTCAAGCCTGAACTCTGACCTGAGTTCAGTTAAGAATCACCATTGCCACATCCCAGACAGTTGTCAGCTGTCAGTCTCTATGGTCAGGCAGGAGAAGAACACCAACAGGTTACTCTTCTGAGTGCACCAAAAATTGGCACAATCCTAATGTCATACAACCAATGCCAGAATTCCAAGTTTGAACCATATAAGTTAAACACATATATGTACATATATTTAGAATTCATCAAAGATCCTACATGAGGCTGCAAGGTAGATGTGTATGTATACGTAGGCACGCAAATTAAAGATGAGGTCAGTTTTGATGATTTGCAAACTATTTGGAAATACTCTGAAATGTTTCAGAGGATATGTTTTGGGTGGCATGGTGGCTCAGTGGTTAGCACTGCTGCCTCACAGTGCTAGGGACCCAGGCTCAATTTCGGTCTTGACAAACTGTGTGGCATTTGCACATTCTCCCCATGTCTGCATGGGTTTCCTCCTACCGTCCAAAGATGTATAGGTTAGGTGGCTTGGTCATAGTGTCCAGGGATACGTAGGTTGGGTGGATTACCTAAGGGAAATGCAGGGTCACACATACGGGGGTGAGTCTGGATGGGATGCTCTTCAGAGTATTGGTGTGGACTTGTTGGGCTGAAAGGCCTGTTTCCACATTGTAACAATTCTATGGAAGGATCCTCCAGCTTCATATTATTTTGTCTCTGACTCCAGCATCTGCAGTTCTTACTATCTCTATGGAAGGATCTGATGTGTTGAAGACCTGGACTTGATGCAGTGTCACTACAACCTCACAGCGGGGGAGAGTGAAAGAATTGACTTGTCCACACAAAGACTGCAATAAGGTGGGAATGTAGGAGAGGAAGTGCTCCTGGGTCTACAGCGCAACAGGAAGATAAAAGAGTGGTTGTCGAGAGGCCAAATTTCTCTCTGCTCCTTAACAGTCGCAGCAAGGTGTCTAGCAGGCCAGTCAATGCACACTGTAGCCTGTCAGTAGGCAGATCCATCAGTGATCTGTTGTTCCTTAACAGCTCTGCAGAAAATCTGATCTGTAAACTCACCCTCTGGAAAGCAAGCTATGTTTTAGCCTGGGCTGCAGCCGACTGGTGTTCAGATGGTTCACCATGTGTTGATTCCATCTTCAAGATTCATGTCATGCCAATTTCTGTGTTGGTGGCTGCAGGTTTCAGATCAAATGATGGGACCTCTTCATTTGTGCTTTGCTGTTGTTTGTTATTGTCCTTCCGAGCTGCTGTGGCTGGGCAGCTGATGATTCCTGCTGTCTCAAAGAAGGAAATTGAAAGGGAAGGTTGGCATGCCAGGAAAATGTCTGGCGCAAGAAGCAAGGTATTTATGGCTGCAACATCAGAAGATTACTCATTATGCCTGGTAACTGGATAAAAATGAAAAAGGAGTTGAGAGGGTCCTAGTTAGGAATATAAATGTTCTCAACAATGCTGGATGTCAGGATTTCTGTTACAGTTGGCTCCATGATGCTAACAGTCATTTCATCCATAAAACTCAAGATGTGTACATGTACTTTTCCCCTTCTGGCTCCACTCTGTTCTCTCCTGTTCTATTGTACTTTTTCTTGGAACAGGAAGAACAGAATGTCAATGTTTGGGTAGTGTGTCTGCATGAGCTGAATAGTTGGATATTTGTGGAAGCAGCAAGATATGTGTATGATGTTGCCTGCATTTATAACTGAAGGTAAGCTGGAGAAGCTGGATGTTAGCTGTGGGTTCAGAATGCCATGGAGTGCTGATGGCACAGTAGCGTGTGTGTGGCATAGTGAACAATGTAAGAGGATCATGATATAGTTTATTTCATGTGAAAATGCATTTATTGGCTTTCTCATTCAGGTGATGACTATTTGATCTCTTGTCATACTGCTGTTGAGACTGTCGGACCAGAATCCAGGAGTTAGGCCACCAGTTCCCATTCCTTTTTCTGATTGTTTTGTGAAGACTTATGGGCAGCACAGTGCCTCAGTGGTTAACACTGCTGCCTCACAGCGCCAGGGACCCAGGTTCAATTCCAGCCTTGGGTGCCTATCTGTGTGCAGTTTGGACATTCTCTCCATGTCTGTATAGGTTTCTTTCGGGAGCTCCATTTTCCTCCTACAGTCCAAGGATATGCAGGTTAGGTGGATTGGCCACAGTATATACAGGGTTATGACAATAGGGTGGGGGATTGGGCCTGGGTGGAATGCTCTTCGGATGTTTGGTGTGGACTTAATGGGCCAAACCCCCTCTCATTGCACTGTGGGGATTCTATAACTCTTATGAATTTTCAGCTCAACTGTGAGGAACTGGGCAATGTCCAGCCTTCTCATGTCTACTGCTCATATCCTCAGCATCACATCCAGCACTCTACAATCCAATCTCTGCTCTGATAGTCAATTTGATGATGTTTTAAATTGCAACCAGTTTCTTGATTGCAATTTTCCTTTAGGAAGGATAACCTCTTTTTAAGGAATGACGGCTGCTTGGCACACATGATGTCCAAACAATGTTGCCAGGTTCCCCTGAAATCTGGAGAAGTTAAAAAAATCAGAAGTCATATGACATCAGGCTACAGTCCAACAGGTTTATTTGAAACCACAAACTTTCGGAGCATAGCATTTTTAACAGGTGAAATGAGAATGAAGCACACAGACACAGAATTTATAGGCAGAGAGATCAAGGCCAGAGAGACCAAAAGTTCATACAAATGATCTGAGTGGGATGTCGAATAATAAGCCTCTGCAAGTAATCAAAAGTGTCAGAGGGTATGACTAATGTGTCAACAGCTAAATAACAAGCAAAGGGATGACCTATAATCTGATTAAATGAGGCAGAGAGATAATTACAAAAAAATTAAAAATAAGGTGGTGCTGGAGACAAACCAAATGAGTTTGTGAAATTCACAGATAGCCCACCTCCATTTGAATGAGCTTGGACCATTCGAGAATCATGAACCAGTTTCCAAACAAAAGGGCCATATAATTTCTATATCAATACATCACCTGCAATAAGACCACCACAGCCAAATGGATGAAAAGCATTTTTCTTTTGCTGCCTTCCGCAGAATTTGTAGCAATCTTTCTGAGCGCCAAAAGCAATTCTTTTTTGAGTTCTCACACTAGCATGTTTACCTGTATTTTAAATGAGGCTAATATTTAGTGATCATGTAGGGATAGATTTTTTTAAACCAACTGACCACATTCATCACAGTTGCAGCAGATGAATAGAAAATGTAGATTTTATGGTATATTTTCCCATAACAAATTGGGAGAGAGCAGAGGTGGAATGGCAAACAAAATGGTGCTGGTTTTACATGTGCCAATTTTCCACCTTCATCCTGATTTCTGCTGATTTTGCTGAGGATGCACAGAGAGAGAGAGAGAAACAGAAAGAGAAAGAGAGAGACATTGTCAGTAAAGCAAATGATCTTGCCTTGTTGATTGGGTGACTTGAGGTCCTTGGGGAACTAATTAAAAGCTTATCTCTGCCATCCTGAAATTTTCATGGGGTGTGTGGCTATTAAGGAGTTTTCTGAAGCTGACCAGTTGCATTCTGGCAGGAAAAGGGACAGCAGCACAGAAACGGTCTTATTTTTTGCAAAAATATGAAAGTTTGGATAAAAGAAAAATAATTGGTGACCACGTTTTCTGTGCCCTGTCCCATCTCGCCAGTTTCCCTGGCCAGTTCAAAGGTAAATATCCTCTCTTTCTTTTTAAGGCCACTCATAGGCAGTAGCCACAACAATGGTTGCCAATTTATTTCCCTAACATTCTGCTTCTACTCTCAAAATGCACAGAAGCATGTGCATGCGTGCACACGCACTCACATGCGCATGCACCTACCCCTTGTCAGCAGAGTCATTAAGACCTGGACTCCATAATTGTTCATCACTGAAGCTTAGCCCCATTTGGAAAATAGGCCCAAGTAAATTCTGGGCAGCACGGGCTACAAAATCTCAGATTTCAGTTTTTTCCCTATTCCATAATTCACATCCATTTTGTTGGCTATATTTAAAACGCTTTGACATCTTCAGCTGTGTTCACAGCACAAAGATATTAACCTGTCAGCTGTCATGGCAACAGAAAACGTATGGTAAGGTGCAAATAGTAGCAGCTTTTATGTGCCTATGACTTGTTGTCCTTATCACTAAATGACAGAGATACAATAAAAGGTTTTGAATTGTGGAAGGAAAGGCTTTATATACTGAATCACATGATTGTAGTTCGTGTCTGACACTAACTGTCCAGTAATTCTGTTTAACTATTGCTTTTCCACCAAATTTCTCTGAATGCTTTGATCCATTGTCCTGGTCACATACTTCTCATTTCTATCTGAAATTCAGTCAAATTTCCTCCACTTTCATTCCTTTGTGTGTCCTCCGTTTAAATAACAAAACACATGGTGCAGAAAGGAAAGTTTACATCTGGTTTCATGGACAGGTGTTAGAAGTGTTGGTGGCTGGGGTGGCAGAGAAGTGGGATGCCCTTTGTCCTGTTGACTGCTACAGTGGGCCATGCTATGGGACACCACCAGCCTTAACCCAAATAGCATCTTGTGTCAGTGCTGTGTCCCAGATTAAAAGTAATACCCAGCAATTCAAGATGAAGGTCAATGATTTTCTGTCTTCTTCAAGGGTAACTGCTATCATCTTCCATGCACTATCTTATATTCATAGGACCACCACTGGCTCTATCTGTACCAGTATACACTCAACTTAGCAAAGTATATTGAATAAAACTCTCATTATTTCCATGCAACATATCCACTCAACAGCTCACTCCAATCTCATCATCCCAAACCTCTTTCTGCCTAATGTGCTTTCCACTCACTTGCTCTGAATACTTTGTTACCTCTCCTATTCATCTTCTGCTTCACATATGCATTCATACACTCTTCCATCAACTTCCATTATGCTCAGCTGCTCCCTTTGCAGGAAACATTGACCTACTCCTGCACCCCATCTCCACAGCAACCGGAGTCACCTAACCTGAAGGACTGACCGTGGCTAGCTGCCTGGATTGGAATAGAGCAAGTCCTTTCACTTAGTATAATGGTATACCCTGATTAATGTTGATCTCACTCAGGACTTGTCCACTTTCAGGCACAGAAATTTGGTTGAAATTCGTACAGTGTGTTTGCTGCATAAGCTTCTGGCATATGCAGTAGCTATGACATTGATGTAGCACATTGCCATGCAGCAAAGTGTCTATTCCATGACTGTTCAAGGCTTTGACCAATGATGACCTGCCCCTTCTCCCTCTGCACTACAAAGCAATGGAAGAACAAAAGCTGGCAGCTTTGAAGGCAGAACAAAATGAATCAGCACTACGAAATGATGTTAAAAGCCATAAGATGCATTTTCTGCAATTGCATAAGATGCATGTGTTTCCCTGCAGACAAAATGATCCTGGCAGAGAAATGTAAGTCTTAAGTGTCTGTTGGCTTCAAAGTGAAATCCTGAAGGTTTGAAATCTTTTGTGAGATGACCCAAAAACAGCCATGACTATGTGGTGAGGCTAGTCACTCAGCAATGCCAATTTCCACTTTTCACCTTCAAACAACTGCCAAACCTTAAATAGACCATCATTCACAACAACTTACCAAGCTTTCAAGACAACAGCGACTATGACACCACACAACCCTGCCACAGCAACTATTGCTAGACATGTCAGATCATCAACGTGGAAACTACCATCACACTTGGGAACACCACCTACCATGTACACGGAACACTCATGTGGTATGTGTTGTCTATCTCATATGCTGCAGTCAAGAATGCCTTGAGGCATGGTATAATGGTGAGACCAAGCAGACACTACAACAGCAGATGAATGGACACTGTGCAATAATCACCAGACAGGAATGTTCCCTCCCAGTCGGAGAACAATTCAGTGGTCAAGGACATTCAGCCTCCGATTTTTGGGTAAGTGTCCTCCAAAACTGCCTTCGGGATACACAACAACGCAGAATCGCCGAGCAGAAATTGATAGCCAAGTTCCGTACTCATGAAGACGGCCTCAACCATGACCTTGGGTTCATGCTGACCCCACCATACTGTTCTGTATCTGTAAAACTTACCTTACTGTCCTGTTTTGACACCATCACCTTGATAAATTATGACCTTTCTACCTTAATTAGTTTATACAGTTTTGGATTACTTTATCACATTGGTTAGATGCTCAGCATGTGACTCTTATACATTTCATGTTATTCCAGCACCTGTTTATTTTTAATTTTTTGTAATTATCTCTCTGACTCATTTAATCGGATTATAGGTCATCCCTATGCTTGTTATTCAGCTGTTGACATTTTACTCACACTATCTGACACACTTGATCACCTGCAGAGACCAACTTTTTGGCCTGACAACACTCCACCGAACACTATTTGAACGATCTTTTGATCTCTCTGCCAACTCATCACCCTGCCTCTAAATTCTGTGCCTATGTGCTTCTCTCTCACTTCATCTGACAAAGGGGCAATGCTCCAAAAGCTTATGATTTCAAATAAACCTTTTGGACTGTAACCTGGTGTTGTCTGACTTCTGACCTTGTCCACCCCAGTCCAAGACCGCACCTCCACACCGGTTTCCATGGATGAATTACAGAGGGTGTCAGTTTCAATCGAGCATGCTGGACATTGTTGTGAACATAGAGTTGTCTGAAGGCCTGGAGTAGCAATTGACCTGCTGATGCTGGTAACTGATCTGGCTTCTGTTTCAAGAATTTGAACTGTCTTGTTTCTGCAGGAGGAACAGGAAAACTGGAAACTACAAAGAAATGAAGGAGAATAGCTCATTATGAGATATAGATGTATGAAAGTAAAGTAGCTTACTAGTGAGATTTTGAACTCACTATTTAATTCCCAAGGGGAAAATTGAATTTTTTTAAAAATCCTATGTTAAGTGTATGATTTCTTTTGTTTTCTCTATATTATCCCAACTTTCTCACCACTTTCCACACCATTTTTACAGAATGGAAAATAGTGGCCTCTACTTTTGCCTTTTCTTGTCTGCTATTTGTTCTAGTCTGTATTTTTGTCTGCTCTAGTCTTTGTGTTCCTATGTAGGTACAGAAGGCAATCAAAGAGTATATGAAATATTAGTCTTTACTCCAAGAAGGCTGAAATGCAAAGGCAAGGAATTGATGGTTTTTGTTAAAGATACCCCAAAATTCTCTACTCAACTTTGTGATATCTTAGGACCTCAGCCTGATTTACACCTGGTTGATCTTCCCTTGAATACAGAACATGGGAGTGTGACCTAACAGAGATGCTTATTATGATTATTATTGAAAAGATAAATACAGAGAAACTTCTGCTCTTATGGTGGGAATCCAGAATAATAGCATTACCTTGAAAAAAAAGAGCTAGGTGGTTTTGAGATGAATTCAGGCAGTGCTTCTTTATACATGGTAGTGAAATTTGAAATCTCCTTCTTAAAAAAACTGGATTATTGGTCAATTAAACTTTTCAAAGTTGCAAACAATTGATTTTGTTTGGAAAGGGTATCAAGGGATAAAGAGCTGAGGCACGTAGGTGGAGTTGAGGTATAGTTCAGATGTAATCGCCAGACTTAAGGAGCTTTATGCCCCACTTCTGTTCCTCTGGACAGATTTTGTTTTTGTTTCCCTGACATTTGCCTTCTCTAAGCAATCCTCTCTAGTCAATTCATGTTCTCCAGCTTAGCAGCCTTTTTCAACTCTGACATCTGCCCTCCCAAATGGAAAAAAAAGTAAAACTTACAAAGAACATGTACTGGCTGACTTGTCTTGCACAATTCAAAATGGAACTTTAGAATGACAGGGCATTAATTTCTGATTATTACTTTTTTCTATTGCTATTTATTCCCTCGAGGTGTTCAAATTTATCATTTTCTGATAATTCTGGAATGTTGATCTCTGACCGCAGACTTCCTTTCTGTTTCTATTTTCAGCCATCCAGTTTTGATTAAAGGTAAATGGCTGCATTAGAGATATGATTACTCAAGTGGTGGCAGCAGGGCTGTAGTACTCTAGTGATAGTTCAGAAGCCAGCAAATTTTGTGCTAAGTGGCTTTTACCAGTATCAAGTGGCAATGAGTGACATTCTCCCTGCTCATATGCATGGTTGCTGATTTTTTTTACTTTGTCATTCTTCTTGGAACATGTTTTAGAGTTTCATTATAACTCAAGATTGAATGACACCAATAGCTTCATGTGCAACAGTATTCATTTTCTGTTTAGACGTTTGACCTTGCACCCTCCTGGATTATGCAGTCTGGATCTAACTCTCTAAGGATAATAATGTTAGATTCAATAATTAAAGGATCACTTACAAATTAAGGCTTTCTGACCTAAATGTTTTCAGCATCTACTGCAAATTGAATAAGACATTTTTTAATATTTTTCAATTTTTTTCAAATATTTGCCAAATTCTCAACCTTGGCAATAATTTAAAATTTAATAATTTAAAAGTAGTGTAGATGTAAGTGAATAAAATCAATAACATTCTTTCCAACTGTTTAACAATTTCTGGGTATGTTCGCATGATGGTTGTTCCAGAAGTGGCAGATTTTTCTTAACTTGCCAAGTTGGGATCTTCAGTGATTGGTGCCAAGATATTCAATCATGCTAACAAGGTTGAGCAAAATCCTCTCGTCTCTTGATCACAATTCATTTTTTTTGCCAAATGTAGCATATTCGTTAAATATTTTAAAATATTTCAAACTGGAGATTATGGGAAATGCCATAAAATACAAGTTTCCTCCATTGAACATGTTAAACTAGTAGGTATCTCAATCAATTTACAATACATGTAACATTAAATGTACGCACTCAGCCATAAACATACAGCCCCTCAGCACACTTTGACAATGACCTTTCCCCACTGTGCCTTTGCAATGACTGCACCAAGCTTTAGTGCATTCCTCAACATTTAGTTCTGGATTTTGCATTGTTCCATTATGTAGCACTCAGCCAAGGACAACTTTTTAACACTTGAACATTAGCAGGTTTCAGACAGACCAAAGAATACCTTTCAATAAGTTAATACTCCTCTGGTTGCATTTAATGTTTGCCTTGGTGTGCATTCTTGGGAACACCCTGAAGAACAGAGTCCTGTGCCATAGAGTTGCTTTGGATGATCACTGACAAAAACCACTTCACCTCTCTCTCTTTGGACCTTCTTTGCAAAGGCATCATTCATGAAGGAGATGTGTAACATGTTTTACACCACCGCAGCTGTCTTAAGTAAGTGCAGTGTGCAATGGTGGCATGGGTTCAGCTGTGCATAAACAATTAGATGGAGAGTACCGTTCTCACCATCAGCTAAGCCACATCTGTGTGTGTTCTCATGCAATAAGGTCTTCTGTCAAATGGCGTTGATAGTCTGCTCAAGGAACCATCTTACAGGATCAACTGTTTCCTATTCCTCTGGGTCATTGAAGATTTTGCGTGCTGACCATTACCTTATAGACTTGTGGTCAAAGGTATTTTTATGTATAAACATTTCCATGAAGGTCAGGTAGTACAGTACTATTTAATGGGACATTTGAAATGATAAAGCAGGATCTGTGCATAATTCTGATTTCTCCAACCCGCCAGTTCCAAACCTCAGTTAGGTAACTTTCGCTAATTATAGTTGCACTACCTCTCAAATTATCTACGTCTATACTGATGAGGAATTGAAATTCCTGCTTCCATGTGATTCACTATTACAATCACTATGGATGAGGGATGTTATTCTGACTCAGTAGACAAATTTCCACGGCAACAACCCACAATACATGATTTTCATTCCACGGAAAGGGACATAATTGAATTGATTCTGCTGCCAAAGCTGTTCGATATGCCTACAGAGGTGGGGAGCACCAACATGAATTGGAGAACCCCCCTCCTTCTTTCTTTGAGACTTCTGCCCAGTTTTATAAAAAGCTGATAGGCACTTTAGTCTTCAATGGTATTTCAGACTATGCACTCCAGAAGTGACAGAGTAAAAAACACGATCAGCTGCAGCCTTTTTTTTTGCTCATTTTTAAAAGACTAGAGATTGAAATAACTTGAGATATGACACTTAAACAGACCTATTCATACTTCATGAGCTTTTACTCTTCCTCCATAAATTTGTCACTCCCACATTATGGGTTAAAACACTTGAACTTGCAAAAGTAGGGGTTGGTAAGAATCCAACAATAATTTCAAATAGCCCTGTTGAGTTTAGATTTCTATTGTGATTTTGTGATTCCCGCTCCGGACTTTATCCACTAACAAAAATTGAATCTGCTGGAAATGAGGACAGGACTTTGCATTCCAACTGCCATTTGTAAAGGCATCCTGTGTTGGCCCTACTCCTTGCAAATCTATTGTAGGGTGTGGCATTTGCTTACTAAGATTTCAAAGAACTATACTTTTCTCCTCTATGTAAGTTACTGACCAGCTGCAAGATTGTCAAAACTTGAAACTTAGAGACAGACCTTCTTTTCTGTTCAATCCGGTCTTGCTGCAGTTAAATGTTACTTCAACAGCTGTACAGTATTTTCCTTTGTGCAAAATTATTTCATTATTTGAAAAGCCACAAAAAAACAACCAATTAGATGTCTTTATTTATTCTATCACTGGATGTGTGCATCAGTTGCAATCCCTAATTGCCCTCAATAAGGTGAACCCCTACAATTGATCTGAAGCAAGTACTCCCACAGTGCATGAACAAGGGAGGTCCAGGACTTTGATACAGTGACAGGGACAGGGAAGGTACAATGATGTAATTCCAAGTTACAATGGTCCACGGTTTGGATGGGAACTTGCATGCTGTGGTGTTTCTGTGGATGTGCGGTTGATTTGTTCCTTTAGATGGTAGAGATCCTGGGTTGTGGCTCTACAGCAACATGTTGTAGTCGATTGCGTAGTTCCATGGAAATTACCTACAAATTATGGAGAGAAAACTGAATATTGTCACTTCTGAGAAATGGCACATAGAAAACCAAAAGGACAAAATGAAGGTTGACTTAAAGGCTTTCATGTAAAACCTTCAGAAGTTTACAGATTCACTGTAGGGTGAGGGTCTTTGAAATTCAATGAAACATGGGGATGGCAGTGGGTGGACAAGTTAATATTGCCAAAAGGAATAGCTTACTACTTGAATCAGAGATAGTAGGAACTGCAGATGCTGGAGAATCCGAGACAACAAGGTGCAGGTCTGGACAAACACAGCAGGCCAAGCAGCATCATAGGAGCAGAAAGGCTGACGTTTCGGCCTAGACCCTTCATCAGAAAAGGGGGAGGGGAAGGGGGTTCTGAAATAACTAGGGAGAGAGTGGGAGGCAGATAGAAGATGGATAGAGGAGAGGATAGGTGGAGAGGAAACAAACAGGTCGAAGAGGCGGGGATGGGGCCAGTAAAGGTGAGTGTAGGTGGGGAGTTAGGGAGGGGATAGGTCAGTCCAGGGAGGACGGACAGGTCAAGGGGGCAGGATGAGGTTAGGAGGTAGGAGATGGGGGTGCGGCTTGATGTGGGAGGAGGGGATAGGTGGGAGGAAGAACAGGTTAGGGAGGCGCGGATGAGCTGGACTGGTTTTGGGATGCGGTAGGGGGAGGGGAGATTTTGAAGCTTGTGAAATCCACATTGATACCATTGGGCTGCAGGATTCCCAAGCGGAATATGAGTTGCTGTTCCTGCAACCTTCGGGTGGCATCGTTGTGGCACTGCAGGAGGCCCAGGATGGACATGTTTTCTGAGGAATGGGAGGAGGAGTTGAAATGGTTCACGACTGGGAGGTGCAGTTGTTTATTGCGAACCGAGCGTAGGTGTTCTGCAAAGCGGTCCCCGAGCCTCCGTTTGGTTTCCCTGGTGTAGAGGAAGCCAGACCGGGTACAGCGGATGCAGTATACCACATTGGCAGATGTGCAGGTGAACATTTGCTTGATGT
>NC_063345.1:28981562-29003281 GCF_021869965.1 Rhincodon typus | reverse complement strand
GGGGAAGTTACGGTCCTTGAAAAACGAGGACAACTGAGATGTACGGGAGTGGAATGCCTCATCCTGGGAGCAGATGCGGCGGAGGTGAAGGAATTGGGAATAGGGGATAGCATTTTTGCAGGAAGGTGGGTGGGAGGAGGAGTATTCTGGGTAGCTGTGGGAGTCGGTGGGCTTGAAATGAATATCGGTTTCTAGGTGGTTGCCCGATATGGAGACAGAGAGGTCCAGGAAGGGGAGAGAGGTGTTAGAGATGGTCCAGGTAAACTTAAGGTTGGGGTGGAAGGTGTTGGTGAAGTGGATGAACTGTTCGAGCTCCTCGTGGGAGCACGAGGCGGCGCCGATACAGTCATCAATGTAACGGAGGAAGAGGTGGGGTTTAGGGCCGGTGTAGGTACGGAAGAGGGATTGTTCCACGTAACCTACAAAGAGGCAGGCGTAGCTTCGGCCCATGCGGGTACCCATGGCCACCCCCTTTGTCTGTAGGAAGTGGGAGGAATTGAAAGATTTCACAAGCTTCAAAATCTCCCCTCCCCCTACCGCATCCCAAAACCCGTCCAGCTCGTCCCCGCCTCCCTAACCTGTACTTCCTCCCACCTATCCCCTCCTCCCACATCAAGCCGCACCCCCATCTCCTACCTCCTAACCTCATCCCGCCCCCTTGACCTGTCCGTCCTCCCTGGACTGACCTATCCCCTCCCTAACTCCCCACCTACACTCACCTTTACTGGCCCCATCCCCGCCTCTTCGACCTGTTTGTTTCCTCTCCACCTATCCTCTCCTCTATCCATCTTCTATCCGCCTCCCACTCTCCCCCTATTTATTTCAGAACCCCCTTCCCCTCCCCCTTTTCTGATGAAGGGTCTAGGCCCGAAACGTCAGCCTTTCTGCTCCTATGATGCTGCTTGGCCTGCTGTGTTCGTCCAGCCCTGCACCTTGTTGTCTCAGCTTACTACTTGAACTTGTTTCGATAGTAGAACAAATATTTAAAGCATTGCATCTAGATTGCAGTGAAATCACCCTCTGTGATACTTGTGCCAAAAATGCAATGCTGCACTAAATCTGATGAGAAATTTAATGAGTTTGCGCATTCTTTTATATGTATTAGACTAGCCAGAAGACATTTAGCAAATTTCATTACAGAGAAGTCACTCTAACTTTGGATTAATCCCAGTTGCAATGAAGCAAATAATGAATCTCGGTAACAGTGGACACAAGTCTCTGATTACCTGTGTGAAAAATGGAATCCAGCCTTTAAATACCAAAGGGCATTTCAATTGGTATTATCCCAGATGTATTTCATTTAAAAAAATAATCTTGAAGCAGTGGTAGAAGGAGACTCAAAAACAGCTTTTAAAATGAAAGTTGAAACATATTTGGACAGGACAAGAAAGCAGAAGAGACTGTTTCTCTCTACCAGAGACCTGTAAGGGGCTAAATGGCCTCCTTCCACACTGTAAAATATTATCTGGAATTTTACATCTAGAATCCAATTTTGGTGCTAAGAACTTTCTCTTTGAGGGCACCTCAAATGAAGCAAACATTTTTCAGTGTGTTACTTGCCAGGGGTGAAGGAGGAAATTGGAGCAATTACAAGATCTAAGGTTAAGAAAAGGAGTTTGAAGATGCAGAGGGATGCATCAAGGGAGAATATTTTCAGAAGCAAATTGTAGGATGTAAGATGTGATTGTTGAAGGCTCTGTCATCAATTGTAGAACGTAAAAGATTAGGGAAACAGAAAAACAGAGAAGCGAGCAGTGAGCAATCAACGAACAAGCAATAAAAAGCAAATGTATTTAGCAATACAGTTTCTGTCATAATGCAGTCTGTGTAATTCACAAAAAAAAGAAACATTTATTTCATGAGTGATTTATTCATCTTTCAAATGACTGCTCCAGTTTGTTCAGATGGACATAAAATCCTATGACACAATTTTTAAAGAATGACATGGAGCTCTTCGATGTTGAAACCAACTTTCACATTCAACATCACTTTTTTGAAAACAAAGCATACAGAGTGAACATACATCTTATTCAATATTGGACAGACCTTGATAAAACACAAATTATCAGATGCATTTGTGTGTATAATAATGTTTGCACTCATAAGTAACATATTTTGGGACATTCTAAGACTCTGTAAGGCACTATATAAGTGCAAGCATTTTACTCATGATGTAAAATATTCCCAATACCAGGCTGATAAATTAGCTTTGCCATTCTCTGTGCAAAAAGATCAACCACTTCACTTCTACAAAAAAAGACAAATCTTGAACATAAAAGTCTGCATATATAATAAAAGAGGACTTATTACATATAGAATGGTAAAATTTGCCTTGCTTTGTGCATAACTCAAGTCTGGCTCAAAGTCAAGTCTTGCCTTTGCATTCTCCATCAAAACCTTGAGTCATCAAAGTGATTGGCTGAGGAAGCTTACGTTGATTAGCAATGGATTTTCCTGTGCTGAAACAGGCAGGAGTGACTAAGAGAGAAAATGGCCATTAAGCTGCTGGCCATTTGGAGCAGTGTGGAAAAGGATGCAGGCCCCAGACTGACCCTGCATATTAAGAACATAAAGCTGTCAAGGACTCAATAAAATGCTTGACTTCTGACTCAGCTGAACCTTTGTAGGAGTTAATGAAAACCAAAAGAACTGCAGATGCAGCAAATCAGGAACAAAAACAAAGTTGCTGGAAAAACTCAGCAGGTCTGGCAGCGTCTGTGAAGGGAAAAAGCAGAGTTAATGTTTCGGGTCCGGTAAACCTTCCTCAGAACCCGAAATGTTAACTCTGATTTTTCCTTCAGAGATGCTGCCAGACCTGCTGGGCTTTTTCAGCAACTTTGTTTTTGTTTGCGTTTTGTAAGAGTTAGTCAGGCTTCAGGAATTCTTAGCATTTAAACCCTGAGAAGAAGGCATGCATACAAACAGAGGTGAATCACCAGGAAATGAGAAGTATTTTTGTACTGATTTCAGCCAGATGAATGAACTTGCTGCTGCATTGAGGAGCTGCAGGGGTGCATCAAGTCTTTATCGCTTAAGCAGATGGCCACCATTCCAAGCATCTCCTGGACATTGGATCATACAACCAGGCTGCTTGGACCACACCTACTCAGTACAAAGTTGCAGCTGGAAAAGGGTGATGCATAAACACAAATAGAGGGTCATCGAGGTAATTCTGTAGCATCGTATGAACTGAAAGAGGGACCTTGAGTATCAAGAGGTCAAAGGAGAAACAACTGCGCTTACATTCTATGCCATTGTACTCTTAAGGGTTTAGGGCCAGTCTTAGAATGTCCCAAAATATGTTACTGATATCCTTGCTATGGTGGTCAATGGTTTGATTGATCAAGGTTTAATTGTTTTGGTATGGTCTTTGATCTATGTAATTATTTTATTGTTAGGCATTTGGGTGGGCATAAAATGTAATTAAAAACCGAAAATTGCCAGATAGAAAAACTTGTGACAAAAATAGAAATTGCTGGAGAAACTCAGCAGGTCTGGCAGCAGCTCTGGAGAGAAAGCAGAGTTCACATTTTGGGTCTAGTTACCCTTAACTTCAGAATAGTTCTGAAGCATTCAACTAAGTATCTCACAAAAGTTATAAGAGCCACGGTGATAGAGATAGTTTCTTGGCATGTGTAGAGTATTGACAAATGGACAGGAAACATATAGGATAAGAGATTCTTTTTCCAGGTTGGCGACCTGTATCAGTGGGGTTCCACAGAGATCAACGCTGGGACCACAGCTGTTTATAATATATATTAATGACTTGGAAGAATAAAGCGAATGTACTGTAGCCAAACTAGCAGACAACCCAAAAATACAGGGAAATTTAAGTGCAAGAGGAATACAGCTTACAGAGAGATATTGGGGTGGGTGTTATTTGGTAGTGATCAAGTGTGGGAGTCAGTTATCAGCAGCTATTAGGTGTGGAGCAGTTGGATTGGTTTCAAGAAGACATGAGTGTTGGCTGTACAGTGGAGGAAGGGAAGTTTAATGTCAATGGTTGGGTTGGTTAGAGGGTCTACTGTTAAAGTTACTAAGGAATTAGAGCAGGTTTTTGTTTTATCACTGTAAATGTTCAGATAAATTAGAACCATCCAAAGTCTCTGTCTCCAACTCAGATTTGAGGTCTTTTTTAGAAGGTTCCAAATACCAGCTAATTGTTCACAGGAGTTTCAGCTTTCTGGGCACTTAAATGAACTTCTGTGGGAACCTGTGGTGCACCTGTGGACTGATGACAGACTGGGTTCAGTTGCATCAAATATCCAAGGGGATTGAGTTAACACAGTGGAAAGGGGTTGAAATAGACACCCCTGCAATGGAACCAGCAAGGTTGGGAGTGCTACTTGTGAGCTGGAATTGGGTCCCACCCAACAATTTCAAAGACCTCTCAGTTGTAAACACAGGACAAAACTATCCAAACCTGACGTCAGCAAAGTGCAGTGTATTTGACGCTTAACTCTGCTGGACTTGGCCATGCTTATCCCAAGTCACAGTAAGATTTCAAGAATTAAAAGGAACTATGGGGAAAATAATCCTGTAAAATGTTACCAAGTTACTCAGTCAACATCTAAAAAGACAACAGATATTACCTTTTTGGGTACAATCTTTGTCAGAATTGATGCTTCTTTTCACATTTTTGCTATTTGCAGATTTGCCTTTTTGTCAGTGAAGAGAACCACTAAGTCTGAAAAGCTGTTTTGGATATTTTAATTGTTTAGAGCTGAAATTTATTTGTGTTTATAATGTCTTCAGATATCTCGTAAACTATGTGTGCAATGCAAATCTAAACAATTAGATTTACTGCAACATTGTCCACTTTTGCAAAGGAAGCTTAAGTTTGATAGGATCACCACAATGTTTCTTTTCAAATTAACTGTTTACATTTTTCTAGATTGAGAAAATGTCAGGTTCTGCATTATCAAGTTCAATCAGCCAAACAACAAAAAATTGGATTTAATCTAAATCAGCATCTTGATGAGTTTTATGGTTCTTATTCTAATCTCTGAAAAATCTCATTGTTAAAAGGATTTCTCAAATTGAACTATCGCCAGTCTACATCCAGATTTTTTTCTGTGAAGAGTTTTCTATCTTGCTGACTCTGTTGAGTTTTAATTTATAGATTTTTGTTGTCACACGTCCGGAAAATAAATTGGATATTTTTGACATAGTGTGATTATTAACTGCTGCTCATGTGAGACACAACAATAATGTTCATTACGCTCCCACTACAAGTAAAAGATTAATATGCATAAGAGTTAAAATGTAACCATGTGTCAGAAAGGGCTAAGAGAAAGCAAAACACTCATTAACAGCGGCTCATTATATTGTGGTTAAAGCTGAATCGAAAAACATTTGGGCTGGGCAAATATCAACCTCCCTTTTTGGTAGAGAAAAATATAGACATTTTGATCAACCATATGCTTTGCACTCTTAAGTTAGCTCCAACACTTTGTTTAATGGCATGAATCCTACATAAATTACTAAGTGATACCATTACTACAACATCTACACTCTTCCTATTTCATTATTCATCACATAGAAATTTTGGTACAATTTTTTTTATCATCCACGAAGCTCATAATTATATTTAAGCGTTTCAAAGTCAAACCGCTCAAATCTATTTTCCATTTGACAATTATGGATCGCACATTCTCCTCTATGGAAATAGACTTGGTTGCATATTGCGAATTGTCAAGTTTAGGATTCTGGAGGTATGACTCCAATTTAATCAGCAAGCTTGTCAGCAAAGCTTTCTTTTTTTTTAAATTTCACCTACATTTCCTAATCAACTTGCTCAGAAATGTTATTACGCACCTCTGGACCAGGTAGGAATTGTACCCAGGCCTCCTGGTCCAAAGGTAGTGATACTATACTACTACTGCACCACAAAAGGGCCCCTATACAATGCACATTCAGTCCAGGTGAATGTATGACAGGGACACCTGGGGATCCTCTTGATCTGCAGTCAAGTGTTCTACCACTGAGCTATACCCCCACTAGTAGAGCTTTCATAAACTCGCTTATCAAACTGTGTTTACCCTATCTGTTATCACTTTGATTTGCACCATTATTTAGAGGCACGTAGGTTGAATCCCAGACTAGCTAGTTAATCAACACTAGCCTCATGGAATTCTGCAAAGCCATTTATCTCAGGACAGCGTAACCAAGTCTGACTTGAAGGATCAATTTTGTTCCAATATCTCATTGATTGGGCATGAACAGAGATTTCCAATGGGAGATAAGATTTTAAATTTTAAAAAAATGCTTACTTTCATGTTCAGCCCTTTCTTCTTGATAATTTATTTTATGCACAGGCATGCCTGTGCACCATTAGTTTATATCCCTCATACCTATTCTCTCTTGACTATTAGGGAATTGGTGACAAAATTAATTAGATTAACCAAGTAATAGATAACCAAGGTAGGACTATATCAAATGGAAGGAGATGGAGGCTCAAGAGGCTTTCCAAAAAAATACATTAAATAAACATTCAAGTTGGTGATGTCAGAAACACAAATGTCATGATGATGGATTAGAAAAACCAAAGTACCATGACCATTGTTAACTTTTGGCCTGAAAGTTTTTTTTTAATATATATAATAAAAGTCTGTTAAAGCCAAAGAATGACTGCAGATGTAAATACATTTGCTGCCTGGCAAAGTCCTCAATGGGTTCCATGGACTGTCACATGTGTAGAATATCAAGGAAACTTCAAGAAGAGAAACATAAAAGGAACTTGTGTTTGGTGTTCAAGGCGTATACAAAATAAAGGGTTAAAAACCGCAGCACTAGTCTGTGTTTTAGCAATCAGATGTCCCAGTATGTAGACAGGTACGCTGTGAGAGTCACAACTCTGACAATAGCCATTTAGACACCCCGGCACTGCAGGTTAGAAGGGAAAGCTGCTGCCAGTCAGTTACTGTGAAAGGACCAAATAGTTTCAATCAATCTACAAAGTTCGGAGTTATAAAATAGACTGTCCAGCCAGCAATATTAACACAACATGTAATGTCCACTGATCACATTTAACTATCTGTTCTTCACAAACAATTCAGAGACCGATCCATACTTTTTTTTTACAATGTTTATCTTTTTAAAAATCACCTGTTTCAAATTTATCTGGACATGTCTTATGCTACTATTTGGGGGTAGTTAACTCAGTTGGCTGCATGACTGGTTTGTTATGCAGAGTGATGCCAATAACACAGGTTTAATTCCCACATCAGATGAGGTTTGCAGGAAGGATTCTCTTTCTTAACATCTTCCCTCACCTAAAGCAAGATGATCCTCATATTAAGCCACCACCAGTCATCTCCCTCAAATGAGAGAGCTGCCCTACGATCCTCTGAGACAATGGCAACTTTACCTTTGCATTGTTATTGTCTGCTACATTTAGTAATTAATAGACCAATTCTTTCCATGAATTCCAGAAAGCCCGCTTAAGCTGTCTCCTTTGAAAACTTTAGTTCATTTGAGTCTGGGAGAAGGTATCCACAAGGGACTGGATCATTTTAAAATCACCTTTTTGTGATCAACAAAGGAGGAATGGTGAATAACCAAAAGAGCCAATTCACCCCTTCTCACTTGGATTCAATCTGAAACTGTAACAAACTGGGGAGCCTTGCCCATGAACTCATAATATCAGCATGGACTCCTGCATTTACCATGGCTAATTCACCTAACCTGCACATCCTTGGACAATATGGGCAATTTAGCATCACAAGTTCACCTAATTTGCATATTTTTTGGACTCTGGTTGGAAACAAGAGCAACTGGCAGAAACCCACACGTACACAGGGAGCATGTGCACACTCCACACAGTTAGCTGTTCAATGCTGGAACCAAAGCTAGTCTCTGGCACTGTGAGGCAGCAGCACTAACCACTGTACCATCATGCCTCCCTGGTCCAGGATATCACAAGTAGGTCAGAGGCAAGGAATTCTGCACTAAATAACTCTCCTTTCTCCCCAAAGCCAGTCAACCATCTACAACACACTAGCCAGGAACCTGATAGAATACTCCCACTTGCTCAGATGTGTGCAGCTCCAACAACACTCAAGCAACTCAATACCATTCAGGACAATGTAGTCCATTTGATTGGCATCACATTCACTCCCTCTACCATTGACGTTCAGTAACAGCAGTGCATACCATCCACAACAGATATTCACCAAACATCCCGAGATAGCATCTTCCTAACTCATGACCACCACCAACTAAAAGGAGAAGGGCAGCAGGTAGATGGGAACATCACCACCTGCAAGTTCTCCTCCAAGCCTCTCACCATCCTGACTTGGAGATATATTGTCATTCGTTCACTGTCACTGGATCAAATTCTGGAACTCCCTCCCGAACAGAATTGTGTGTGTACCTATGCCATATGGACTGTAGTAGTTTAAGAAGGCAGCTCACCACAACTTTCTCAAGGGCAGCTAGGAATGTGCAATAAATGATGGTGCCCAGTCAGTGATTCCCACATTCCATGAATTAATAAGAAAATTTGCAGTGGCATCAGTCACTTCAAATATCCCACGTTTCTCTTTATCTACTTTAATGATGCCACAAAGTAGGGATTTAACAACAGCATCTTTCTGTGAGATGAATAGTATATTTCTGATTCTTTTGCATAAGTACTTGATCTTCTCAAAATGGTCTCAGTATTTTAAATCAACCAGTTCAGACATGTTGTGACACATTTCTGACACAGGTGAGACTTGACCCCAGACCTTTTAGCCACAGGCTGGACATACCACTGTGCCTCAAAAGCACCCATTTAATATCTTCTTAGCCTTCGACTGGATGAAGTTAAGCTTTACAGAAATTGTTAAGACATTTAGTTCACAGTAGAGTGAAGATACTGAAGAATGATTATGATCAAATTCACATAGTTCAAATGCCAAAATCTCTCCATGTAATATAAAATCAGTGAACACTGCATTACCCAACTCTAATGACTCATCAGGCCTGACATGGAGAAGATTTGCTGGCTCATCCCTTTTGTATTCCAACCTTCCTGAGCTACCTGTTGGATGCTAGATTTCTCAGCTTTTTCTGACTGTTTCACAGTTTTAAACATCAATTTATTCATCAATGTTTGCCTGGTTGCCTAAAATGGCAATAGTTTAAGCCATTTTATTCAAATTCCTTAGTGGTGTGGTGTTACTTTCTGTATCCCTGAGCTATGAGGTCCAGGTTTAAGTCTCATTTTTTCCAGAAGTGTGTCTGAGAAAGCTGATTAAAAATAACTACTCACAATTCTTTTCAATTTCCATGGATCACCAGTTGAAGTTGAGTTGCTAATTAAGCCTGAATGGAGGTTGGTCCCTCTTTAAAACTGGCTCCATGCAAAAGGAAAAGTCATTATAATCTTACAGTGGAAATATTTGATGCTAAGCATTTTCATAGGTTCCTCCATAGTCTAAGGCTTCTGATACACATTTTAACGTGACTATTCCCTTGGTAAAACGAGGAAAAATAAAATTCAATATAAATGCATATCTTCTTGTAGGAATGCTAAACATGACTATCAGAATTTAAGATCACCAAATAATGGATTGGTTCTTGATTATCAAGGGGATCAAGGGTTACAGGGAGAAAGCAGGAGAATGGGGTTGAGGAAATTATCAGCCTTGATTGATTGGCAGAGCAGACTCGATGGGCCAAATGGCCTAATTTCTGCTCCTATGTCTTATGGTCTTATGTCTTATAATCGTTGTTTTTCTTTCACAATGAATCCAGCTGAGAGCTTTTCTTAAAAAAAATTGGCAAAGTCAGAGAAATTTTTGTTTTCTGATCAAATTGAAGTCAACATTTTACTGTTTTATTCATACCAAACATTATTTAATCATAGTATTTGTCTTGGGCCTTCTCTATTGGTAGTTCACCATCTCTCATAATCTTTTCAGCAGATCCATTAATTTAGCAAGTATTCAAAATAATTCATATTCCATTGCTTGTATAGCTATGAAGCAGATTTGTCCGTTTCCAGCCCTTCCCAGTAACACAATATAGTATAGCAAAAGCTCAGCTTTGTATTTTGCTAACAACCTGCACAGTATAGATTGTATTGTCATTGGTAATTGTACATTGTACATTGTCAATGTAATTGTTGGGTCACTAGAACTGTGGTTTACCTACTTGCCCTCTGGAACCAATTGATAAAAAGATCATTTGATTTTTATTGTCTTCTAAGTGCAAATAATGAGTGAAATTAATGAAGTTTTGAAAAATATGCTTCTAGATAGCTTCAAAAGTCATCAATTAACTGATTTTAATTATCTTTAAATTTGTATTAAACTTGTTAGAAATGGCACATGGCCACAGGCAGAGAAACTTCAGAACAGCATACATGGCTGCCTGTAAGAGGAGGAAGAAAGAAGAGACAAGGCAATATAGGAGTCTTAAGGTTATATATGTCATTCTCAAACAGGTATTCAGCATTAGAGTAACAGCACCTTGAATGAGTGCAGTACAGTACATGGTAGCAACATGTAAGAGACCTTCTAGAGGATAACATCAAAGAGTAGGGTTGGAGTTGTATGAGATTCCATAATTATGGAACGGACAGGAATTCCTGTCACCGTTAATTCTGAGTCCCGCATGATATGTTGTCTCCCTGTCGCCCATGCAATGTACATCATGGAAAGGACCTGTTGAAATCTGTTGAGTTAATTGACCAATTATTTGTTGTCGTGGAGTTTTGTGAAGCAACTGAGGTAAATGTGAACTTGCCTGTTTAATTTAAAATCCAAACTTGATCATTTTACTTAATTAATATAAATGTAGTCGTATCATTAATCTTTGCATTTTTCAAAACTTGGAGTGCAATATGTTAGCTTACTTGTCAGCCATATCTCGGTTTATAGGATTTGCAATAATATTCTGAGCTCAATTCTTAATCTTGGGCTTGAGTATAAAATCGAGGTTTTAAGTCCAGTAGAATACTGAGGAAGTGCTGCTCTGTTGGAGGTGCCATTTGTCAAAAGGAACGTTAATTCAAGGCCCTAAAATGCCTGCTTGGTTCACTTCAAATTGTCTTACTACGGTATATTGAAGAGGAATAGAGGATTTATCCCCAATTTCCTGGCTATTTTTTTCCCCAATATTGTTTGTGGGAGTTTGCTGTGTGTAATTCTACTGTGCAAAAGTACATTATAAAATTTCAAAATTACTTCATTGGCTGCAAAATGCTTTGAAATGTCTGGTGGTCACAAAAGTGCTATTAATACAAGTCTTTTCTTGTGAGTGTAGGATAAATTGCCAGGTTTCTCTTTCCTGCATGAAAAATTAGCTTACAGATATTGGACAATAGCCTAAACAAGAACTTATCTATGGGTAATATAACCTGTTTCGTTAGCTTTTATCAACAGGTTCCGTATGGAATCAATGTTATGTTTATCAGATATTGACAATAGATTGTAAAAAGCATTAGAAAAAAATATTGATTTGAACAAAGTGATGGCAAATGTCTGATTTAATATTCATATAATATCAATAAGCTATTAGTATCCATTTCCAACCTATTGTCCCTCATTAACATGTTGAATCTTTGAAAGAAATGCTCTTGCCATCACAAATAAAGCAAGAGAAAGTGAAAGGGCTGATGTAATGGTCAACGTGAAATTAGTTCTCATGGTCTATTGAATTGGATGAAGAGGGTGGAAGGAAGACAAAAATGCATTTTCTGAAGAAAGGTCCTGACCCGAAACATCAACTTTCCTGCTCCTGTGATGCTGCCTGGCCTGCTGTGTTCCTCCAGCTCCACACTGTGTTGTCTCTGACTCCAGCATCGGCAGTTCTTGCTCTCTGCAAAACATATTTCAGTGCTTTTTTTTTCCATGAAACACTGAGACTTACTGATATGGCATGCTTATTTTATTACATCTGACAAAGTTCATTTGTTCTAACTTTGCAACGGCTTCTTCAAAATTTTAGTATGACACATACCTTCAAAATTCAGAAGATGCTATGTAGATTCTATTCTCTGCCTTCTAAGTTGATTTATTTTAGTCAGAATGAGAGTTAAGATGCTGCTCTGGGCTCAACCAATTGACTGGCTGGAAAGTGCATCAGTGTAGCAGAGCTAATCTCTGATGGTGACCATGCTGATATTCACTTTCTGTATTTTGTCACTTGAGCAAGATACAAGAAGTTTTGTGGAGTCTTTGAAGTTGTACACTTGCAGGAGTCAGCCCTATCAGGAGAATACTAAAGAGTATCAAGTAGAGAACTATATAGTTTTTCTCTCACATCCTTCAAAGACTCTGGTGTCACTTGACATGGGTATAAACATGGTGATTTGATTATTTATAGCCTCTATATCTTTGGAAGGTAGATCATGTGGAGTATAAACACTGGCATCGACTAGATGGGTCAAATGACTAGTCTCTATGCTTTTCTTTGTAATTCTGTAACATGAACTTTGTCTTCCTCCTGTTGATCTGCTCAAGATGCTACAATTATATCCATACTGTTTTTAACTCATGGTTGTAATTTACTTCAAACTGTAATACATGTTGTGATAAATGGGCACTTGTATATCATCGATGCAAAAATACCTAAGAACACTTTGAAAAGTGAGAGTGTACCTAGCTTTGAGATTCAATCACATATGTAGAGCTTACATCACGTAAAGACATCCAGCCTGAAATGATGCAGAGCCATTGTTTTAAAACAATCAGTATTATAGATATCATTAAAACAGAAAGTGCTGGACAAGCTTATCAGCAGCACCTGCGGAGAGGAAAACGGTTAATGTTTTGAGTTCAGTGACCCTGAGTCAGAACTGATAGCATCTAGGAAATTGACTTGCAACATTACTTCTATTCTTTTCCCTTCACAGATGCTGCCAGACCTGGCCTTATCCAGCAATTTCTGTTTTTGCTTCAGTTGTGCAGCATCCATAGTTCTTTGTTTGATATTTTAATTAACCTGTTCAGACATGTTATGGTACATCTCTAGAGCAGGTGGGACGTGAACCTCAGTCTTCTGATAAAGAGAGAAAGGTTTACTGCCACTGCGCTACAAGTGCTCCCACCACCCCCAATCAGCAATAAATATTTGTCAACTCCAACTTTCACCATCTGACCATTTGTTTATATTAAGCCATCATTACTTGTTTCCACCTTTATTTTATTAAAGGCAAATAATTCCTCCCTAAATGAAACAAAAAGTGCAGATATATTACATTTATATCACCACCAAACAACACAGCACATTTTTATATCTCTGGGCATCATCTTGTATGATCTTACTTTGCATTACCAACGTTTCCAAATGCAATATTGTAGACAGTATTTTAAATACGGGGATAAAAATTTGCAAGCTGACTTGAGAGGTGTAAAACTATTTTTTAAAATAATGAGATACATTTCTATTTAGCTCATTTTGCAACTAATGATTTCCAGCTGCATTCCTAAAATTTGCCTACACTATTTTAGAAAAGAAAATCAAGATGGGTTCCTGAATGTAGTCATATACTTAGAATATGCTGCTGGTGTTATTTGTCAAATTTATAAAAATGATGCCAGAATGCAGATTTGAAATTTGTGATAATATATTTAAATCTATTTTAATTTATGAAACAACTATGTAAATTGGATGCAGGTATAACAAAATCAATCTAAAGATGTTAACTGTCACAGTTAACCTGTACTACACAGACGGCTTATTGTGTGACAATATGGTGATATACTAGACCATGGGCACCAGAATGTCTTTTGATAGAGTCATAG
Organism: Rhincodon typus; assembly: GCF_021869965.1. NCBI lineage: Eukaryota > Metazoa > Chordata > Chondrichthyes > Orectolobiformes > Rhincodontidae > Rhincodon > Rhincodon typus. Next base: position 28,989,545 of record NC_063345.1, on the reverse strand, counting down.
AGATGTACAGGACAGAAAGAGACCCTTCGGTCCAACTCATCCATGCCAACTGGATATCCTAAATTATTTTAGTCCCATTTGCCAGCATTTGGTTATATCCCTCTATACCCTTCCTATTCATTTACCCATCCCGACACCTTTTAAATATTGTACCAGCCTACACCACTGCCTCTGGCAGATCATTCCATATCCTCACCACTCTGTTTGAAACAATTGTCCATTAGGTCCCTTTTAAATCTTTCCCTCTCACCTTAAACCTATGCCCTATAGTTTTGGACTTCCCTATCCTGGGAAAAAGACCTTGGCTGTTCATCCTATCCATGCCCCTCATGATTTTATAAATCTCTATAAGGTTACCCCTCAGCCTCTGAGGCTCCAGGGAAAATAGCCCCAGTCTATTCAGCATCTCCCTATAACTCAAACACTTCAATCCTGACAACATCCTTGTAAATCTTTTCTGCACCTTTTCTAGCTTAACAACTCTTTCCTATAGCAAGAAGACAGCATTGAACACAGCATTCCAATAGTGGCCTAATTAATGTCCCCTATAGCTGCAACATGAATCCCAATTCCTGCACTCATTGCATTGACCAATAAAGGCAACTGTGCCAAACACCTTCTTCACCACTGTCTACCTGCAACTCCACCTTTAAGGCACTAAGAACCTGCACCCCAGGTCACTTTGTTTGGCAACACTGTCCAGGACCTACTAATAAATGGATAAGACCTACTCTGATTTGCCTTTCCGAAATGCAGCACTTCACATTTATCTAAATTAAACTCCATCTGCCACTGATCAGGGATCTTGTATCCCTACCTTTGAGCCAAAGTGGCTATGTTCAAGTTTCACTTGCTCCAGATGTGCATCATAACACGTCTGAACAAGGTGATTAAATAATTATTCTCTGTTCAATCCTTGCTTTATGCTGAGTTTTCTGACAAACAGATTCAACATCATCTGTTTCTGATTGCTAAACTGTGGTGCAGTTGTGGAATGCACAGGTGATTGGGCTCCATGGTGTTACATTCAGCATTCAGGTACTTGTTCTCTTAGCTTGTGAAGAATGATTACTTGGCCGAAGTACTGAAGAGTTGCTTTTGACGCTGGATTTGTCTTCCATCATGTTTAATACTTTTACAACAGGAGAAAAGAAATTGGAATGGGTATGTGAGAAAATCCCGATCATCTTAAAGATAATTTTATTTCAAGAAAAAGATGAACGTGGTGTATGACTATCAATAAGATGACTTTTTTGAAGGCATCTTCTCCTAACTTGATGTAATCTACTTGATCACACATGCCTTACATTTTAATTAAAATGCATTCAATTTATAACCAATCAAGTTTATTGAAACCATAATGGTTTAGCCTTTATTTTAATTGATTTTGCTTATTTTGTTTTTCGTTAACATTTGTGATCTCATGAGAACCTACATGGCAATTATTTATATCTTCATGTTTTCTTTTACCTCAGCACAAGAATAATATTAATGGTGGTCACTTTGTCTAAGTTCTTTGGAAAGAATGTACCTATCGATGGATATCAGGCAGGCTAGGTGTGTGGGAGGTTTTTGTGAATACTAATCAGAACAGGCAGATCCACATCTGTAGGTAGAAATGGGCAGCTTTCAATTTGAATACCAATTAGTGCACACAAAACCTCTCTTACAAAGGAAAAAAATGCAACAGATTTTGAAATATAAATATAATGCATGGATGCTTAACTAATAACCTTGGATATCTCTTTGCCTAAGAAATGCCAGTATTGTTCCTTTCAATTTTAATGTGCCATGCTTTCAATGATATGGGTTAATCATCAAAAGGTTCATTCATATCTTCTGTCAAGAAGTCAGTGATCATTTATGCAAATATGCTTGAACTTTGTTGACACTTACTATTGGAGTTAGTGACAATTGATAGAGATTAATGAGAGCAACAGTCTGTTTCAGCCTGAAATTTGTCTCAGTCTCCTTTCCAGTTTGCTGCAATGCTAATCTAATGCTACTGGGCGAATGGCATGGATCATCACCTTCCTTGCAACCCTTACATTCACTTCAATTCAACAAGCATGAAGAAAAGATTTAGGTGAAAGACTGGTCCACTGCTTACTTACAGATTTTTGCCAATCATGTTTTAGGTCCTTCCCTGAATAAATGTTGTGCTTTTTATATATTTTCCAGGCTTTCAAATGCTTTCCCCACATTCAGAAGCTTTAAATATGTCTTCCCTTTCAAAGTCGTTTGCATACAATTTTCCAGGCCCATTGTTAGAGTGCTTCCTAAAAACATTCAAATCTGCATCTGAACCAGAGTGAGATAATTTTAGAAAATCCATTCAGAAAGTAGACAATTACCTAAATTTGTTATTTGTGGAAAAATAATTGCCTCAAGTGAAACTCGGACAAATGCACAAAATGTTGCAAAGTCATGCCAGCCCCCTCAACATCTGGAAGAAAACAGGTTAGAATTTCAGACAACTAGTAAGGGCAGGTTGTTGAGCATATGGATAAGATATGCTGTGTAATTTATGTTTTTTTCATCACATGTTCACTTAGCATATCTGAATATCAAAATATTTTGCGTGCTCTTTTTATGCAAATACTGCACAGGTGTTGATCCCTTTGTCAAGTATATGTGACTTAGATAATAAATAACACAAAAAAATGCTGCTCCGATCATAGAACTGTTGTATAGAGGGAGGCCATTCAGCCGTTTGACCCTTCTAATAAATATCTTCTGTACACTTTCTAAAGCCTTTCTATGTCCTTCCTAAAACAGAGTGCCCAGGATTTGGACATTATTTTCCAGTTGAGACTGAAATATTAAAATAGGACAAATCCAATCCAGTCATTTACTGTCCATCAGTCTCCTGTCAATCAGCAAAAGGATGGAAGGTAACCTTGATTGTGCTATCAATGCAAAAGTTACCCAGCAATAATCTGCTCACTAAAATCAGACCAAATTTAGCATCAGGGAACCATTGCAAAATGGAAAACAATGGGATTAAGGTCGAAGACTTGATAAAATATAAAAAGATTGGCCAGTGTAGGGGTTTGGTTTAGAGTCAGTTATACAGCTGACACATGTGGTTCGAATTGCTCCCATCCTCTGGTTCTGAACACTGGACTTATTTATCAGGATGTCATGAAAAGTCAGCAGACACATGTTTGAGGGCAAAAGAATCTGTGCGTTTATTTATGTACAGAAAGGTAGCACAACGGTACAAGAAAAGGTAACTCAGCAATGCAAGGCAAGCTAAAACAAGTATTCACTATTATACAGTATGCATTGTTTGTTAAAGGATACTATTAATTCAAATTACTTTATTAGAATCACAATCCACTGATACTACTTGTCTCCCACTACTAACCAAGCTAGAACTCTGTGGTCTTGAGATTATGATCACCAATTTGAACACAATTTTGAAGTTCGCCTGCTATGGTTGCTCTGGCTTAACGTACCCTGAGCGTGGTAGAGGACTTTGAGCTATGTAACAGTTCAGTCTGGGTTGAGTCCGCTATCTGTCAGGTAAGCACTTGAGCTTTCTTTGCTTTTGCTGGTTTGTCAGGCTCAGTCTTCACCTTAGTTTGTGTTTGAGGATTTGTAGGTTCAGTCAGGTCAGTTGGTGATTCAAATTTTTCTCCGTCTTGGTTCTGGTTAGCATTGTCGGTCGTGGCAGTTGTTGAGGTTTGCTGTTGGTGTTTCTGTCTCCTGGTTCAGAAGTTTTTGGTTTGAATACCCTGGTTTGGAAACCTCTCGATGTGAGATCAGGCCTTTAGTTATACTAAACAAAAACCAAAAGAATTGTGGATGCTGTAAATCAGGAACAAAAACAAAGTTGCTGGAAAAGACCCTGAACTACCTGTTGCCTGCCACTTCAATGCACCACACTGCTCCCTGGCCAACATCTCTGTCTCTGGCTTGCTGCAGTGTTCCAGTGAAGCCCAACGCAAACTGGAGGAACAACACCTCATTTTCCGCTTGGGGACCCTATAGCCCTCCGGACCCAATATTGAGTTCAATAATTTTAGGGCCTAAACTCTCCCATGTCCCAGCCCCCTACCCCACACACCAGGCCTTGTTACCACATTGCCTGCCATTACACACCCCCTGTTGTTAATCACTAACAGTCCCCATTAACAACTATTCACCTTCCCAACCTGATCGTTAGCAACTCCTTTGTCCAACTGTCTGTCTCTCTCTCTTTGGGCTCTATCCTATCGTTTACTCCCTACCCCACCCACCTCCCTATTTTCTGCATATAAACTGACATTTTCCCAGCCACCATCAGTTCTGAGGAAGGGTCACCGGACCCGAAATGTTAACTCTGTTTTCTCCTCCACAGATGCTGCCAGACCTGCTGAGCTTTTCCAGCAACTTTGTTTTTGTTCCTTTAGATATACTAGTTTCAGGGCTTCCAAATCTCCCTGTCAAATCTTGTTGATTAATCTCTTTGAGAACTTGATTGATTTAATTGGATTCCTGATGTTTAGACAAGGTGTTAATGGTGTTAAACTTTGACTGATGTTGGCTGCTGATGATTACCACAGCTACTCTCCTGGCTCCACACTGTCTGTATGAATCTGTATCTTCTTTGAGTTGTGTGGCCAGAGGTGTGAAAACCATCTTCGAGCTGGATTCCTTTGATTTTGGTTTGATAGTCAGGGATGCAAGGTGTAAATTGTAAATGCAAGATGTTAGCTTGAGACAATGTACCCCGCTGACTGACATTCCTTTGTAATGGCCTCCAGGCCCTGTTCAAACATCTGCTGGTGGTTTGTTTACCCCTCTGTAGACCTAGTACAGTTGTTTTTAAGTTTTAAAAGTCAGAGCTTTGTCCATGTATTTCCAATACTGGGCAATTTTGCAAAATATTACATCAGTAAAATTATGGAAAATCCAAAGGTTTATCAGTAAATTAAGAGCAAAAGGATGACTAAGAAAAGGATTGGTGTCATCGGAGACGCACATAGTAATTTATGCATAGATGCAGATGATACGGTCAGGGTTCCAAATGAATATTTTGTCTGAAGTGTTTGCTGACAGCAAGAATCCACTGATAATTGCCAATTTTTCATACTCACCTCCAATTTTTCTCATTCTGCATATATATGTGCTCATTAGAAAAGACAACATTTTTTTTAAAAAAAAGGTCGTTTACTTTGTAGACAAACAGGAGGCTGGAAGAACACGGGAAGCCTGCAGCATCTGGAGGAAAGGAGCAGTCAATGTTTCGGGTACTACCCTTCTTCGGTCTTCCTGATGCTGCTTGGCTTGCTGTGTTTTTCCAGCCTCCTGTTTGTCTACCTTGGATTCCAACATCTGCAGTTATTTTGTCACTTTGCTTGGCACTTTTTCACATTTAGTAATATACCCTTTCATTCATTCTTTTAAATTGACTTGTAGCTGTTTATCACTTTTTAAAAAATGTATCTTGGGTGTAAGAAAACACAGCCTATTTTGGCTGTCTTCACAAAGGAGTGAAATGGTGCTGACACGCTATTTAAAGAGAAAGAGTGTGAAATACTTGATAAGGAGAGTGAGAAGGGAAGTACTGGAGCAACTGATATTCTTGAAGGTGAAGAAAATCCTCATGACCTCATGAATTGTATCACAGACTGTTTAAAAAATGTGAGGGGATAAAACTAACACTCTGAGAAATGCTGGCGGTAAAGAGAGTTGAAGGTCAGTGAACATTGGATCACTATTCAAAAGGAATACAAGGAATAGGTTCATCAATTATAGGCCAACCAAGTCTGATCTCAGTGTGGGGAAATCATTATAAACAATACTGAGATTTAGGTTTAGCTGTTACTTGAAAAAGAATAAATAATCAGCCTCGTTTTGTTAAAGGAATATCATGTCATACTAACCCTTTTGAATTTTTTGGGGACACAACACAGTGGATTCATGAGATTGATGAGCATTACACAGTCAATATTGTCCAGATGGATTTTAGTGACACATGTGATGTAACATCCACGTAGCAGGCTACACATAAAAAAAACTAAATCATACAATCCTTACAGTGTGGAAGCAGGCCATTTGACCCATCAAATACACACCAGCCCTCCAAACAGCATTCCACCCAGACCTCTATTCTATCCCTGTAACCCTGCATTTTCCATGGTTAATCCACTGAGCCTGCACATTCTCCCTGTGTCTGCAAGGGTTTCTTCCCACAGTTCAAACGTGTGCACATTATGTGGATTGCCATGTGAAATTGCCCATTGTGCCCAGGGATGTGCAGGCTCGGTGGATTAACCATGGGAAATGCAGGGTTACAAACAGTTGCCTGTGGCTGGAATCAAACCCAGGCCCCTGTTGCTGTGAGACAGCAGCACTAACCATGGAGCTACCATGCTGCTCCAAAAGCTCACAGGGTATCGGGAATGTGATGATGTTGATCCAAAATTGGCCCAATGACAGAAAACAAGGGGAAATAGTGGTTTCCAGTGGTTTTCAGTATTGTGTTCCTTACTGTTTGTGGACTTAATTAGGTGGAAGAAAACAATAAGGGACTTTGATAATGTGGGGTTGGGAAGACCTGTTTTCCTGAGTGAAGATGTCAATTATCAGGGGGCACAAATTGAATGTGACTGGTAAGAAGATTAGAGGGATTTTAAGGATAAACCTTTCACCCAGAGGATGGTTGGTGTCTTGAATTCGCTGACAGTTTGGTGGTTGAGGCAGAAACTCTGAATTCATTTAATTGGAACCTGAAGTACTGTAACCTGCAATACTATGGGCATGGTGCTGCAAATTGGGATTAGAATGGGCAGTTAACTTATTCTGCCTGCACAGACATGAATGTTCTCTTTCTGTGCTTAATGCTTTGATGGAGTTATTGGAAAGATGTTAAAAGAAAATGGTTGTGGATGTTGTAGTCCAATCATTAGAGCCCCAGGACAAAACTCTGGGGGTAATTCAGGGCAGCATTCTATGCCAATCTATTTTGAGCTGCTTTATCAATGACCTTCTCTCCATTGTAAAATGTAAAATGAGAATGTTTGGCAGCATCTGTGGAAGGAAAGCAGAATTAATGTTTTGAGTCAGACAACACTTTTTGAGAATTCATTGCAGCTCGGAAAAGTTGACATAAATTCTGATGAAAGAGGTTGTGGGGTTGAAAGAAGTGAGCAGATAGGCAGAGACAAAACCCAGAGAAAGAGCTAGAAGGGTCGGCAGAGAAAGGAATAGTTGACAGTAAGCCAGGAATGGAGAAAAGTTGTTAATGGGGACCATAAGTAGGCTAAAACGGTTTGAAAGCAGCGCATTTCATGACAAGGCGTGAGTGTGGGGATGGGTAAAGGACTAGAATGGAATTGTTCAAGCTCTAAAATTATTGAACGCAATATTGAGGCCTGAAGGCTGCAGGGTCCCCAAGCAGAAGATGAGATGCTATTCGCAGGAGGACTTCAGCAACCTTGAGATGGAATTTTGGTTGGGGAACATGGTGGAGTGTTGAAATGGCAGGCAACTGGAAGCTTGGGGGTCATTTTTAAAGGACAAGACATAGGTGTTCCACAAAAGCAGTCACTTAGTCTCTGTTTTGTCTCCCCATTGTAGAGGATACTATATTATGAGTGGCAAATACAATAGATTAGGTTGAGTGAAGTGCAGGTAAATCATTACTTCACCTGGAAGGTGTGTCTGGGGCCTTAAATTGTGAGGAGGGAGGAGGTACATAAATACACGATGCACCTTCTGAGTTTGCATGGAAAGGGGCAGTGGGGGTGTGGAGTGGTGTTGGAAGTGGAGGAGGACTGGACCAGGGTGTTCCAGAGGGTATGGTTCCTGTGGAATGCTGACAAGAGAGGGGAAGGGAATATGTGCTGGTGGTGGCATTATCGTTGGTAGTAGAAATGGAAGCTTATGATAATGAGACAACAAGGTGTAGAGCTGGATGAACACAGCAGGCCAGGCAGCATCAGAGGAGCAGGAAAGCTGACGTTTCGGATCTGGACCCTTCTTCAGAAATTT
>NC_063345.1:28914010-28971562 GCF_021869965.1 Rhincodon typus | reverse complement strand
CTCGGATTCTCCAGCATCTGCAGTTCCAACTATCTCTCATACTCAAATGTCAACAGTGCAATGTAAAACAAGGAGAACAATTAACATACAGATGAGATATCTGCAGACAAAATACAGTCAAGTGTGGAATCCACACTTCCAGAAGGTTACACAACAAGAAGACCGGAAAAAGTTGCCAAATAACCGAAGTGATGAATGGGCTCTTTTACCTGTAAATTTAACTTTCCCTATTTGTGTATAGTTGATTATGCTCTTACCCAATGTTTATGTCTTTTCACTTGTAGTATGCAAGTGCCACCTTTGGAAAATAAAAGAATGTGCTATTATTACTTTTAGATGACATCCCTTTAAGAACTCAACATGCAAATGAGCCAACTACCCTGATGTTGTCACATGACCACCTCCTTGCATTAGAGCGCTGTCGGTTCAGCTTGTGTTTGGAAATTACTCTATCGAATATTTTAGTTTAGTTGTAAATAAATCAACTAGAGGTCATGAAGTAAATTGAATCCACATTATCTCATTTGTGTACCATTTAGATAACACAAAAGAAAACATTGCAAATCTGTCAATCCAAAGACTCTGAGGGCTTAGCAACAAGACAGAAGAAAGTCAGGTACTCCTTAAAGTTGTGGACCATCCAATAATTCATTTAAAAACAGAAAGAACTGCAGATGCTGTAAATCAGGAAAAAAAACAGAAGTAGCTGGAAAAGCTTAGCAGATCTGGCAGCATCTGTGAAGAAAAAATCAGAGCTAATGTTTTGGGTCCAATGAGGCAGGGTCATCAGACCCAAAATGTTAGCTCTGATTTTTCTACACAGATGCTGCCAGACTTTCTGACCTTTTCCAATAATTCATGTACCTAGAGGAGAAATAATTCATTTCTTTTTCACTCGAGAAATGTTACACCAATAATGGTTTATGTTTAAATGATTTACCACACTCCCCAACATAGGTTCTTTTTAGATTGACAAAGGGCTTCTCTTCTAAAAAGCTTCTCAGCTTTATATTCCCATTTGGATCAGAAGAGCAGCTTCATTTTTTTCTTCTGGCTTGGATTCTTTCCAGAGTCATTTCATTTTAATTTGTTCAGTGTGTCTGGAAGGGACATCTGTTTAAATTTGCACCTTTTATCGCAGCTGAAATGTGTGACTGCCTGTTTACACCAAGCTGTGGTTCCAGCTGCTGTCCAAAGATAATTTGTAGTTTCATTTTATAGTGCATTAAAAGTTACAAGACACTCTATCTCTGTTTTTGCTTTGTCTACCTTTGTGCTTGCTCTCACTGGTTTTTAGCAAATTTTTGACTCGGTCAGCCTTGGCATATATAAGTGGTGGTACAACTTCTGCATTAAGGAAAACTGGTTTTGGATGCTCATCACTTCAGCAATTTGAGTTAAGCTTTCTATCTGTCTAGGATATACAATAGCCAAGTTGTATGAGATTCTTTCCAGGCAGCTAATTTATATTGTTTGTTCTTGGTACTTATTGGAGATTTAAATACAGTTTGCCATGGAGTCAGGTTGCAAATGTATAAACTTAGTCGTTAAAAAATGAGAAAGTTGACACTTTCTCTTATTCAGTTATAATTAAAAGAAAAATCTGCTTGGTGAGTGCCACGCTACATGTATACAAATCCTGTTCCAATGGAAGTTACAGTCAGCATACAAGTCCATTCTTCTTGGCAATGCATTGAACTATACAAGCTATAATGTAGAATAAATACAGCCTAGAATACATCAGGGCCCACAAAACAAAAATAGTAATTGTCTTTCTTCTGCCATTTAAAAGAATTATACATTTAAATATTGGTTACAGTACTTGTTTCTGTTTCTGATATGTACAGTTCAGATGGGCATGTCATTTGTAGGATTATTTTGTGATCCTATACTATTTATGCTAAATCTTATTTGATGAAAATGTCGGTCAAGCATAGTATTATGATAATATAGCACTAATTCTCCCATCTGTGTTTTCATCTCACAAAGACCAACACTGGAAATGCTCAGTCGAACAGGCATGAATGACTGCAAATATACAATGCTCAGTACTGAATTTAGCCATTTAACTGATCAGTACTACACCAAATAATTTACTCTAAAAATGTAGGAGCAGAGAAAATATGAGTAGGAGTTGGCCATTTGATCCTTCGAACCTGCTCCACCATTCATTACGATCATCAGACTCAATAGCCTGTTCTAGCTTTTCCACCATATCCTTTGATCCCTTCAGCTCCAAGTGCTATATTCACCTCTTTCTTGAAATCATGCAATGTTTTGCCCTTGTCTGCGGTCTGTGGTGGCAAATTCTACAGGGTCGTGTGAACAAATTTCTCCTCACCTCAGTCTTAATTGGTTTATCCTGTATCTTTCAACTGTGATCCCTAGTTCTGCACTTCTCCATCATCTCCTTTCTACCTGCATCCAAATTGTATAGTCCTGGTAGAGTTTTATAGGTTTCTACAAGAATCACCTCTCATTCTTCAGCAAATATAATCCTAGATGAAGCAACCTCTCCTTATATGTCCATCTTGCTATCTCAGGAATTAATCTGGTAAACCTTTGTGACACTTTCGCTGTAGCAGGAACATCCTTCTTCAGATAAGGAGGCTAAAACTGCACACAGTTTTCCAGGTGTGGTCTCACCAAAGCTCTGTATAATTGCAGCAGGATACCCCTGCTCCTGTACTAGAAAGTCAACATACCATCTATCTTCTTGATCTCCTGCTGCCTCTTCATGCTTACCTTCAAAGACTGGTGTAAAAGGGCAGTCATGTCTTGCTGCACATTCCTCTCTCTCAATTTATAGTCATTCAGATAATAATCTGCTTCCCTGTTTTTGCTCCCAAAGTGGATAGCCTCCCATTTTGCTGCATCTGCCATGCATTTACCCACTCATTCACCATGTTCAAGACACACTGAAGCATCTCTACATCCTGCTCACAGCTCACGTTCCACCCAGCTTTATCTAATCTGCAAATTTGGAGATATTACATTTAGTTTCCTCATCTAAATCATTATTCTATATTTTGAATAGCTAGGTCTCAGCACTGATGCCCTTGGTACCCCACTAGTCACTGCCTGACATTCAGGAAAAGACCCATTTATTCCAATTCTTTGTCTCCTGTCTAACAATCATTTTTCTATCCATTTTAATATACTATCCCCAATACTATATGCTTTAATTTGACATGCTAATTTCATGTGGGGCATTTTGTTAAAAGCCTTCTGAAAGTCCAGAGAAATCACTTTCAGTGGTTCACCTCATCAATTCTATGAATTACATCCTTGAAGAATTTCAGTGGATTCGTCAAGTATGACTACCCTTTCATAAACCTATGATGACTTTGTCCAATCCTCCCACTATTTTCTAAGTGCTCAGCTGTGAAATCTTTTAAAATGGACTCTAGCATTTTCCCCACTTCCAACGTCAACAACTGATCTATAATTCATGGCTTTCTCTCTGTCGCCCAATTTAAGTCAAGGGGTTATATTAGTTAGCCTTCAATCTGTAGGAACTGTTGCAGAGTCTATAGAATCTTTATCGAGGGCCGCTTTCTTAGCTACACTGGAATATCAATTATCATGCCCTGGGGATTTATTGACTCAATTGGATCACTTTTTCCAACACTATTCCCTGACTAATGCTGATTTCCTTCACTTTGTCAATCCCACTAAACCCTATGTGCCCCAACCTTTCTGTTATGTTATTTATATCTTCCTTCGTGAACATAGAACCAAAATATTCTAATTATTTGATCATCCAAATATTTGTTCCCCTTATAAATTCCACTGTTTTGGAATCTAAAGGATCTACATTTGTCATCACCAGTCTTTTTTTCTTCCTTTCACATACCTGTAGAAACCTTTACAGTCAGTTTTTGTGTTCCCACAAGCCTGTACTTGTACTGCATCTTCCCTTCATTAATCAATCTCTTTGTCCTTCTGTGTTGAATTCTAAACTGCTGCCACACCTCAGGTCTGTTTATTTTTTCAGGCCAATTTATGTTTTTCTTCCTTGGAGCCAATACTACCTCTAATTCCCTTAGTCAGCCATGGTTTAGCCACCTATCCTGTTGAGATTTTGTGGCAGACTGGAATGAACAATTGTTGCAGTTCACCCATGCCATTTTTTGAATGTTTACCATTGCCTTTCTGCAGCCAATCCTTTAAATAATATCCCCCTATCTATCATAACCAATCCACACCTCATGCCGTTGTAGTTGCCTCTATTTAATTTCACGACCTTAGTCTCAGAATCAGCCACATCACTCTCCAACTTAATGTGGAATTCTATCATATTATGGTCACTCATCTCCAAGAGGCCTTGCACGACTGGATTGCCAATTATTCCCTTCTTATAAAACAGTACCCAGTCTAGGATGGCCTGATCTCTAATTGGTTCCTTTATGTAATGGCCCAGAAAATCATTCTGTTGACACTCCAAGAATCCTCCTCTGTGGTATTGTTACTAATTTGGCTTACCCAATCTAAATGCAGATTAAAGTCACCCATAATTACAGGTAATGAGTTGTAGAGCTGGATGAACACAGCAGGCGAAGCAGCATCAGAGCAGCAGGAAAACTGACGTTTCGGGTCTAGATCCTTCTTCAGAAATGGGGGAGGGGAAGGGAATTCTGAAATAAATAAGGAGAGAGGGGGAGGTGGATAAATGAGCAGATAGGTGGAGAGGAAACAGACAGGTCAAAGAGGTGGGGATGGAGCCAGTAAAGGTGAGTGTGGGTGGGGAGTTAGGGTGGGGATAGGTCGGTCCAGGGAGGACGGACAGGTCAAGGAGGTGGGATGAGGCTCGTGGGTAGGAGATAAGGGTGGGGTTTGAAGTGGGAGGAGTGGCTAGGTGGGAGGAAGGACAGACAGGTTAGGGAGGCGGGTACAAGCTGGGCTGGTTTTGGGATGCGGTTGGTGGAGGGGAGATTTTGAAGCTTGTGAAGCCCACATTGATACCATTGGGCTGCAGGGTTCCCAAACAAAATATGAGATACTGTTCCTGCAACCTTTGGGTGGCATTGTTGTGGCACCGCAGGAGGCCCAGGATGGACATGTCGTCCAAGGAGTGAGAGGGAGAGTTGAAACGGTTCGCGACTGGGAGGTGCAGTTGTTTGTTGCGAACCGAGTGTAGGTGTTCCACAAAGCGGACCCCAAGACTCCGCTTGGTTTCCCTGATGTAGAGGAGGCCACGACGGGAACAGCGGATACAGTATACCACATTAGCAGATGTGCAGGTGAACTTCTGCTTGATGTAGAAGGTTTTCTTGGGGCCTGAGATGGGGGTGAGGGGGGAGGTGTAGGGGCAGGTATAGCACTTCCTGCGGTTGCAGGGAAAAGTGCTAGGTGTGGTGGGGCTGGAGGGGAGTGTGGAGCGGACAAGGGAGTCACGGAGACAGTGGTGCCTCCGGAAAGCAGATAAGGTTGGGGAGGGAAAAATGTCTTTGGTAGTGGGGTCAGATTGCAGATGGCGGAAGTGTCGGAGGATGATGTGTTGGATCCGGAGGCTGGTGGGGTGGTATGTGAGGATGAGGGGGATTCTGTTTTGGTTGTTATTGCGGGGAGTGGGTGTGAGGGATGAGTTGCGGGAAATGCGGGAGACACGGTCAAGGGCATTTTTGACCACTGTGGAGGGGAAGTTATGATCCTTGAAAAATGAGGACATCTGGGATGTCCGTGAGTGGAATGCCACATGTCGGGAGCAGATGCGGTGGAGGCGAAGGAATTGGGAATAGAGGATGGCCTTTTTGCAGGAGGGTGGGTGAGAGGAGATGTATTCTAGGTAACTGTGGGAGTCAGTAGGCTTGAAATGGATATCGGTTTCCAGGTGGTTGCCAAAGATGGAAACAGAGAGGTCCAGGAAGGAGAGAGAGGTATTAGAGATGGTCCAGGTGAACTTAAAGTTACGGTGGAAGGTGTTAGTGAAGTGGATGAACTGTTCGAGCTCCTTGTGGGAGCATGAGGCGGCGCCGATACAGTCATCGATGTAACAGAGGAAGAGGTGGGGGATAGGGCCAGTGTAGCTTCAGAAGAGGGATTGTTCCACGTATCCTACAAAGTGGCAGGCATAGCTTGCGCCCATGCGGGTACCCTTTTTTTCAGAAATGGGCCTGTTGTGTTCATCCAGCTCTATACCTTGTTATCTCAGATTCTCCAGCATCGGCAGTTCCTACTATCTCTGTAACATAGTTACAGATGCTCCTTTTTCACACGTGTTTCTACTTTCATGTTTAGTGACATTCCCAACATCACTTCTGTGTTTTTAGGGTCTATACAAAACCTCCACTAATGATTTTTGCCCCTTGGTGTTTCTCTGCTCTACCCACATAGATTCTATATCATCTAGCCTGATATCCTTCTTCAATATTACATTAATTTTCTCACTAGCCAGTAATGTAACTCCAATGCATTTTGATTTTTGTTTGTCCTTCCCTGTTTATCCAGATTCCATTTCTGGTCACCCTGTCTCTGTCATCCTGACTGTATCATTTGTGTTTTCATCTCTTTGCTCAATTAATTCATCTGCTTTATTGCGAATGCTCCAGCATTAAGCCACAGAGCTTTAAAGCGTGTCTTTTTATCATTACTGGTAGTGTTACCATTATTTTTCACAGTGGCCCTGTTTGATCCTGGGCCTTGATTTCTCTGCCTATCACCTCTAAAAGTTCTTCTTTCTTTCGTTCTTGTCCTTGATTGTCCTTTACTCTAACTCTTTGCAAAGGTTCCCACCTTTTGCCATTTTAGTTTAAAATGTCCCGAACCACTTTGGCAAATACTCTCACTAGGACATCAGTCCAAGTCCTCCCCAAGTATAAACTGTTCAGGTTGCACTGGTTCTACATCCCCAGAATCGTTCCCATTACCCCAGGAAAGTGAAACGCTCCTCTCACATCATCTCATCAGCCATGTGCTCTTCTGATATATCCTGATATCTTTACACTGACTAGAATGTGGCACGGGTAGTAATCCTGAGATCACTACCTTTGAGACCTGAATTTTAACTTACTTCCTAACTCCCTATATTCTGCTTTTAGGACCTCATTCTTATTTTTAACCCATGCCATTTGTACCAATGTATACCACGTTCACCCTTGCCCTCCAACCTGGCCCGTAGCTGCTCTGAGACATCCTTGACCCTAGCACCAGCGAGGCAACATACCATCCTGGAGTGTCATTTCCAGCCACAGGTACACCTGCCTACTCCCCTTACAATTAAATCCCCTTTATCTATTGCATTTCCACATGTTTTATTCCTTCCCTGAGCAGCAGAGCCAACTGTGGAGCAACAAATTTGGTGGTTGGTGCTTCCCCCTGAGGGGCCATTCCCTTCAACAGTATCCAATGCGGTATGTCTGTTTTGCAGGAGAATAGCCACAGGAGACTCCTACACTGCCTTCCTAGTCCTCTTGCTATGCCTCCTTTCCTACCTGTGATGTCTTTATCTGTGATGTGTCTACTGTTCTATGCATTTGCTCATAATAATCTCTGCCTCGCAACTCCACCACAGTGTCCCCATCTGCCACTTCAATTCTGAAACCTGGGATTCCAGGAGCTGCAGCCAGAGATATGCATATATGCTGACCTCAGATCCTGGAAATGTTCCTGACTTTCCACATACAACAGGAAGAGCATACCACAGCACTGAGCTCTCCTGTCATCATTTACCCCTTTTAAATTAAACTGTTCAGAAGATGCTTAAGATCAAACGGTATCAATTATCCTCAGGCCCTTACTCCATGGTCCTCTAATCTTAAAACAATGTCAGAGATTTTTACAGAATCAGAATGACAAACTGCAGGTAGGGCCTGAGGAGGCTTTGTTGTGCCTTCTTGACCGTCACATCTGTGTGGGAAGTCCAGGACAGGTTATTGATTATTGTCACTCTGAGAAACTTGACGCTCTCCACCTTTCAACCTCAGCTCCGTTGATGTAGATGAGGGTGTGTTCTCCTCCTTTCTTTCTGAAGTTAATGGTCAGTTCTTTGGTTTTGCTGACTTTGAGAGAGATTTTGTTCTCACTCTACCACGTCACCAAGCCCTCTATCTCCTTCCTGTATTCTGACTCATTGTTGTTAGATATCCGTCCTACCACAGTGGTGTCATCAGGAAACTTGTAGATGGCATTCGTTCAGAATTTGGCAACACAGTAGTAGGTGTACAGGGAGTACAGTAGGGGACTGAGGATGCATCTTTGGGGGGATCCAGTATTGAATGTTATCGTGGAAGAGGTGCAGTTGTCTATCTTCACTGATTGTGATCTGTGGATCATAAAGCTGAGGATCCAGTTGCAAAAGGCAGACCAGAGACCAAGGTCTTAGAGTTTTGAGATCAGTCTGGTGGGGATAATGGTGGTGAAGGTGGTGCTGCATTGATGAGCAGAAGTCTGATGTAGGTGTCCTTATTGTCCAGATGTTCCAGGGCTAGGGATATGGCATCTACTATGGACTTGATACATTGGTAGGCAAAATGTAGGGGATTAAGGCAGGCTGGGAGACCAGAGTTGATGTGGGTTATGTCCAGCCTTGAGATCAGAGCCACTGCGCGGTAGTCACTAAGGCAAGTTGCACGTGCTTTCTTAGGTACGGAGATAATGGTGATCTCCTTGAAGCAGGTGGGGACTTTGGCTTGTAGGAGGGGGAGGTTGAAGATGTCGGTGAAAACCCCCGCCAGTTGGTCCGCAAGGATCTGAGTGCTCAGTCGGGGACACCATCCAGGCCCGTCACTTTCCTTGGGTTGACTCCCAGGAAGACTGATCTGACGTCTGCAGCGGTGACAGTGGGCACTGGTGTGTCTGGGGCTGTCAGGGCAGGTGACACCGTGCTGCTGGTGTTCTGCTTGAACTGTGCAATGAAAGCATTGAGTGCATCAGAGAGGGATATGTCTTTTTCCACTGTCTTTCTGTGCTTCATTTTGTATACTGTAATATTGTTTTGGCCTTGCCACAGGTGGCGGGAGTCTGTTTTGTAGGTTTGGGCCTCTGACTTGGTCAGGTATTGTCTCTTGGCATCCCTGATTGCTTTGCGGAGGTCTTATCTGGATTTCTTGTATTGGACTGAGTCATCCGACTTGAATGCTGCACATCTGGCCTTCAATAGGGAGTGGATTTCCTTGTTCATCCAAAGTTTCCAGTTGGGGGACACTTGTTTGACTTCTTTGGTACACAGTCCTCCATGCATTTGCTAATGAAGTCTGTGACGGTAGTAGTGGAATTCTCTAGGTTTTCCACTGAGATCTTGAACAAGGTCCAGTCTACCATTTCCTGGAGACGGTCTTACACTGCCTTGGATCAGCATGGTACTTCTTTTTGTGAAAGGTTCTCCTGTTTCAACTTCTGCTTGTAAGCTGGGAGGAGGAACACAGTGCTGTGATCTGATCTTTTGAATTGTGGGTGGGTTGGGGTGAAGTGGTAGGCATCTTTGATTGTTGTGTAGCAGTGGTCCAGGACGTTCAGTCCTCTGGTGGGGCAGGAGATGTGTTGGTGGTACTTTGGCAGCACCCTCTTGAGGGTGGCTTGGTTGAAGTTGCTGGCCATGCTGAATAAGGGATCAGGGAATTTTGTCTCTAGAGTGTTTGTGACAGTGTAAATTTCATCGAGGGCATTCTTCACATCCACAGTAGACTGCTCTCAGGATGGCAGAGATGAACTCACCCAGCAGATAGCAGGGACGGCATTTTACTGTAAGGTACTATAGGTCTGGAGATCAATGGCTTGCCAGGGTGACTATATCCAAACACCAAGAGATGTTGATCTGGAAGCATACCCCACTGCCCTTTGCCCTACCCGAGGACGCCGAGTGGTCCATGCGATGTATGGAGAGCCTATCAGCTTGTAGGGCACAGTTGGGAATGGTAGGGGTGAGCCAGGTCTCTGCGAGGCAGAGCACACAATAATCTCTCAGTTCCCTCCGGAAGGTAAGTCCAGATCTGAGTTTGTCCATTTTGTTTTTGACAGCCTGGACATTTGCTGGGAGTATGCTGGGGAGGGTGGTCTTGAAACCGTGTAGTTTCAACCTCACCTTCTGGCCAGCACGTTTTCCCCCATTTCCTTATAGGTTTCCTGCATCTGGCCAGTCTCGCCAGTCAGTGGTGCGAGTCTGCTGCTCCTGCAGGTGAGTGAGTCAGGTCCAGTGGGCTGGGCCTCTGCGGACCAGGACACTGCAGGGTTGTAGTTCAGACTTAGCAAAATACAACACCGGACATTTATCTAAATTAAATTCCATCTGCCATTCCTCAGCCTATTGGCCTATCTGATCAAGATCCCATTGTACACTTAGATATCCTTCTTAATTTCCCACTACACCACTGATTTGAGTGTCATCCACAAACTTCCTAACCATGCTTCCTATTGACGCATTCATGATATATTTCCAAATCAGGATGATATGTGACTTTGAAGGGGGCTTACAGGTGGTATCTGGTGCCTTGTCTTTCTAGATGATGGTGATTGTAAATTAGGAAGATAATGTCTAAGGAGCCTTGGTGATGGAAAAGACTGCTATTATTCTGCATCAACAATGGAGGGATGAATGTTTTTGGATGTGGTGCCAATCAAGAGGCCTGCTTGGCATGGATGGTCTCAAGCTTTTTGAATATTGTTGGAGCTGGCTGACCAGAAAAATATGGGGATTATTACATTAGACTCCTGATTTTTGTCTTTTAGATTATAGATAGGTTTTGGGAAGCCAGGAGGTGAGTTAGTCAATGCAGGATTTGTAGACACTGATTTGCTCTTGTTACAAAAGTATGTATATCGCTGGTTTAGTTAAGTTTCTGGACAATACTAACTCCCAGGATATTAATAGTGTGCAATTCAGTGATGGTAGTCCATTAAATAGCAAGGGGCCATAGTTAGAATTTCTCTTATTGGAGATGGACATTGTCTGGCATTAGTTTGTGAATGTTACTTGTCAGTTGTCAGGTTAAACATGGATTTTGTCCAGGTCTTGTTGCATTTGACCATGAACTGCTTCAGTAGTTGAGGAGTCATGAATGCTGCTGAACATTGTGCAATCTTCAGCAAACGTTCCCACTTTTGACCTTATGATGAAGCAACTGAAGAAGGTTGGGCCTCAGACACTCCTCTGCAGAACTCCTGCAAAGATGTGCTGAATCTGAGATGACTGACCTCCAACAACCACAACTGTCTTCCTTTGTGTCAGGTATGACTCCAACCAGCAAGCAGTTTTTCCTCAATTCCCATTGGCTCTAATTTTGCTAAGGATCCTTAATGCCATGCTAAGTTGATGTTGAGAGCTATCATTTTTACCTCACCTTTGGAATTCAGCTCTTTTCTCCATAATGTCAGGAGCTAAGTGGCCCTGGCAGAGTCTAAACTAAGCGTCAAGGAGCAACTTATTACTAAAGAGGTGGTGCTTGACTAGCTCAGTGAGTTAGCTGTGTGAATATGTGAGAAGGTAAGGCTGGAAGTGGCGCTGAAGAGCCTGAGTGTGGCATAGGGATCATACCCTGTAAAATAAAAGTTCAATATCAAAAAAAAAGTCACCAGCAGAACCTATCCCAGGTTCCAAGCTTCCCACTGCCATTTGAAATGTAGGAAAGGTTAGTGTTTCTGACTTGTCTTCTAAGACATTTAGACAAGTGGCACTATAACAATGTCTGCCAAAATGGGTTGATCTTTCTCATTTATTCTCTTCCATGGGCTTTACCCCAAATATAAAATGATTGCTTGATTCTTGTATACTTAAAAAAAAACTTATGAGTAGGCTTTCTTGTATAAAGAAATTTGTCACCTAAGTCACCATGGACATTTGATGAAACTTGCAGGATTCGTTAAAAAAAACCTCAATCCTAAAGCATCAAGTAGAATAAATAACAGCTACCTTCTAAAACATTGAAATAGATAGGTGAAAACGCTGTGACAAATAGCCAGAGAATCTTTTATAGTCTGAATGTTTGTTTTGTTTTGGAAATTTATTTGTAACATGACTTTGGCTGATAACAAGTTTGAGAATTTAGAGATCTTCCTCTAACATCAATCAGTACGTTATCAATGCTGCAATGAATTAATCAGCTAGATGTGGCATAAACCAATCTAAAAGTGCAGGTCTTTCTTCAATATAAAGTTATTTTCAACTGTAGTAAATCAGTTAATTGCTGATGAATTAGTACGTAGACATAAGGACGCAACATAATTTAATTGCATCATAATGCCATTGTGTTCTGCTTTCTTTGTAAAAATGCTAAAGTGTCTTTAAATGTATTTAGCCAGATGATATAACTCCTTTGAATATTTACAATTTAAATGTATCAAGCCAATAGTGCCAGTGCTACCTGCGAGCCAATTTGAAGCTCATAAATCAAATAAAGCTAATTTTAAGTATGCAGACACTAATAACAAGATTTTCACGTTATCTTAAATTAAAAACTGGAAGGAAAAGGACGACCTAATCCAGTCACAATTTTTACTGAATTCTTTGCAGTACTAATAAGTTCTGTTTGTACAATGTGACAAGATAGGAATATGCCTTTTCATTTGTAGGCTATTTGTACAAAAGCGTACTCAATCTTATACAAGAAAAAAGGAACTCTACCCTCTGAAATGAAAGATATTTGGCTCAATTAGCATGAGCGTGTCTAGTTGTGCAGACTTTGCATTATATGTTAATTGCTCAATCCCATGAGTGTATTTCATCAAATGTTCCTAATTGCCTTTTTTTCATGAACAGTGAAGAGATTTAAAAAATGTAAAGTGAAGGAGTGACAAAATGTGATTAGCTTTTGATGAAAAGCAATGAAAGGGAGTAATGTATCCTGTGACCTACTTCTGTGCTTTAGATTTATAGCAGTATTTCAGATTCACTTATGGTTCCTTGTGTTCACTTTTCCAAGAAATAATTGCTTTGAGGGCCAGTTCCAAAACTATGGAAATGAATGTCATGGTAGCCTGAAATTTTCCGGTGATTTTAAAGACCCCATTGCACTGTTTGAAGAGGAGCTGAGAGCTCTGCTTGTTGCATTCCCACGCATCTCTTTCAAATATTTCCAACAAAAGCATATTGATAGTTTAATCATTGCACTGCCATTTATAAGATCTTACTGCCTGTAAAATGGTTGCTCTGTTGTCAATACAACAGTCATAACTGTTGGAGCTGAAATATTTTGTAATATTTCTCAGGGACATGTTGAATTATATTTGAAGGTTCTTTCTTTTTATCTTTAAATTCTCTCTTTTGTCATTCATTTCCACATATAAAGCTTTTATGTTTGTTATGTAACAGTTCAAATAAATTACAGAATGGCAAAATTGTTATGTTGCGAAAAGAGGCTGTTCAGCACACTATGTTTATTCCAGCTCTCCGAGCATTTTGACCCACTACCAAACATCTGCTCTTTCTTCATAACCCTGCATGTAGTTTCTAATTAAATAATCAGCCAATATCCTCTTGAAAGCCTGATTCGAATCTTCCTTCACCACTCTTCTGGACAAGAGTATTCCAACCTTGAACAATTGCTGAATGTAAACATGGTTTCTCACATTTTTTCTCTCTTTCAATTCCTCCCACTTCCTACAGACAAAGGGGGTGGCCATGGGTACCCGCATGGGCCCAAGCTATGCCTGCCTCTTTGTAAGTTACGTGGAACAATCCCTCTTCCGTACCTACACTGGCCCTAAACGCCACCTCTTACATTGATGACTGCATCGGCGCTGCCTCGTGCTCCCACGAGGAGCTCGAACAGTTCATCCACTTCACCAACACCTTCCACCCCAACCTTAAGTTCACCTGGACCATCTCTAATACTTCTCTCTCCTTCCTGGACCTCTCTGTCTCCATCCCTGGCAACCACCTAGAAACCGATATCCATTTCAAGACCACCGACTCCCACAGCTACCTAGAATACATCTCCTCCCACCCACCTTCCTGCAAAAATGCCATCCCCCATTCCCAATTCCTTCGCCTTCGCCACGTCTGCTCCCAGGATGAGGCATTCCATTCCCGTACATCTCAGATGTCCTCGTTTTTCAAGGACCGCAACTTCCCCCTCTCAGTGGTCGAGAATGCCCTTGATGTGTCTCCCGCATTTACCGCAACTCATCCCTCACACCCCCTCCCCGCAATAACAACCAAAAAAGAATTCCCCTCGTCCTCACGTATCACCCCACCAACCTCCGGATCCAACGCATCATCCTCCGACACTTCCGCCATCTGCAATCCGATCCCACCACCAAAGACATTTTTCCCTCCTCACCCTTATCTGCTTTCCGGAGGGATCACTCTCTCCGTGACTCCCTTGTCCGCTCCACACTCCCCTCCAGCCCCACCACACCCGGCACTTTTCCCTGCCACCGCAGGAAGTGCTACACCTGCCCCTACACCTCCTCCCTCACCCCCATCCCAGGCCCCAAGAAGACTTTCCACATCAAGCAGAAGTTCACCCGCACATCTGCTAATGTGGTATACTGCATCCGCTATTCCCATTGTGGCCTCCTCTCCTTCAGGGAAACCAAACGGAGGCTTGGGGACCGCTTTGCAGAACACCTACGCTCGGTTCGCAATAAACAACTGCACCTCCCAGTCGCGAATCTTTTCAACTCGCCCTCCCATTCCTCAGATGACATGTCCATCCTGGGCCTCCTGCAGTGCCACAACGATGCCACCGGAAGGTTGCAGGAACAGCAACTCATATTCCGCTTGGGAACCCTGCAGCCCAATGGTATCAATGTGGACTTCACAAGCTTCAAAATCTCCCCTCCCCCTACCGCATCCCAAAACCAGCCCAGCTCGTCCCCGCCTCCCTAACCTGTCCTACCTCCCACCTATCCCCTCCTCCCACCTCAAGCCCCACTCCCATCTCCTACCTACTAACCTCATCCTGCCCCCTTGACCTGTCCGTCCGCCCTGGACTGACCTATCCCCTCCCTACCTCCCCACTTACACTCACCTTTACTGGCTCCATCCCCACCTCTTTGACCTGTCTGTCTCCTCTCCACCTATCTTCTCCTCTATCCATCTTCTATCCACCTCCCACTCTCTCCCTATTTATT
This sequence comes from Rhincodon typus, assembly GCF_021869965.1. Classification (NCBI taxonomy): domain Eukaryota; kingdom Metazoa; phylum Chordata; class Chondrichthyes; order Orectolobiformes; family Rhincodontidae; genus Rhincodon; species Rhincodon typus. The sequence goes on along the minus strand of NC_063345.1, from coordinate 28,956,553 downwards.
TCAGAACCCCCTTCCCCTCCCCCATTTCTGAAGAAGGGTCTAGGCCCGAAACGTCAGCTTTCCAGCTCCTATGATGCTGCTTGGCCTGCTGTGTTCATCCAGCTCTACACCTTGTTATCTCAGATTCTCCAGCATCTGCAGTTTCTACTATCTCTTCTCACATTGCATTTGCTTTTATTGCAAAACATTTTAGATCTCTATCCTCTAGTTTTCAATCCTTTTAAGAATGGGAACAGTTTCTCCCTAGTTAGTCTGTGCAGGCCCCTAATGATTTTGAAAACATCTATAAGTTTCTCTGCAAACATTTTCTCTCTAAAGAAAACAGTCCATCTTCTCCAATTTGTCCTCATAATTGAAATAAATATCTAGAAAGATAGCCACATTGAACAAGAAGACGTTTAAAGTAGCATACACCCACAAGTTAAAGTCATATAATTGGTGTCTATATATCATAACTACTGTTTTAGCACATTTTGTTTCTTTCTTGTACGAAATCCATTTTCAGCTGTATCAGTAATGCTGCAACAGGTTATCACTTTTAAATCTACTACAGAATAGTTTTTAATGTTGAGAAAGAAAACATCAGTATTATCTTCTAAAATACGTTCCCATTGCGCTGGCACAATTTGATTCAGGATAAGGCTCAGTAAAATGTCAAGATAGGTAAACACAGGAAATGAGTTCCAAGTGGTGGCAAATCCACAGTTGAATGTAAAGGTTTGGAGAATCCTTTTGAGAACAGTGTTAGAGTTGACACGGCAAAGAGATTTAGGATGGGTCTTCTGCAGCACGACAACATAAATGACTGGTGATCTGTTATGAGTAGTAAAGAATGAATGGAAGGGAAGAGTAAATTGCTGCTTGAAGAGATATAGCTAGAGGAGATTATCGAAGTGGCATAGATTGAGATCAACATAGGTCTAGAACAAGAATATATTTTTGAAATCACTTCATCATTTGGATGAAAGTCTCCTCTGAATGCTGGCTGTGTAAGACTCCAATGTGAAAAGAGTCAATGAGTTTGGAAAATCTCAAGCTAGTTAATAATGGAAATAGTCCTGTAGAACAGGTCTATCTTTTGTTCAATCCTACTTGGTAACCAAATTTGCTGAGATCACTGGATGGCAAGTTTAAAAAAGGGAGAGTATGCCACATTGCTGCACAACATGATGATTTCCCAAGATGCATTATTGGGAACAGCGTGAGATATTTATTGTAGTTTGTTTTATGCTGTACTTGAATTGGGAGGACTGCTGAAATTAGAAAAGTTCAATTCCACGGAAAGAACATCCCTTGAGCACAAAAATTGGAAAAATGCACATACATGTGCAAAAATACTTGCCCATCTGCTTGGTCTTATGATTCTTGCATATGTTGAAGTGTGGATGGTTTTCTTGGTATAGGAAGCATCTACCTCTTATTCAATAAGAGTGGCCCAGTGGCTCAGTGGCTAGCACTGCAGCATCACAGCACCAGGAACCTGGGTTCAACTCCAGCCTTGGGCAACTGTCTGTGCGAAGTTTGCACATTCTCCCTGGGTCTGTTTGGGTTTCCTCCCACAGTCCAAAGATGTGCAGGCTTGGTGGATTGGCCATGCTAAATTGCCTGTAGTGTTCAGGGGTGTGTGGGTTATGGGGGGATGGGTCTGGTTGGGATGCTCCAAGGGTCAGTGTGGACCTGTTGGGCAAAGGGCTTGTTTCCATACTGTAGGGATTCTATCTAATAGCAGATTGGTCATGAGACTTACTGATGGTGGAATAAAACTGTTGTACTTGGCTATGCAACAAACACCACTGCATGCCAATATATTGTATGAGGCAAAGCATTTTTATTTGGTGTGATGATATTTTGTCTAAATGAAATTATTGGTGTAGATTTTATATCAGGAACAAAGCAGGGGAACTTATTGTTGACCTTACGTAAAGTTCCCCTGAAATCTCCAGCAAGCACTGTGGTGTGAATTTCTCTTTTCCTCACAGTAATTTAAATCTGGTGTCAAATGAAGAAGATGTTTTGGCCTATAGCAGTAGCGGTGTCAACACAGTAAGAAACCACTCAACATGAAGTATTCACACAAAATAGACCAGAATTTAAATCTTAAATCTTAAAATCCATCACTTTTAATTTAAATTTGTACATAGAGAAACAATTGTATTATTATCAACAAATTAGCTCAATAAATGACCAGTTACAATAAAAATCATGTTTTAAAAGATGAATTTTTAATTGTCATGAAGAAATTGAATGTTCCACAAATACAAGTCTTTAACAGTAATTATGAAGCAAGTGTGTGGGCAGTACAGTGGCTCAGTGGTTAGCATTGCTGCCTCAGAATGCCAGGGACCTGAGTTTGATTCCACCCTTGGGTGTTTGCCTGTTTGGAGTTTGCGCATTATCCCCATGTCTGCATGGATTTCTGCTGGGTGCGGCAGTTTTCTCCTACAGCCAACGATGTGCAGGTTAGGTGGATTGGCCAGGCTAAATTGTCCTGTATTATCTAGCAATATGCAGGCTAGGTGGGTTAGCCATGTGGGGATTGTTAGGGTAGGGGGCTGGGTCTGCTGGGATGTTCTTCACAGGGTCAGTGCAGACTTGGGCCAAATGGCTTCTTTCCACACTGTAGGGATTCTATCAAGTCCAGTGGCGCCTCATTTGATAAGATAACATTTCCACAGGTTTTCCAGTGAGTAACAACATTGGAGGATAAATTCTTGCCATTCATTGTTCCAAGGTAGATTGCAGAGTGTAGAAAGCTGCTTTTCTTATCAACCTGTACAGAGATGTTATTGCACACCTCTGGAGCAGGTAGGACTTGAAGCTTGGCCTACTGGTCTAGGGGAAAGGACACTACCACTATGCCACAAGAGGGCTCGCAGATAATCTTATATATTTCTACACCATTCCACATATGTCTGAAGTCCTGAAATTGTTATCAGTTTCTGTGGAATAATAACAAGTATTGAAAGTTTTGCCATCATTACTACTGCAAAGTGCAAAAGCTGCTGCTCATTTGAATCCAGGCGCTATGAATATGTTTTCATGTCAGAATAATTCCACATGAAATATTAAACTATGTGCATTTACAGCAGTAATTGTAATTTTCAATAGGAGGTTGCATATTAAAAAAATGAGAGTTTAATTTTAAAGTGATGTGCAAATGAAGCAATGGTGATATGAGAAAAGCTCTGTTGTACGTGTTGACATAAGACTGTAATGAGTTCAGCATCTGAGTGGCCTTGGCTGAACCCAAGCTGAGCTTCAATGAGCAGTTTGCTGCAAACAAGTGCCTTTTTGTAACACTATTGATGATAAAGGGTAGATTGATCACTCAGTCATTGGCTAGTTTTGATTTGTCCTGTTTTACTATGTACAGGAACTACCTGTGCAATTTTCCATATTGTTGGGTGGGTGGGTGCTGGTATTTTAGCTTTACTGGAACAGATTGGCCTGGGGAATTCTGGAGCACAAGTCTTCAATACAACTGCTGGAATGTTGTTAGGGTCAATAGACTTTGCATTATCCAGTGCTGCCAGCCATTTCTTGATATCACAAAGATTGAAATGAATTGGCTAAAGACTGACATGTATGATTTTGGGGATCTCTGGAGGAGGTCAAGGTAGAAGATCCATTTGGCACTTTTGGCTGAAGCTTGTTGCAAATGGTTCAGCCTATTTCTTTTGCACTGTTGCCCTCAGCTCCCCCATCTTGAGGATGGGGATATTTGTGGAGCTGACTTCTCCAGTTGGTAGTTTAACTTGTCCAACATCATTCACCACTGGATGTGGCAGGACTGCAGAAATTAGTTCACACCCATTGCCTGTAGATTTGTTTAGCCCTGTCTCTCACTTACTACTCATGCTGCTTGGAATGCGAGCAGTCATGTTTTGAGACTTCATCAGGTTGACACCTTTTTTTTTAAGGAATGCATAGTGTTGTCACTGACATGTCCTTGATGGTAGAAGTAGAGAGGGGTAAATGTTAGGCCATGAGGTCACAGATTGCCTTGGAATACAATTCTGCTGCTGTGGATGACTTACATTATCGTGTGGATTCACAGTCTTCAGTTGATACACCTGTATTAAGTCTATGCAGCTTGGTTTAGCTCAGTTGGCTGGATGGCTAGTTTGTGATGCAGAGTAATACCAACAGCATGGGTTCAATTCCTTCACCAGCTGAGGTTACCATGATTCTCCTTCTCAACCACTTTCATCACCTGAGGTGTGGTGACCCTCAGGTTAAACAACCAGCAGTCATGTCTGTCTAATGAGAAAGAAACCCTATCTTGGTAAGACTATGATAACTTTACCTTTACCAAGTCTAGTCCATTTAACAAGCTAACCATTTAACCAATGCTACACAATATGGATTGTATCCTCAATTGAAGATAAGGCATTATCTACACAATAATGATTTGAGGTCACTCTTACTGATACAATCATGGACAGATCCATCTGTTATAGGCCAATTGGTGGGGATGAGGTCAAGTATCTTTTTCTTTCTTGTTGGTTACCTCACCTCCTACCACAGACTCAATCTGGTGGTTATGTCCTTTAGGACTAAACAGCTCAATCAGTAATGATGCTGCTGAACCACTCTTGTTGATGGATATGGAATCTCCCATCTAGTGTCCTAGCTACCTTCAGTGTTTCCTGTATGTGGTGTCCTTCATGGAGGTGTGCTGACTCTTCAGCAGAGGTAGGAGGGGTGGGGACACAGTACGTGATAATCAACAGGATGTTTCCTTATCTGTGTTGGCCTGATGTCCTGAGACTTCATGGGATCTGGAGTCAATGCTAAGGAATCGCAAGGAAAATCCCTCCCAACTAGATACTACTGTATACAGCTGCAAGGTTGCTGTCCTGCTGGTGGGACAGGGTGTATCCAGGGATGATGACAAAGTTGGTTTGTACATCGTGTGTAAGATAAGATTCAATGGCTATTACTTCTTCAGGTTGTTGCTTGACTAATCTCTGAGATTGATCTAGCCCTGCATGTTGGTAAGGAGGACTTTACAGGGTCAACAGGGCTGAGTTTGTTGTTTTCATTTCCAGTGCCTCTGTTGATGTTAGGTGATCTGTCCAGTTTCATTCATTTCTTGAAACATTTTTGTGCTTGTTGCAGCTGAATGATTTACTAGGCCATTTCAGAGAAATGTTACAATTCAACCATGTTGTTATAGACCTGGAGTTATAAGTCGGCCTGGCCAGGTAAGGATGACAATTTTCTTTCCCTAAAGGACATTAGTGAACCAGAAAGGTTTTTACAACAATTGACAATGATTTCCTGGTCATCATCAGACTTTTAATTCCAGATTTCTATTGATCTCAAATTCCACCGTCTGTCATGGTGGGATTCAAACCCGGGTGCCCAGAACATTATCTGAGTCCGTGGATTAGTCATCCAATGGTGATACCATTAAGACATCATCTCCCCTATTAATCAGCTAGATGACTTCCAAAACTCAGAGTTGGAAAGTCTTTACCTCCAACACAGGGTGACGAGGAGATAGTTCTTTTAACCTTCACAACATCATAATGCATGAACTCAGTAGACATGAGAATATTCAGTTTGATAGGATGTTGCTGGGTATGGATTGTTTGAGTTATAGAGAAAGGCTAGGACTTCTTTCACTACAGTGTAGGAGGCTGAGAGGTGACCTTACAGAAGTTTATAAAATCAAGAGGGCTATAGATAGGGGCAATGGTAAGGTGTTTTTTTTTCCCGCTAGGATGGGGCATTTCAAGACTAGGAGCACATTATTTAGATCAGAGGAGAGAAATTAAAAAAAAACAAGGGGCAAATTATGTACAGTGAGGATGGTTCACATGTGGAATGAACTTCCTGATGAAGTGGTGGATGTGGGCACAATTCCGTTTAAAAGACATTTGGATAAGTACATGAATGGGAAAGATTTGGAGGGATATGGGCCAGGAGCAGGCAGGTGGGGTGAGTTGAGTTTGGCATTATGTTCAGCATGGACTGGTTTGACCGAAGAGTCTGTTTCTGTGCTGTATGACTCTATGATCCATGACTAGTTTGCAGTCCAGTAGAGATTAACTGCTTTTATCACTCAGTTTTATGTATTCTTCAAAGGGAATACACAAATTGAGTCTGTAAATTTAGGACATATTCCATAGGAACCGGCTTGTTGTTATTTTGGGTTGGGACCCTGCTTCAGAAATTTCACAAATTTCTGAAGAAGTGTTCCGACCCAAAACGTCAACTTTCCTACTCCCCTGATGCTGCCTGGGCCTGCTGTGTTCCTCCACTTCCCACTGTGTTATCTCTGACTCCAGCATCGGCAGTTCTTACTTTCTCTGTCTTGCTGTTGTGCTGTGGATGGTCAGGCCTTTGTCATATGTGGAGTCACAAGTGATCACACTCCAGTCTGTCTTGAATTTATTTGATACCTTTAGACGCTCCATGCCACTGTTCCCTGATGTGAGTTTTGCCAGCCAGTCACTGAATTTACGCCTGCAATTTTGGCTCTGTAACAGTGCATTTTCTGAAAACATTTTTTTGAACTAAAGGCTAAAAACAAGCATACTTCTTTGTTGTACAATATGCACAAGCAGAAAAAAGCACAACTTCTGCATAATTCCAGGCATGTATGTCTGTAATGTCAAACTTTCTCGATTGTCTTACTAAAGGATATATCTTCTCATTGCTTCATGCATTGTTCCCTTTCTCTTTCAATGTATCTGAATTTGTTTGATCTTTGTTTAATCTCGCTGTGTTTTAACTGTTCCCCAATCCATTCGAGCTATTTGATCTCTTTGCAGGTGTGTCTCATTGTGACCCTCTCCTATAAGAGTTCATTCTAAATCTTCAGTTGTTTGTCCTAGCTTTCTTGTGCTGACTATAGTTCCTATCTGAGATCTGCTCTGGGGTTTGGTCTTTCTTGTCCAGTATCAATTTTAGGACTGGAAGTGTTCCATCCGAGTTTCCCCAAACTGTCTTATAGCCTGCTGCTCAGTTGGTGACCAGCCAATGGTTCTAAGGTTTTTACTCTGTCACTGCAAGGTTTTGCACTGATCTTGCACTGATTTACTGCTCAGATGAATTTGAATGAAAAAAAAACAGAAAATATGACCAGGAAAGGGCAGCGTAAAGGCAAGCATGGAAAGAAAAATGCAAGGCTTGACAAAAGTAAAAACCAGGTAAGATTGGCAGGATGGAAGGGCAAATTAATCCAGCATATGATACAGAATGGAGAAAAAAATTGAAATAAAACAAAATCTCCACATATATTTTGTGATATAAAAATACCGGGTTCAATCGTCCATCTTTTTGGCTAACTCTGAGTTGCATCGATTATTCTAGAAGGGTTTATGCCATGAGGCCTAGCAAATTTCCTCACCATATCCTACAAAACTGACTCATTAACTGTCAACCCCATTCCTATAGCGTATTTCACATCCAAATCCAACCCATCTTACCGTCTGCCATTCCAAGATCAATTTACCACTCAGCAGATATCTGCCTAAAGATTGATATTCTTTGCTTCATCACCATCTTTGAGATGCTGTTGTGCACCCAGATAAGCAGAGGCAATCCAACTCTGCCCCTCACCAGCAACATCATGGCACAGCATCCACAAAGCCACTCTGCCTACAACACATAGCTGGCATGACTGACACTCCTTCAAACTTGCAATCTCATTCTATCAGCCTAGTCATTGTTTAACCACCACATTACACACATTTACCTGTTCATAGCGACATCTCGTCTGACAGACTCTAAGTCAGCACTACCCTGTCGCCAATGCCCATTGTCGACCCATAACTTGCCATTGTCCAGTAGGGGAACATCACATACAAACAAACAGTCAGACAAATGCAAAGATGACTTTATTTACAGACAATGAAAGAAAATGTCAGCAAAAACAATACAGGTTGCAGTTTGCCCCAATATTTTGAACCACATTTTTCTTTCATGACCAATGACTATCTTACAGTCCATGATTATCTGCTGTACCCACTGTTGGGACCCTCAAATACAACAGGCTGATAAGAGTGCTTTAGGATGTCTGCTGGCATGGCTGCTGGCAGCATTGTGTGCACACACCTCCAGGAAATAGTAATGGTGATCACAAACATTAATTGAATAAAAAACCCTTTCTATTGATGAACTCTGTGACATTGTGATATGGCCTGTTCAATGTCACAAGTGTGCATTTGATGGAACTTTGCACATGGAGGATCATAGCTTTGTTCCTAAAACCAGCTGCTCGGGTTGTAACACTGTCTTTATCACCCGGGATCAAAATGAACTTGTGTGACCTTGCATCACTGGGTGAACCAATGAGAGGTCAGTCATTGCTCCCTGGAAGCCACCAGGACAGGATGGCCTCCCATTCCTGCAGTGCTTGGGTCCTGCTCAACATCTGGTACAGTTATGTCAGTGTTCTGGGACATGCAGAGACTATGTTGCCACTACACCTCAGTCACCCCCAGGAAGTGGAGTATGGGTCAAAAATCCTGGGTCTCCTGTAGACCTCAAATAGCCTGATAGATCTCCAGCAACAACCACTCCCTTAGAAAGATGTTTCTCATCCACTGTAGAGGGCTAGTGCTGCTCCTGGACTTGTCAATGGTCCTGGTCCTCCTGTATTCACCTTCATAGGTAGGCAACTGCAGGCAATGGCACACGCAATGGACCATAAGACTATGAAACTATAAGGTATAGGCCATTTGGGTCATTGAGTCTGTTCCACCATTTGATCACGGCAGATATATTTCTAAACCCCATTCTCCTGCTGTCTCCCCGTAACTCTTGATCCCCTCATAGAATCTATCTATCACTGCTTCAAATACACTTAGTGACTTGGCCTCCACACTCTCATGTGACAATGAGTTCCACAGATTCACCACCCTCTGACTGAAGAAATTCCTCCTCAGTGGAAACATCATCTTCACATCCATTCTATCCAGGCCTCTCAATATTCTGGAAGTTTCAATCAGATACCCTCTAATTCTTCTAAATTTCATTAAGTACAGACCCAGAGTCCTCAACTACTCCTCATATAATCCCTAAGCATCTTCTCTCTGCATTCATTACAAGTGGGTAATGAAAATATTACAAATTAAATATAGTTGGGGTTTGCAAATGGCTGCTTCATGTATTTGTTTCTACACTGTCCTAGTACCCAACAAAAGTGGATCCCAAGCTGTTACCCATCAAAGTTATACCGAATTTGCCCACCCTGGGTTTTGTCCCAGCCATTTTCTGGGAGTATTTTGCATTTACAGAATGGACAGTACGCAGCGCACACCATCAGCACTATGCTCCACCAGGCCACCAGCTAACTACACACCCTTACCACCGACTCCCATGCCCTCCATGTCCCCTGTTAGGTCACACTTCTCGAACATTCCCAATCTAAACCCATCCCCTCTCAGACATGCCACATTGAATTTCATCAAAATTGTCCTCCCTACTCCTGAACCCAACATAGTAACTTTTTAATGCCTACCATGCTGTTTATGCTCCCCCTGTGGAAACCATACTGTTGGTCACTGCCACTATCCAACCTCCCCCATAAACTATCATGCCCTCTGACATTCTTCTCCACAACCCCCCTTCATCTTGAGTTTCCCCTCCATCGCTGTCTTTCACTCCACTTCTGCGAATGTCTCTGCTTTACACCACATTCCCCCATCTTTCCTCCCCAACCTTCACTCCCCTTCGTTGGTTGTAATCCCTGTGGGCCTGTCCCTGCATGCAAAGCAGCTTTTCAATGCTAATTGCTGGTGCACCCTGAAATGTGATTCTGTGCTTCCTAAGAGTGTTGCAAGTCTAGCAGAGAGCTAGCTCGTTGGCAATTGCTAAATGCCAATGTTCATGGCTAAGGGATGTGTGCAGCTGCTGCCTGTGGATCATGCCCAGAGACTCAGTTTGGTTGTTTGCATCATGGAGGTTCTTTAGGGCAAACGGTGAGATAAATTTGCGAGGAACCCACTCCAGTTGAGATTGTCAAGATTTGTCTATTTTGTTTGTTTGGAATGCTTGGTAAGAGAAGGAAACTGGATGATTGTTTTTTTTAATTTCCCCTTTAGAAGAAAATAAAATTTACTTGTCTTGTTCTTCTAGAATCAAATGTTGAATACAGTTTTCCCCTTTTCAGTTTTTAAATGTTTAAAATTTTTCTGTTTCTCTGCCTCCATCAGCAGATGGCTCCACGGAATGTCAAAGAGGGAGTGGCAATGAATTTGCTGTTAGGAATAATGAACCAAGCCTTTTAGGAAGAACTGTAGGAAAAGAAATAGTCAGCCATGGATGCCTAAGGAAATAAAGGAAAGTATCAGATTAAACAAAAAATACATACAAAAAAGCAAAGATTAGTGGGAAACTAGTAGACTGGGAAATCTTTAAAGGCCAACAGAAAGCCACAAAAAAAGTTATAAAGAAAAGTAAGATAGATTATGAGAGTAAACTAGCTCAAAATATAAAAACAGGCAGCAAAAGTTCCTATAAATATGTAAATCGTAAAAGTGTGGCGAAGGATTATACTTATTGGAATTCAGAAGAATGAGGGGAGATCATATAGAAACATATAAGATTATGAAGGGAATAGATAAGGTGGAGGCAGGGAGGGTGTTTCCGCTGGCAGGTGAAACTAGGACTAGGGGGCATCGCCTCAAAATAAAGGGAAGCAGATGTAGGACTGAGGTTAGGAGGAACTTCTTCACCCAAAGGGTTGTGAATCTGTGGAATTCCCTGCCCAGTGAAGCGGTTGAAGCTACCTCGCTGAATGTGTTTAAGGCAAGGCTGGATAAATTTTGAACAGTAAAGGAATTAAAGGTTATGGTGTGCGAGCGGGTAAGTACAGCTTAGTCTCAAAAAGATCAGCCATGATCTTATTAAATGGCGGGGCAGGCTCGAGGGGCCGGATGGCCTACTCCTGCTCCTAGTTCTTATGTTTTTATGTTCTTATATTCTTATTGTGGGTACACATCAGGATTCTTCTTTAGGCTATCCTATCAAAGACCTCAAATTAGTTCTCTGCAGCACAATGGTGTATGTTTACACCCACCATTGAACTGGGACTTGCATGGCCCTTTTCCTTTCCTCGGTTGCTGTCAACTTATGTCCAATGTCCCACAATGCGCAACTTCCACCTCCTCACTATTCCTTATGTACAGTGTCACTATCTAAACTATGTCATTTCCTCTCCCTAGTCGCTGTTCCTCCACTACTTGTCCAGGCTTCACTTGTTTTATATCAAAAAGGATAAAGCACTAGGCTAAGTTTGTGGTGCAGGGACAGGTGGTATACAAGAGGTATGTGCTGGTGTTATGAACAGACTCCATGTGAGGTTCCCCAGTTAACTACATCTCCAGAGAGTGTACACCAAACTGTTGAGCTCTGGGGTAAGAAGGGATGAATTGGCTCCATTTCTCAATTCATCCATCCCTATGACTGTATGTGACAAGTTTAATTTAAGACAGGACCACTTCCCTCGTGGATACCTTTCCAGTTTCCTGGAAATGATTAGGAGAAGTTCTTTTTTTCCCTGGAGCAAGAGTTTGTGGATTAGCTCATAATTATCAGCTATGTATCCAGCAACTCCATACTCCTCGAGGTGTATCCTTATTGGGAGGGTGATGAAGTTTTTAAACTTCTCATAGAGAATTAGTTCACAGAACTATTTTTGCGAGCATCTTTTTATCTTCTGTACCCATTCCCATTGGTCAAAGGCTAACTGATTAAGCCTTTCAGTTCCAAGTTCAGTGTCTGCACAGAATTCCATCATTGAGCTGGTAACAACCCTTTTTCATCCCTAAAACTCACCTACCATTGAAAATGCCTTATAGTCACCCAGCCTTAATGTCAGTCTCCTAACTGATGTATTTCTCCAAAACCAATGCAAAATTATTATCTGCTTCTTGTCCCATTGATTATGTAATTTTTACTGGCCTTTCTTTCATTGATCACGTAATTTGTTGTTTTCCTTAGTCGAGTTGTAATTCTTAACACTGTGATTTTCGGAATAAATTAAAACAAGATGTGAGAAACCACTAACCACATAGTAAATAAAAGATCCCTTGCCCCTGCCCCCACACCAAGTGGTTTATTTTATCCCAATGAGGATGGTTCTCTTGAGCAAAGGATGTAAAGAAAAGAACTAGGTGAAAAATTCAGATTTTTACCCTTTAAGCAGTATTGTTTCTTTTGCTCTTCGTAGCAGTTTAATGACAAGCAATCAAGGTCACCTTGTACTGATGTTAATATGGATCATGTGTAGAAATGTGCTTGTTCCTTGTTTTCACTTCAGCATTCAATGGACCGCAGCCCATAAACAAAATGGTTTCATTTTGGCAACGTCAGCTCTGGGAAGCCTGGGGTTTGAGCAAGGTTGTGAAATAGAAATTACAGTCCATTATATGCACCTTGAAAGCTAATAATAATGCAAAAGTAGAACATTCTAGAAATGTACAAATACTGCTGCATCAACATCTGTACGGAGAAATATGATTTGGGCTCATTATGATTATCATTAAAGAAAGAAAAAGAAATCCTCTTTATTATCCTCATGGCAATTTTGGTGCACAGTTTCATGGGCGCTCTCAGATGTGCTTCTTTCCTAAGTGGGCATTCTTAATCTGCAGTTTGGATGGTAACTGCAATGAAGTATTTGTCCTCGGGAAACCCATCAGTTCAGTAGGAATATATACATACCAAACAGTTATTCAGTCATTTTCAACAGCAATAGCACTTTGTTATTACATTGTCCTTTTAAAAATGAAATGTTCTCAGACATTCAGCAGTAATGTTAAAAGCAAAACTTGACTCTAAATCACATAAGGTAAAGTTAATACCGGTGGCAAAGTGTTTGACCAAAGTAGTACGTTTTAAGGAATGTCTTAAAAGAACAGATGAAGTGGAGAGATTTCAGAAGGGAATTCCAGAGCTTAGGTCTAAACAGCTGAAGGCAGTGTCACCAGTGTTGGAGCAATTAAAATCGTGAATGTACAAGAGGCGTGAGCTAGAGGACAGCAGACAGCTTGTGGAGCTGGAGGAGATTAGATCGAAGGTGAGGGTTGAGATAAATGGAGAAGTTTTAAAATAAGGTGGAGAATTTTATAATTAAGGTGTTAATCACATGGAACTTGCTATAAGTCAATGGCTGTATGATGATAAAGGAACTGCACTTGGAAAAAATTAGCAGAATTTTGGATGATCTCAAATTTGCCTTCCTTGAAAAAGTTACCAGAAAGCATTAGGAAATTGGGCTTTGACATAAAAAATGTCCAAATATATAGAAGTTTATAAAATCTTGAAGGGCATTGATAGGGTGAATAGTCAAGGTCTTTTCGTCAGGGTAGGGGAGTCCAAAACTAGCGGGCAGAGATTTAAGGTGAGAGGGGAAAGATTCAAAAGGCACCTTAGGGGTAACTTTTTCACGCAGAGGGTGATGCATGTATGCAATGAGCTGGCAGAAGAAATGGTGGGAGCAAGTACAATTACAAAGATTAAAAGGCATCTGGATGGGTAGATGAATAGGAAGGGTTTAAAGGGATATGGACCAAGTGCTGGCAAATGGGACTAGATTGATGTCGAATACCTGGTTGGCATATATGAGTTGAATCTGTTTCCGTGATGTACAACTCGATGACTCTATATGGTTTAGAAGCATGGATAGACCAATTGGCTCCTTGAGTGTTCTCTACAGCTCAAATGGCTGATCTGATTGTTTTTCTATGTATGCCCAATAACCTTTGACTTGCTTGTTCATCAATCATCTACCTCTGCTTTAAAAGTATTCAATTACATTGCCTCGACTGTTCTCTGGGAAAGAGAGGTCCAAAGACTCTGAACCTACTGTGAAAATTTATTTCTCATCATTTCTGTCTTAAATGGTAAACCCAATATTTTTGTGAAGGTGTCCCTGAGGTTGAACCTCTCCTACAACAGGAAACATATATTCACCTGTCAAGCCCTTCCAAAATCTTTGTGTGTCTCACAGTTCTGGAGCTTCCATCAATTACAACCATTTTTCTGATTAATAACATTTAACTTTACATGAACCATGAATCAAGCATTTGTGTTCTGCTTTGTATTGGTTAGTGCCTTTATCAATAAGGGCTGAATCTTATGTTTTATTAGTGAGTTGTATCGAGTTTGGGGTAATGATTCTTGTCATGAGGTCAAACGAGTTTCTCGCTGTATCTTACAAAGCTTGCCATATTGTGTTTCAGTCCTTATAGTGAGTATCATGGTCAATACAGTGTGGAGCTGGAGGAACACAGCAGGTCAGGTGGCATCAGAAGAGCAGGAAAATCGACGTTTCCGGCCTGACCCTGAGTCCTAATGAAGGGTCCAGGCCCAAAATGTCAACTATCCTGCTCCTCTGATGCTGTCTGAACTGCTGTGTTCCTCCAGCTCCACACTGTATTGACTCTGACTCCAGCATCTGCAGTTTTTGCTATCCCCGAGTGAGTATCATGTTGTGGTTTCCACCTCAATTGCCATGTGCCATCCCCACAGCAACTCATCACTCTGCAGAAATCCCAGAATTGATTGACATTCTTCGTGTCTGGAGCTACACTGGATGTTTTTTTGACATTTGTCCCAGACATGGCAGATATGGAGAAATTGGCACCCCACTCTGCGGGCATTGTCCTGGTATTCCTGCTGGACAGGGCGATGCACAGGCAGGACTTCCTGTTCTCAACAGTCCACAGCACCAGACGATATAAGCCTGGTCCAAGGTTGCCAGCCAAGTTGAAGCAGTCTCAGCCATCTAAAGGAAGGCATGGCACTGTCGGAAGAAAATCATAGTCATTTTCCACTATGCCAGTGGAAGTGTCACCACCTTTTCTCCAAAACTGCACACTCACACTATCTCTGCCATTGCGTCCACCTTCCAACTACTCTCATAGACTATCATTGTCACAATGGCCTACAACATCTTCCCCACTCACTTTACCAACCTCAACCCATGACATCACTAATCCTGCACGCCCTCTGCGCTGCCTACTAATTCATCTGCATCAACAGTAATAGCTGTGCGACTCACTTTGATCTTCCTTAATACCTTCCCCTTACTGATTCCAGGAACAAAATGGCCCCCAATAGTGTATAAAGAGACAAGTGGGTGGACTGTTGCCTGTCATTTAGCTGCTTACCCTTATGAACAAAGGATCCTGACTCTAACTGCCCTGAGGAAGGCATGGACTGGTATCAGAAGTTGCCCTTGACTTAATGTATCCAGGTGCCCTGAGCAAAAGTTATCCCCTTTGACTGGACTGAGGCCTGCTAACAATTGCGGCAAGCTTCCTGGCTTTATGTCCGTGCTAAAAGGCATAGCTAGTTAGTCAGAATCCAAACCAGGTATCTTGGGCTGATTCGCCAATGCACAAAAATCCTGATTCTGCCCTATGTTGCAGAAAAACTAGGTAAAGCAAAGCAATTAAAGCCAACCAATTCTCATTGACATTTCAATGGCCTAGAAAAAATTCCACCATGGCTTTTGTAGACAATCCACATAATTTGCCCTATGTTTTGTCTCATTATGTCTTACACAAATTGAATACTAGAAGTATTAATTGATTCACACCTTACTGTTTGTTTACTTAAGCATGACAAGCAAAACTATCAGTGCTTAGATTTTGAAACTTTACATTGCTATGTGTCTCAGTCCTTCTCTTGCTCACTCTTCCGTACACATCTTTCCACAAGCTTTGTGATCCATCTTGAAATTGATAACAAAA
Organism: Rhincodon typus; assembly: GCF_021869965.1. Lineage (NCBI taxonomy): Eukaryota > Metazoa > Chordata > Chondrichthyes > Orectolobiformes > Rhincodontidae > Rhincodon > Rhincodon typus. The sequence goes on along the minus strand of NC_063345.1, from coordinate 28,940,837 downwards.
GACAGGATGTATTTTGCTTTATTTGAAAAGCTCTTATAAGTTAATTGTCATCATTTTCCTTTTGAAATAGATTTCTTTGTGATAATCACGATAGACATGATTCTAAATTAGTTGAGCATATGCAAAAGTAATTAGTTGATGTTGAATATAATGAATTGACCTAATTTTGAAAAGTAAATAGTTAGAAAGTACATTCTATGGTTTGAACAAGGTAACAGAGAAGAATTGATTTATTTTGCGTTATTTCCAATAACGATTTCACGGTTCAATGGACTGGCCAATATACCAAACTGTGTACATTGTTCTCATGCATGAATCTTTACATACTAAAATCATTTATTTATATTAAAAGAATTGTCTGCTATGTAAAAACAGTTTCTAAAGAAAAGCAGTTCCGAGACAGACCTAGGATTTGTGTGCTGCATATGTGGTTGTGTTGTTTAAAGGAGAAAAAAGTCTCTTGCCCCAGTTTACCTTCATTAATCATGCAGGATAAATTATACCAGCTTTATATGATTTTCAAAAAGTTCCTCTAATGGGATTTGAGTAACTATTCTTCAAATCACCTCGTTAGCCTGTTATAAAATCCACTTAGTGAAGCAAAATATAAACAAGCAACCAGAAAAGGTGAGAAAACAGCTGTTGTATTTGTTTGAATAAGACCACAGAGACAGTCAAAGGACAGACACTGTTTTAACTCTGGCACCTCAAGTATAATCAGAGGGACAAGCTCCAGCTGTGGTAAAGGCTCGATTAGATTAGCTTGTTGCAAATAAATGGCCACGGAAGACCATGAGTATCATTAAAGGAAAGCATTTCCGAGCAGTAAATAATTCTTTCCATCTGCTTTACAATAAACACTGAAGTAATTAAACATATATCTAGAGCTTCAAAATAAAGCACATTGTTGTTGTAACCAGTCAGGTCAGTTGTATTTTTTTTAAAGGGATTGCAACATCTCACTGGTGGAGTGATTTTGGATTCTATTTGCAACATAGCCATATGGCTGTACACAGCACATTAGCGATATTGTGTTATGTAAATGGTATCCATGAATAATTAATATTGACAAAGTATGGGATCTATAAAACATGATTTTAACAACCGAGAAATTTCCTTCATGTTATCCTCAGTTTACAGTCTAATAAATTTGCAATCAAACCCTGTTCCATTTTTAAAGTATCTTTTGAAAGAAAAGGTGAATAACTTCTTTCAAATATTCTAATAGGAATTTATTCTAAGTGGGTTAACAAATAGGTTGATGGTCTCACATACAGAAAGATGAGCCCTATAGTAATCTATAGGCATTTTGTTTTATCATATATCAGGATATGTTCTTATGCATTCAGGGAATCGAGCATCACTGGCTAGGTCAGCATTTCTTGCCCATCTCCAGTTGGTCTTGAGAAACTTTTATGAAGGTGCTTCAATTTTTTTTCAGGATTTGTTCAAAGGCTTGTGGACAGTGGTGCATTTGAGAAGTCTAAGAAGAGATGTGTAAACTTTTTTTAAAGGGGTTATTAAAAGAACATGGAGACATTTCTTTGATTATATTTTTTTGCAAAGTCACATAGCTTGATCTAATTGCTTGGATTTACTCACTGGAATACACATGCGTGGACTTGTGATACACATTGAATATTGTTTAAAATTTGGTTGGAGCCTGTTTTTTTGTGTCTATGTGTGTGTGTGTGTGTGTGTGTGTGTGTGTGTGAGAGAGAGAGAGAGAGAAAGAGAGAGAGAGATGTTACCCAAATGCTTTAGGAGACTTCACAGTGTGACCTGAAAAAGTGATGGATCTATTCCCTTGAACAGTGTCTGAATTCTTGACATCCCATAAATGACCTGTGTTTAAAGGTCCTAGTGATAACTGTCTATGTTTAATGAGGTCAGAAGTCAGGTGACACCAGATTACAGTCCAACAGGTTTAGTTGAAATCACAAGCTTTCGCAGCTTTGCCCCTTCATCAGGTGAAGTGAGAGAGAACCACAAACACACAGAATTTATCAGAGATCAATGGGTAAAGTAGTCAAAAGATCATACAAAGGGTGTGAGTGGAATGTTAACACCCCAAATAACAGGTCTCTGCAGGTATCAAGGGTGTCAGACAGTGTGAGTAAAGTGTCAACAGCTGAATAACCAGTGAAGGGATGTTGAACCAGGGCCATTGCTTGTCATAATGGATGTTTCGGCACTCTGCACCAGTATCCCCCTCAACAACAGCATTGTTGTAACAGCATCAGTACTCAACGCCAACAAATGCCAATTTCCAATTTCCTACAACTCATCCGCTTCATCCACGTCCACAACATCTTCAACTTTGACAACCAGTTCTTCATCTAGACACACAGAACAGCCAAGGGGACCAAATGTGTACCACAATATGCCAGTATTTTTCATGCACAAGTTCAAGCAAGACTTCTTTGCTGCGCAGGACCTCTGACCATCGCTTTACATCAGATACATTGACAACATTTTCTTCCTTTGGACTTATGGCGAGGAATCACTGAAATGACTACATAGCGGCACCAACAAGTTTCATTCCACCATCAGACTTACCGTGGACTACTCTTCAGAATCAGTCTCATTCTTGGATACACATATCTCCATCAAAGACGGACACTTCAGTACCTTACTTTGCCGCACAGATAACCTCACAATGTTGCACTTCTCTAGCTTCCACCTAAACATGTTAAAGAATCAATCTCCTACTGACAAGCCCTGTGTATACACAGGATCTACTCAGAAGAAAAGGAACGCAACGGACACTCAAAAATTTTGAAGGATGCCCTCATAAAAATGGGATACGATGCTCAACTCATCGATCACCAGTTCTGACATGCCACAAAACCACAATGACCTCCTCAGAAGACAGACACTGGACACAACCGATAAAGTACCCTTCATCATCCAGTACTTCCCTAGTGCGGAGAAACTACACCATGTTCTTTGCAGCCTTCATCATGTCATCAACAATAATGAGGATCTTGCTAAGATCATCCATATGCTTCCACTTTACACCTTCAAACAACTGTCAAACCTTAAACAGACCGTTGTTCGTAGCAAACTACCCAGCCTTCAGGACAACATCAATCACAACATCACACATCCCTGCCATGGCAACCTCTGCAAGTCATGTCAAATCATTGACATGGATACTAGCATCACACGTTGGAACACCATCCACCACGTACATTGCAGATACTCATGTGACTCAGCTGAGAGGATGTTTTCCCTCATGGAAGAGTCGAGAACCAGAAGCCATAGTCTCAGAATTAAGGAGTATCAAGTTAAGACTGAGATGACGAGGAATTTTTTCTTTCAGTGTCCTAAGAATCTTTGGAACTCCTTGCCAAAAAGAGCTGTGGGGCAGAGTCTTTGTGCATTTTAAGGCTGAGTTAGATGCATTCTCGATCAATAGGGTAACCAAGAGTTGCGGGGAGAGGGCAGGAAAGTGAGAATTATCGGATCAGTCATAATCCTGTGGAATGACAGAGAGGCTTGAGGGGCCAAATGGCTTACTCCTTTTCATAATACTTATGGTCTTATGGTGGTAGTGCTAGTTCCAAATGTTATGGTAAGATTGTGTGGATTATAAAGTAATTGTAAATTAGCTACCAGAATGTAATCCACCCAGTAATTTGCCAAATATTGAAGATCTATTCAGTAAGTTCTCATTAGGTTAGATTTTTTTATCAAAATTAATATCTGACAAATGCCCATCTACAACTTGAATCACATTATGAATTAAAGCAATATTTGGCTTTTTTCAATTATTCATGGGATGTGGATATTTCTCATTTTGCCCACATTTATTTCCCAGCTCTGTTTTCCCTTGAGAACATGATGGTGAGCTGCCTTCTTGAAGCATTCAAGTTCATTTGTTGCAGGTAGACACACAATGATGTAAAGGAAAAAGTTTAAGGATTTTGGCCCAGTGACAGTGAAGAAACAATGATATATTTCCAAGTTAGGACAGTGAGTTGCTTAGAGGGGAACTTGCAGACGGTGGTTTTGTTCTAAATGGTAGTGGTTGTGAGTTTACAAAGTGCTATCAAAGGAGCTTGGTGAATTTTTGCAATGCATTTTGTAGATGATGCATACTGCAGCTACTGCGTGTTGGGTGGTGGAGGAACAGAACTTTGTGAATGTGATGCCAGTCTAGCGGGCTGCTTTGTCGTGGGTGATGTTAAATTTTTGTCATGTTAGTGGAGCTGTAATAATCAAGATTATGGGGAGTATTCCATTACATCCCTGACTTTGACCAAGTAGAGTCATACAGCACAGACATTGTCCATGCCAATCATAACCCTAAAATAAAACTAGTCCCACCTGCATGCTTCTGGCCCATATCCTTTCCTATTCATGCATCAATCCAAATATCTTTTAAACATTGTGATTGTATCCACATCCACCACTTCCTCAGGAAGTTCATTCCACAAGCGAACCACCCATTTGCCCTTCATGTCTTTTTTAAATCTCTCTCTTCTCACATTAAAAAATATATCCCCTAGTCTTGAAATCCCCCACCCTAGGGAAGAGACAACTACCATTAATTCTATCCAGACTCTTCATTATTTTATAAACTTCTCTAATATGTCCATTAAACTTCCAGTGCTCCAGTGAAAAAAGTTCCAGCCTATCCAGCCACTCTTTATAACTGAAACCTTCCACATCCAGCAACATCCTGGTAAATCTCGTATAACCCCCTCCAGCTTAATAATATCTTTCCTATAACTGGGTGATAAGAACTGGACACTGTATTCCAGAAGAGGCCTTGCCAATGTCCTGTACAACCTCAACATGACTTCCCAACTCCTATATTCAAAGGACTGAGCGATGGAAGCAAGCATGCCAAATACCTTTTTAACCACCCTGTCCATATGTGACACAAACCTCAATTAATTATATACCTGAACCCCAATGTCCCTCTGTACTACAACACTGCTCAAGGCCCTACTATTATTTGTATAAGCCCTACCCTTGTTTGTTGTACCAAAATGCAATAGCTCGCATTTATCAGATTGAATTCCACCTGCCATTTTTCAACCCATTGAGGTACTTGATCAAGATCCCTTTGTAATCTTAAAAACACCTTCTTCACTGTCTACTACGCCAATTATCTTGATGTCATCTGCAATCTTATTAACCATGTCTTCTATATACTCATCCAAACATTTATATAAATGACCAACAAAAGATGCCCCAGAACAACAGTGTGAAACACCACTGGCGACAGGCCTTCTGTCCGAAAAGCAACCCTCCACCACCACTCTCTGTCTCCTGCTGTTAAACAAATTAAGCCTCGATTCCCCAAACCTGGGAAAAAGACTGAGTGCATTCACCCTATCCATGAGTCGCATGATCTATAAGATCACTTCTATAAGATTCGCCCTCAGTCTCCTACGCTCTAAAGAAAAAAAGTCCATCATGGAGTGGCTCTTGAGAAGGTGTTTCAAAGCTGAATCAGCAAAAGTGAGGAATTTGGAACCCTTGTGAGATGACATTTGCCATTAACATCTGCTTGAAATTGCTGAAAAATTTATAGGATCTGTCTTCATCACATTTCCTACTTGATGCAAGGTGCAGGCTGTTCAATTATAATATCTTATCCATATTTGCCACATGTTAATTCTGGGTGTTAGAATATAAATTTGCATGCATTGTATTACTGTTCTGATGTTGTGCAGTAAAGTTTGTTCAAAACCATAGAATATTGTGATTTTGTTATCTTAGTAACTCCTCTCAGTCGCCTACAATTTTTTAAAACAGCTAAGCAACATAAATTTTGTGGCTCATTCCAAGATTGTAATACCAACTTAATGCATCAATTGAATGAACTTTTGAGGTAGTATATACTGTGCTTTTGGGCAAGGGAGTGTGAAATGCATTCAAGCTGAAAACGATTAAATTATGAAATAGTACAATTTTGTATGTTGTGATGTGTTCAGAAAGATTAAGTTGGTACATGATTTGAAGTAGGTGCTCTGATCTCTCATATTGGATAATGTGAGGAGAGACTGATTGCATTTGCCTCATGCAAACTCAGTACCAGTGAGAGCCAATATGACCAGATAGAAAGTGAATCATAGCCTTTGATTTTGAGGTGAGAAAATGTTATGAATGTTTGTACATTTGTAGTTTTATATTTGAAACTGATCATAAGCAACTGTTCTTCATTTTCAATCCAAAAACTCCAATACCCATTTTAGCTGCAAACTGAATGAGTGGCACACTTTGATTTATCTGTTTCTTAATAATAATATTAAGCACAGAAGATTGGAAGATCATTGTAATGGCAATGAAATGTCTAGATTATAATCTTCAGCCAACACAGAACCCAACAGGGAGAAGGATGTGAATGAGTTGGCAGTCAAAGCAGGTGATACCTGTGAAGTAAGTTGTAGGGCCAGTCTGTCGTCACAGGTGAACGACGATATCACAAGCAGAGGAAGTGTGGAAAAATGGTTTTGAGGTGGATGATCAGCCACTACCTAAAGTGGCAGAGCAGACTCAATGGGCTAAATGGCCTTGCCTGCTCCTATGTTACTAAGAGTCAGCACTATTGCAGCCAAGGCACAAAATGTGCCGAGCTTGAAATATTCCACCATAGTTTCAGCAAGAATTTATGGATAATAAACAGAAATTGAATCTCTATCCTATAAGCTCTGACATGCATTTGAATTATGCTTTGCTGTCATTTTATGCTATCATTAACAATGCAGTATATGTATCCCAGTTGTAGATTTCACAGCATTCGCATACTTGTAGCCTTGATACTTCAGTTTCACCAAATATTAAAATTACTATTCAAATAGACCTGTAGTGTTTTCAATTGCATGTGAGATGACACATGAACCATGCATAACAGCACTACAAACTTTTAACCAGAGAAAACTGCACAACTTATTCATATAAAGAACTAAACAGTTTTCGGTTAATTATCCAGCTAATAGTTCCTTATCCATTCACATTGTCTTGCAAGTTAGTAAAATCCCAGACCAAGTAAGAGATCTGTCTATCACTGAGCCAGTTGCCTGCACAGTCATCAATAATGACATTGTTAATGAATTTCTAACTATCCAGATATTGTGTCTGTGGGTATCATGACACCAGGAAGTTTACAAAAATAACTTCTGAACTATGTTATATAATTTTTTGTTAAAAAAAAGCTTGTACCCTCTGGAGGATTGATTTCTACCTGGTGCTGAGTTGTAAATCTCAGCTAGGAAAACAATTGTTATATTAAAATTGAACTCAGCACCTCAGGGACAGATAGTGCAAATCTGACACTCAACTGATGAAAATCAAAAATAACATCAAATACATAAAAAAAAGATTCAGCATATATGAAACACATTTGAGATATTAGTATAGCAGCATCTGAGAAAATAGCTTACAAAAAATAATATTGCACATATTTTGCTATGTATTATCAAAGTGCCATTTGCAAGTTTTTTTGCTGCAGCTAGCTATCCACTCTGATTTTTTTTTCAAAACATATGTTTGTATAAAATAAAATGATGAGGGTGTTAAGGTAATGTAAAAAGATGGATGACTTTTCATCTTTGATACAGAAATTTGTTTTAAACAGTAGTTAAAATAGGTGATAGTGACTTGGCAGCCTTTTGCACCCTGCATCCGTAAGTGTGTCTTAGGATTTACATTTTACAGTGGTTAGAGGACTTCTACCATCTATTACATGTGGGTGCATGTTTTCCCATCCCTAAGCATATGAGGTTGCTCATAACTTTCATGCTCACAGAGTTATTGTTTCTATTCATGTTTGTCCACAGAATTGACTGAACAGAAAGTCATTTGGTTAATTTTAAGTCCGCATTTGCATTAGCTGTATCATAATTAACCTGATTGCTGGAACGAAACTTGTATGTCCAGGTGAGTTCTGGAAGAATGTATCTGTGCACATTCTAAACATTTGGAATATGCTTATTTGACATAATTTATTTCAATTTCCAGAATTTGCAAGGACACAATTTATATTTTGGTTCATAGGAACTTTACAATTATGGTGAAAGATGAAAGGAACCTTAGTTTTGTTCATCACTTTAACATAAATATAGGTAAACATCAATTTAGGTAGAAATGACTTAATCACGTAAGATCAGCAGCTTAAAATATTGAGAGTCTCAATTATTTAAGAAGTCAGAATTTCAATGTTGGCCACAAAACCAAAACCTTGCTTTGTTATATTTCTCCACTATAAATGCATATGTGAACCAATGGCTATCACTGGGCAGGTAGGAAAATGTTCGGAAGGCAATATTTGCAAGCTACTGACCATTGATTACTTTGGCATCTTTGTTGAATGGAGCAGAATGCTGAAATGGGAAGGGAGTCTGTGGTTGCATGACAAGGGAAGTAGGAGGTTTTGATCTATCATAATTCTAAACTTCAATAGTTTATGGACAATTTTTGTTTTTCCATTTCCTGATGAGAATGGGGTAATTGTGAGAAGAAAATTGTGAATAAAAGGTAAACTTGACACCATTACCTTCCTGTCGAGGTGAATTTGAGCAGGCCTTGATTTAGTTAGCCAGATCTATCAATTGAAAATGGACAAGTCTCATGTTCTGTGCATTTCAATGAAATATGATGTATTTAGATCCTCAGTATATATCCTCAGTAAATCGGTTATATTGCATTAAACAAACGTGCTACAGATTAAAGAGTTATGATGTTGTGTGTTTTCAAAATGGTCATTAGTTAAAGATGTCACAATTATTATAATTAAAGGCTCATCAGCATTCCTAAGACTGAATTTGCTACAATTCAATGTAAATAAAATGCTTATAATTTAAATGTATTGTGTACGTATGGTTGAGAGTGGAAATGTGTGCAGTGAATTTTCTTGTTGGTACAACAGTAAGTAAAATCACGTCCTGACTTATCAATAATTCTGATATTGTTCAGTTTCATTCATGCTTCTGACGACCACAAAACAAGCGCTCTTCATGAACTGAATGAAAATGTTACCTCGAATAGTCAAAATGACTTTTCTCGTTCATTCATCACTTATGTCACAGTTCCATCTTCAACCTGTAGTCCCTGTAAGCCTGGCTGTTTGTTGATTATGTGATTATGGAATTATCTTTTTGTTACTGACTGTAATCTGGACTGTTAATTTAAGAAGTAGGTGTACACACCTAGTTAACATGTTTGTTAGTGAGGATTAAATACAAGCTGTCTTCATTCGGCATGCATAAGACTTTGACTATTCTAAAATTGATAGTACACCTTTATTGTTTTCTGATGATATGACCCCGAACACAGAGTTACAATTCTCTGTCTGGATTGCTAAGTAGTGTAAATTCAATTTACCAGACAAAGTGATAATTTGCAGTTACGAAGCAAGTTATGTCAACATCTTAGTCTAGCAAGCTAATGTTTGTATCATCATGCCTGCTGACGTTGTTCAGTCATCACGGTCCTTGGCTCATTAGCATACTCATCCTTTAAAGCAACACAGCTCTTTAAACAATAACATTAATCTCGATGAAACAAGAAAAGTAGAGGAGAGAAAATAGCAAATTCAAGGGGAAAATGGATCAATGATTTCACAGGAAATAACTTGAAAACCACAACACTTTTAGACTTTGGAATCAATGAGCAGATCTAACTCAAATGTTTATGGTAGTTCATTAAAAAATACCTTAGCTAAGGTAACAGACCACATGCATTAAATTAAAATATTTGCCTCATGTTTGATGTCAACTCTACGAAGTAAGTTCTTAATGACTGGGATTAATTAACTCATTCATCATATTTGGAATGGGCTACTGGAGGCGATTAGTGGGAATACTGTCTATTGAATATTACAGGAGAGAAACCCAGATGTCTAAGATGCTTAGGAATACTTAGGAAAAAAGAATAGTTTGAGGCTAATTAAAACATAAAGGTGGAATAAGTTGGACAGAAATGTTTAACAAGTAGTAACTGTTACAGGAGTGCAAACTTTGCACAAAATTATCAACACATGACAAGCAACCAGAGGAGATAATGAGTCAGAGAAAATAGATATTAATTTATTTTTGTTTTGTTATTGTTTCTTTCTCTTATATTCTGCTTTTTAATTTCTCTCTACATGTCACTTTTTTTTTGTTTTTATGTTTGTTTATTTCTTATTTCCTCTTTATCCATGTTGGTCTCAATTGTGTATATGGTACCTGAGCTGCTATCACAATAAATTGCCTTTCCTCTGTAAGTCATACCTGATTTTCCTCCAATTCTTACATTAAATATAGTTTTAATTCCTTTTATACTTGTGTTGGAATAGATAATTCACAACAAAGAAATGGACCATTTCATCTAGGCAATTCATGTCAGTGTTTTTCCTCAACTTAAACAAATAGTCCCCATATCCTTCTTTCCAATTTTCCTTCATCCACTCTTTCACAAGGCATTTTGTCTGAAAGAGTTATATTTGAAAGGAGTAGCCCCACCCACTGTGCTTCACTGCATTTGGAATATTGTGATCCATTTTGGGCCCCAGATCTAAGGAAGGACGTGCTGGGCTTGGAAGGATTCCAGAGGAGGTTTACAATAATAATCACAGGATGAAGAGCTTGACATATGTAAAGCAATGGAGGACCCCAGGTCTGTACTCGATGGGGTTAGAAGGATGAGTTGGCGGGGGTAGGGTGGGATCCAATTGAAATTTTCAGAATACTGAGAGGCCTGGATAGAATGGAAGTGGGGAACATGCTTCCCACAGTTGGAGAGATTAGGACCTGACAGCACAGCCTCAGAATGAAGGGATGACTTCTTAAAACTGAGATGTCGAGGAATTTCTTCAGCCAGAGGGTGATTAATCTGTGGAACTCATTGCTGCAGACAGCTGTGGAGTCCAAGTCATTGAGTGTATTTAAGACAGAAATAGATAGGTTCTTGATGACTAAAGGGATCAAGGGTTACAGAGAGAAGGCAGGAGAATGGGTTTGAGAAACAGATCAGCCATGATCGAACAACTGAATAGACTTGATTGGCTGAATGGCCTCATTCTGCTCCCATATCTTATGGTCTTTTAAATGGTAAAAGTTAATCAGTTGTAGCTTGCTGTTGTTATTCAGTTTTACACACAAATGTTTAAGATTTGAAATTAATGAAGTCTGGAATAAAAACAAACCAGCCTAATGGTGCCAATGTAACCATTGTAGATCATAGATTGTAATGAAAACCCCTCTGATTCACTAATGGCCTTTAAGGAAAGAAATCTGCCACCTTATCTGGTCTGGCTTCCATGTGAAAACAAACCCACAGCGATATGGTTGACCTTTAATAGCTGTCTCGGCAAATATTAATGGACAATAAATGCTGATCTAGCCAGTGGTGTCGATATTCATTGTTGGAATGGTTTGGAAAACCCAACAGAGATATTGTTACAGAGATAGTAGGAACTGCTGATGCTGGAGAATCTGAGATAACAAGGTGTAGAGCTGAATGAACACAGCAGGCCAAGCAGCATCAGAGGAGCAGGAAAGAAGAAGGGTCTCAAACCGAAACGTCAGCTTTCCTGCTCCTCTGATGCTGCTTGGTCTGCTGTGTTCATCCAGCGCTACACCTTGTTATCTAAGGTAGAGGGTAAAGTGGGGCCAATGCTTCATCTTAATTTATGATGTCAAAATCTTAATTAAATTGCAATGATTTGTCACTGCAAATGACAGAATTTTCTGGAGGAAAAATAAATTTGATTAAGAGGGGATCATGGGGATGCAAGGCCCAGTGGTGTAATCACTAGAATATTAATTCAGGGACGAGGTAATGTTCTGTGCACCTGGGTTTAAACATCACCAAGGCAGATAGTGGAATCTGAATGTAATAAAAATCTGGAATCGGGAGCCTAATGATAACTATGAAACTGTTGTAGATTGCTGTAAAAACCCATCTGTGTTACTAATTCCATCCTTACCTGATCTGGCCGTCATGTGACTTCAGCCCCACAGCAATGTGGTTGACTCTTTGGGCACTTGGGAATGGACAATTGTGCTGACTGGCAGAGACACCCACATCCTGGAATGAATGGGATAAAAAGAACTAAGAGATTCATTTAGAGCAATACAATTGAAACCATTAAGGAGCTGTAACTGATTTGGAACAAAAAATAACTTTCTTGTTGAATTTTGGAAGTGGAAAATATTTTTTTCTTCCTTTTTACCTTTATGAAAGACCACTGCTGGATTGAAGAGCTGGTAGGCAAATGGCAGATTCTTCAGGAGTATTGGATATGGCTGAGGCATTTATCGAAGAGAATTATCTTGAAGAAATGTGTCCTTTCCCCTCAATATTTACTGTATTCACAAGGCCTATAGATTCTAAGCATGATTTAAATTCAAAACACATAAAGGGATTTTATTTCCACAGCATTTGGTGATGGCCTGAGATCTACAGCAATATTTCCCTGTGGGCGCAGTTATGCTGTCACTTTTGAATCTTTGCAAAACCTTTTCAGCTGCTCATTGGTGTGAAAGTTATTTGACTCCTATGTACACTAAACCCAAGCTTTGTATGATCCATTTCAAGAAACTCTCCTACATTGCTTCAGTTTTACTCTGTCATATAATTTCAGCTCTGTAAGAAAACTTGTCATTGTGTAACGTAGATGATATGGTTTATTTGAAGGGAAAGTATCAGAACACAAATTGAGGAATGAGAAAAGGTCCTTGGAGTTTATACATCCCATTCAATTATGATCCTGCTGTCTACACGAATGTTGTAGCCAGTCATTTCCATTTAGTTGCTCATATGTAATTCAACATTTCCCTTGTCATTTAGACCTCGATTTGAATTGATCATACACCTGTCATTTCAGAAATCTGTCAAGTTTTCAAATCTGCAGGTTCATAGTTTGTTGTATTATGTTGTCTCTCACAACCTTCTGGAAGAAACATTTTTTCACATCTGCAGGAGGATTTTGGTGGGCAAATGGGGTAGGAACTGAGGTGGGTGGGCATATAATTCATGGACGACGTAGACCCGACGCGGACTCTTGACAGCGGCAGAGTCAAGTTTGGGCTGGTGCGGTACCAGTAGCATTGGCGAGGTCCAGCAAGGACTCATAGTGGTGAGGTAGATGTGAGATGGCACGGAATACTGATGACTTTCGTTCCAGTGGCAGTGGTGCAGTGAAGGGGGTCTCGATCCTGGCCACCAGGCCCATTGAGGGATACTTAATCAGAAGGTCTGTAAAATGGAACACTTTTTCTTCATTTCTTTATTTTCCTACCTTTATATTCTATGTTTTGGTTTGTTTTTCTATGTTTAAAGATGGCGCTGAAGGGTGGCGATACTATACAACACTTTTCACAGTCACATTTATATTGTTACAAAATACAATCAAATGATGCTAGTGTCATGCTAATTTTGTGATGCCATTTTTCCAGTTACTGATTCTTTTACGGCAGTGAGATAGGAAGGCAAGACCCAGCAGTGAAACAATTATTGTTTCAATAAGTGGTAAACATGGACTATCAAATGTTAAGAGATAGCAAGATCTGCAGATGCTGGAGTCAGAGGTAACACAGTGTGGAGCTGGTGGAGGACAGCGGACCAGGCAGCATCAGAGGAGCAGGAAAGTTGCCATTATGGATCGGGACCCTTCTTCAGAAAATGCTATCAAGTGTTAACATTTGCATCAGATCAAAGACATTGTATGTACTAAAATGGATTTGAAAAAGGAGAAATACTGAACTAAAATCACTGCTGTGATCATTTGACCACAGACTGAACCATGATTTGTGAGACCTATATAGAATAAATGAAACCAATTGGATTGAAATAAGCATTTTAACTGAGGACATTAAAACCAAGTAACTGAGTCTGGCATCAAGAAAGTGAAATCTGTAATTTTTTTTTGATTTGTACGTGTATGATAATTTCACATATTGGGAGATCAAAGCTCATTTATCGGTTGGCCAACTTAGATAGACAATGAAGCCATACTCATGAATACACAGAACTATATTTTAACATCTGCTTTTGAGCAGCAAAAAACAAGAACATGGATGGGTAACAGCGAGGATTGAAAGACTCTTTATGTCTCTTCCTGTATCTCCCAAATTCTTGGAAGTCAGCATTTAGTGGGAAAAAATAAGTTGGAGAAATAAACATTCCCTGAGAAATCATAGCTTTCTGCAGAATTCACCACCATTGAGCGTGCAGGTCAACAGTTAAAGAACTGTGGTCTCATGTTAAATATATAACAAATGGGTCAAAATCCAGGAATTTTCTCCCCAACGGCATTGTGGGTCTACCTACATCACATGGACTGGCAATGGTTCAAAAAGGCAGCTTATCGTCACCTTCTCAAGGGCAACTAGGGACTGACAGTAAATGCTGGCCCAGCCAGCAATGCCCACATCCCATGAGTGAATTAATTATTTTTTTTTAAATGAAGGAGTCAAAAGATTTTTAAACTCTGTAGCCTTTATTCTCCTGTCTGTAAGATATTGTCCTTTTCAACATATGACCTGTCTTCATGTACATATTGATATTACATTTTAATTATATTTTTCTCTGTATTGGTGCGTAATCGCATTTTTTCTTTCTTTAATCCAAGAAAACTTTGTAAGTGCCACCTTAATTTTGATCTATTTAACTACATTTTTAATTGACATTGCTGCATGATAAGTAAAAATAAACATATTTCTTGTGTCTGACTGAGAGGGGCTTTAAAAGATAGGAATCAAATCTCATTCTTCCTCACTTGGTCATGACTTCTTTCATCTCTGAGGGCAGGGAATAATAAAAACCATATTCTCAGCATTGAATATATCAACAAAGAGAAGAAGAACTACCTGGACATTTCAGCAAATCAGCTCCACATGAGCCTATGCATTTCTATGCAGATGATCACTGATCTGTGACCTGACTTAAGAAGACCCCAGATTTTGGTTATGAGTGCAAGGTTTATAAGGTACTAGGAGTCAGAGCTGTGTCTTCTATTAAAATGAGGGAATGAAAGGGTCTTGTATTCTGTTCTGGTGTCTGCTTCAATAAAACCTTAGTTGGATTGGTTGTTAAAGGTTACAAGTGGTTCAGATTGTTTTACTGGGAGAAAACTGAGAAAATAAACTCAAATGTCAGGCAGTATCTGTAAAGAGCGAATCTATAAAGCTATCAAGAGAGTCAATACATCAATAACTTTTCATGGAACTAAAGATAAATAGTAATGTAAGAGATTTTAAGCCAGTAAAGGAGGTGGGCTGGGGATGGGTAAATTGGGCAAGAAGTAAAAAAAATCTATGAATGGGTGAAGTCCAGGAGAAAATCAATAACAAAAAAAAAAGTACCAACCAAAAAGAATGATAATGGATATAATGAAGAATGAAAGGTTGTGCCTAAATGAGGTGCTAATTGCTACACAAAAGAAATCTGGATTTACCATTGTTAGGACCCCTGTTGATTTTTCATCAATTTGATTTTTATTCTTTTATATATTTTGAATTGTGAGCTGAAAATGAGTTGTGGACTTTGATACAGCTTATGGTAAAAGTAAAAACAAAATCAGACCAGGCAAAGCTTTGTTTTTAAGACCAAGCAAGGTGGTCAATTGTACGGTAATTCTTGATTAAAGGAGTTCTAACAGACACAGTGATCCCAGGAATACTACTGTGTTTAAACAGATAGAAGAAGTTGATGATCAATGATGTGTTTAAACAGATAGCAGAGGTTGACAATGAGTGATGTCTGTCCCTGGGAATTGATTCTGGCAAGTCTGGACGAGATCTTACTTTCAAGCAGAGGCCTTGGGAAAAAGTCAATCAGTCTATCAGGGCAGAACCAGATTGAAGCTTTTTCTGAACTATGTTCTCTGGGAGATGGTTTTGGGCTGCTGCTGAGACAGCATGAAGATTAGAAATCTCCCTGCCTAATCTGCTACACCATCTTCTGGAAACTCAAAGAATAGAAAGCTGATTAGAAGTATTGCTACCGTTCCTTGGGTGAAGCGAGAAGGTGATTCTGGTCAATGTTTCAGAAAAACAACTAGGCAGTCCACATTTATGCATGTGAAGCAAAGCTTCATGAATGACATTTAGGTAATCTGGCCAGTTTTGTTATTTTATTTATCCCTTAACTGGGTTTGTTTGTCTTTCTATCTTTTGTGTCAATGCGAACAGAAAATAAATTTGTAAGTTTAAATCATAGACCTCAGCTTACCTTGTTATTTAACTGTTCCTCTGCTAAAGTTATTGTTTAATTAATCAATATTAAGTCTTTTGTTGGAGCTACAAAACAGGGGTCTGGAATTAATTATTCACAGTCTTGGGATTAGTTATTCAAAAGTATGGTTAAGAACAATTGGAATAATTATTCAGGGTTGTCAATAGTTTAATTTTACAGTGTTGCAAAAATAGAGGGAGAAAGGCTAATTGATATGGTTTGGCTATCTGTCTTTGTGATGTAACACCATGAAAAGTTAAAGAAATAAAAAGAGATGAGCACCAACCCTCAGGTTTGAACTTCACTGTAGCAGGACATTTTCAGAAAGGTCAGCATGTCAGCAAGGTAGAGAATTAAGAGGACAAGTAACTGAAAGCTCAGAGTCATGCTTGTGGATTGGTGAGAGATGTTTCACAAAATGTTCACTAAGTTTGCACATAATCTGCCCAATATCAAGAAGGCAGATCATGAGCAATGAATACAGTGTACAAAATTGGAAGAAGTACAAATAAATTATTGTTTCATTACTACTGGCTATATTTCCCATATAATTCACATTGACATGGAGATAGGCTCTGAGGAGGGAAGAGTCCATCAGAACATTGTAAGATCAAGTTGTATGTTTTCATTAAAAAGAAATCACTGAACCTTACAAACAATGTCAATTGACAAAAATCTGAAAGATAGAAAGAGAAGAGGAATGGAGGTAGAAAATCTCTGTTGTTAACCATGCAGGATGTGGTAGGACACTCATGTTTGATTGAAGAGAACAAGATCATGAGGGTTTCAATGAAGCTGGAAGATTCAATTGACTGTGGCTGGAGAAAGAGTTCTCCGGGATAATCTGTAAAGTGAAAGTTAGTTTGGGGATTGGAGTTATGTGTCTAGAAAAGGAAAGAGGAACAAAGGATTTTGGACAGCATCTGGGAAAAAAAAAGTTCACACTTAAAAGACAGATTAAGGTGGAACCATGGAAAGAAATTTTTGAACATTTTAAATGTTAAATGGGTCATCTTTTCCATAGTTCTGTAGCATATATGTTGACAACTGAAGTAGTGTCTCACTAAGTTTGCTTGTAGTTTATATGTTGCAGTAAAAGTCTTAGAACTTGAAATTTTGGCTGATCCTACCAGCCACAATTTGGAATTCAACCATCTTCTAAAAAAAAATTGGTCCCTACAGTGATCTTAGTATTTTGCAGTACTGATTGCTACGAATTCCCAATAGCTGATTGTCACTATGAGATTGAACTTCTTTGCCTGTAGCTCATTTCCACAATTTACACCACACCTTGATGGTATCTCTCAAGTGGCAGCAAGCCATGGCATTTCACAGATCTCTGACATGATATTTTTGAGAGCTGACAATTCATGCTATGTTAAGTAGATAGGACCTGACAGGAGCAAAGTACAATGGGACTTATTGCTGAATTCCAGGAATTGCAGGGCAATATCAAGCTTATGTATATGGTTATCACAGTGCTGAGTAGGTGACCAGTGAAATACATTACAGGAAAGACTTCCACACATTAAATATTCAGCTGTTATGTGATGACAACGTGAGACTTAAATATGAAATTTCTACTTTAAGATTACTACTTTACAATCCATCGACAAATGGAACCTCACCTGTTTGAGATGATTGTGCCAGATTTCCAATATCATTCTTAAATTAACAATTCTCACAAGCACAAATTAAAATAAATTGAGTGAAATTCTCGGTGCAGTGTCACTGTGGCTTTTTCTCTTATCTTCTTTTATTTGCTGCTGCCCTTGTGGGTTTGGATGAGCCGGAGGCAGCCTGCTTGTATGTGTCATGGAGTTATAAAGTCATAGAATCATATAGCATGGAAACAGACCCTTCAAACCAAATCGTCCACGCCAACCAGATATCCTAAACTGATATAGTCCCATTTGTCAGCATTTGACCTATATCCCTCTATAACCTTCCTATTCAAGTAGCCATCCAGGTGCCTTTTAAATGTTGTAATTTTACCTGCCTCCACCATCTTATCTGCAAGCTTGTTCCATATATGCACAAGCCTCCTTGAAAAGGTTGCCCCTTAGGTCCCTTTTAAATCTTTCCCCTCTCACCTTAAACCTATGCCCTCTGGTATTGGATTCCCCTAGCTTGGGAAAAAGACCTTGTCTATTCACACCATCCATGCCTCTCATGATTTTATAAACCTCTATAAGGTCACCCACCCTCAGCCTCTGACACTCCAGGGAAAATAGCCCCAGCCTATTCAGCCTCTCGTTGTAGTTCAAACCCTCCAATCCTGGCAACATCCTTGTAATTCTTTTCTGAATCCTTTCAAGTTTTACAACATCTTTCCTATAGCAGAATTCCTACAGAATTGAATGTCGTATTCAAAAAGCAGCCTTACCAATGTCCTGCACGGTTGCAACATAACCTCCCAATTTCTAAACTCAATGCACTGAAAAATGAAGGCAAACATATCAAATGCCTTCTTCACCACCCTGTCTATCTGCCACTCTACTTTCAAAGAACTGTGCACTGCATCTGAAGGTCTCTTTGTTTGGCAACACTCCCCATTGCCCTACCAATTAGTGTATAAGAACTGCCCTGGTTTGCCATACCAAAATGCAACACCTCACATTTTTCTAAATTAAACTCCATCTGTCAATCCTCGACCCATTGGCCCATCTAATCAAGGTCCCATCCTTAGGATAATACTTTGAGATAATCTTCTTTACTCTCCACTACACCACCAATTTTTGTGTTATCTGCAAACTTACTAACCATACCTCCTCTATTCACATCCAAATCATGTATATAAATGAGAAAAAGCAGTGGATCCAGCATCGATTCTTGTGGCACACCACTGGTCACAGATCTCCAGTCTGGAAAACAATTTCGTATCCAATTGGCTAGCTCCCCTGGATTCCAAGTGATCTAACCTTACTAACCAATCTACCATGTGGGACCTTTTTGCACACCTTGCTGAAGTCCATTTAGACAAGGTCCACTGCTCTACTTTCATCAATCTTCTTTGTCACAGTTTCAAATAAAACTCAGTCAAATTTACAAGACTCAATTTTCCATGCACAAATTTGACTATCCCTAATCAGTCCTTGCCTTTCTAAACGCATGTAAGTCCTGTCGCTAAGAATCTCTTGCAACAACTTATCCACCACTGACATCAGGCTCACCGGTCTATAGTTCCCTGGCTTTTCCTTACTACCGTTCTTAAATAATGGCACCACATTAGCCATGCTCCAGTCTTTCGGCACCTCACCCATGGCTGTCGATGATCAGAATATCTCAGCAAGAGGCCCAGTAATCTCTACTCTAGCTATCCACGAAGTTCTGGGATATATCCCATCAGGTCCTATGGATTTATCTACCTTTATGTGTTTTAAGATCTCCAGCACCTCCGCTTTATAAAATGGACACTTTTCAAGACATCACTATTTAGTTCTCCAAGTTTCCTAGCTTCCATGTACTTCTCCATAGTAAATACTGATGCAAAATATTTGTTTAGTATGTCACCATCCCATTGATCTTTAAGGAGCCCTATTCCCTCCCTAGTTACTCTTTTCCCCCTTATGTATTTGTAGTATCTCTTTGGATTCTCCTTAACCCTATTTGTCAAAGATATGTAATGTACCCTTTTTGCCCTCTTGATTTCCTCTTATATATACTTCTACTGTCCTTATGCTCCTCTAGGGATTCACTCAACCCTAGCTGTCTATACCTGACATATGCAGCCTCCTTTTTCTTGATCAGAGCATCCGTTTTTCTAATCATCCAGCAATCCCTATAGTTACCAGTGTTGCTGTTCGCACTCACAGAAACATACTGCCTCTGAACTCTCGTTATCTCATTTTTGAAGGCCTCTCACTTTCTAACCGTCCATCTACCTGTGAACAGCCTCCCCCAGTCAACTTTTGAACGTTCCTTATACTGTTAAAATTGGCCTTACTCCAATTTAGAACTTTAACTTTTAGATCAGGTCTATCCTTTTCCATAACTGTTTAAAAAAAAAATAAAATTATGATCACTTGTGTCAGCTTGTAGCCAAGATGCTCTCAGTGGTAGTACTCATCCTGACTGTGCAAGTGGGAGCAGATGCTGCTCCACTGGCATCAATGTGGGGGCAGTGTCTGACACAGGGCCCTGTGGCATAAAATGTCTTCAGTTGGTGAGGCCATAAGGGGTGGCACCCTCTCTCAATGATGACTCTCTCAATGTTTTTTGATGACACTCTGAATGACTAAGAGGACTACCAGCTAGCTGAGGTACATATTTGGCATCATCTCCATGCATCTACACACCAGTGACATAGACAGGTGTCTTGGCTCCATGCTCTGTCTCTGGATCCTCGTTTGCCTGATTCATAGACCTCAATCAGTAAGAATAGGTGACAACATGTCCTCCATGATTACCCTTGACACTATTTTGCTTTGCAAAGCTGTGTACTCAGCCCCCTACTACACTCCTTATACACTCCCGACTGTGTGGCCAAATTCTGCCCCAACTTCATTTACACATTTGTTGAGAACACCACCATTTTAGGTCAGATCCCAAACAACGATGAGACAGAGTACAGGAAAGGGATTGAGTGCCTAGCAGAATGTGGTAAAGACAACAATCTCTCTATCAGAAAAATGAAGGAACTAATCGCTGTCTTCAGGAAGCAGAGTGGAGTGCATACCCTGCTCTACATTAATCATGCTGAGGTGGAGATGGTCAAGACCATCAAATTCCTGGGAGAGATTATCATCAACAATCTGTCATGGTCCACGCATGTGGATGCGACAGTCAAGAAAGCACAACAATGCCTCTACTTCTGAGGAAGGGTCACCGGACCCGAAACGTTAACTCTGATTTCTCTTCACAGATGCTGCCGGCCTGCTGAGCTTTTCCAGCAATTTCTGTTTTTGTTTCTAATTTACAGCATCCGCAGTTCTTCCGGTTTTTAAAATCTCTACTTCCTCCAGCGGCAAAGGAAATTTGGCATGTCCTCAAAGAATCTTACCAAGCATCCTATCTGGGTTCATTACTGTGTGGTATGGCAATTGCTCTTCCCAAGATTGCAAGAAACTATAGAGAGTCTTGAACTCAGCCCAATCCATCACGCAAACTATCCTTCTATCCAGTGACTCCATCCACATTTCCTTCTGCATTGGGAAAGCAACCAGCATAATCAAAGACCCTTCTCGTCTCGTTATATTCCTTTTCACCCTCTGCCATCAGGCAGATAATATAAAAGTTTGAATACACATACAAACAGATTCAAAAATAGCTTCTTCCCCACTGTTGTCAGACTTTTGAATGGACCTCTCAAATGTTAATGTTGATCTCTCTCTCTCTCTTTGCACCTTCACTGTGGTTCTAACATTGTATTCTGCACTGTGTTCTGCTACCTGATGCATTTTGAATGGTATAATTTGTCTACAGAACATGCAAAGCAACACATTTCACACACTTTTAACTGCATCTTGGTACATGTGACAATAATAAATCAAATGAAATCAATGTCACAGAACATAGCTTGCATTTTATGTATGTTAGCGTGGTACTCTAGCATCCATTCAGAGTTTTGCAGTATCCTGCTGTCCAACAGATTGTATGTTCTCTTAAAGGGGTAAAAGAGGAACTCATACACTCAAAAATCTGAGCCACAGCAATGCAGAAGTGTTGAATAATCTCTTCCAATCTCAGTTTGTGGTTTCACTCAGTATCATGGAGCTGTTCACACGTGGGCACACATTTCACAGTCCTGATCAAAATAAACCTGCATTGTTTGTGACTTCAGGGACTGTGCATCTCTTTCCAGGTCATCAGGACTATCTGTCGTCCATCCTCCATGAAGGAGTGCCAACAGGAGCTTCTGTCTCTCTCACTTCCCCCTTCTCACTTGTGACATGGATTCACCCAGTGTCACCCTTTCAAATCACGCTTAAGAATGCACCTAACTGAATGTTTCTAACTTGATGGAGCACATGAACTGTGTGTCTCTACTTGTTGGGTAATGTCCACCTCTTCTGTAGACCTTAGAGATGGTGTAGCAGAACTGATAAATTCCCCTCTTGTTGGTTCTTTGGGAGACATAGTAAGCAGATGGCAAAAATGTACCTCAGCCAGCAAAGGCCACTACAGGACTGATGCTTCTTAATACAGCTGAAGTTTTGAAATGCTGTCGGATGGGAAAGGAATATACACCTAATGGCTGCAGGCCCAAAAGGCCTGTCTTTTGCATGTGGTGTTGCACTTGTCTTGCCAGAACAATGACAATCAATAAAATTTTGAGGGCATTGCAGCAAGGTCCACCTCACAATAGTGTGGTCGCATGTTCTGCTGTCTCCAGCCAGACTTGGATTTTCTGGTTTACTGGTTTTCTCTTGCCACTTTCTGGGAATAAGACTTGTTGATTACCTCTTATTATCTCAGAAACTATCCTGAAATGTTATTGCCATTGAACTTTTGCGCCGACGTTGCCATGGATTTTTTGTCTTTTCTTCTCCTCACTTCTTCCCTGTCAATGTATTGCAATACAGCAGCTTTGAATAATGTATGCTGTTACTCCTTTAATTTGTGTGCACTCTACTTTCTTCCCATGCTAAATACACCTCCAGCCAATTAGGAGCAATCTTTGGGATAATCACATTCTATGAGTGTACCCACTCAGTGTAGGATTGGAACCCAGCAACAGTGCCAACTTCAGGGTTTGGTTCGCAAAAGTAAAATCTAGCCTGGTTTCTAAATATTAAACTTTTATCTTAGAGTCATAGAGTAATACAGAATAAAAACAAGCCCTTCAGCCCAAACTGGTCCATGCTGACCATGGGTGTCCACTCAACTAGTTCCAGTTGCCTGCATTTGGTCCATATACCTCTGAACCCTTCCCATCCGTGTACCTATCCAAATGTATGTTAAGTATTGTTATTGTGCCTGCCTCAACCACTTTCCCTCCCGGCACATTCCATATACAAACCATTCTCTGTGTGAAGAAGTTGCCCCTCTTGTCCTTCTTAAATCTTTCCCCTCTCACCTTAAACCTATGACCTCTATTTTTCAATTCCCCCATCCCTAGGAAAAAGACTATATGCATTCGCCCTATCTATGCCCCTCATGATTTTATACATCTCAATAAGGTCACCCCTCATTCTCCTATGTTCCAAGGAATAAAATCCTATGCTGGCCAACCTCTTCCTTTAAATCAGGCCTACTAGTCCTGGCAACATCCTCATAAATCTTCTTTGCACACTTTCCAGTTTAACTATGGCTTTCCTATAACAGGGAAACCAAAACTGCACACAATGCTCCAAGTGCGGCCTCACCAATGACGTATACAACTGTAACATAACGTCTCAACTCCTATACTCAATGCCTTGATCGATGAAGTCCAGCATGCTAAGTACCTTCTTCACCACCCTGACTACCTGTGATGCCACTTTTAACAAATTATGTACTTGTACTCTTAGTTCTTCTTAATACAAATACGATCTTTATGTGCTTGCTTAA
Organism: Rhincodon typus; assembly: GCF_021869965.1. Taxonomy (NCBI): domain Eukaryota; kingdom Metazoa; phylum Chordata; class Chondrichthyes; order Orectolobiformes; family Rhincodontidae; genus Rhincodon; species Rhincodon typus. The sequence continues at coordinate 28,917,170 of NC_063345.1, read as the reverse complement.
ATATTTTCAAACACTAATACTTTACTGGACTCCCTTCCTAACAGTACTCTAGTGCCCCTACATCCCAAATAATGCAGCAGTTTAAGAAGGCATCTTGCCCTCATCACCTCAAGGGCAATGAGGGATGGACAAAGCCCACGTTCCACAATTGAATTGAGGAAAAAAAAAATTCTCTTACACAACATTTTCTATGTTAAAATAATCAATCCATCGCTATAACAATTCTTCAGTCAGAACAATTTCTTCCCTAGCAGTAGAACTGGATGCTTGATCAATTTGTGGTCTAATTAAAGGATTTATACACAGTTGATACTTCTGGTACTATATACCTCAAGGATAGGAACAGTGGTATATCAATAATGTCACTGCACAAGTAACCCAGAAACCTCAATTAATGCTCTGGGTACATAATTCCAGTGTCACCATGGTACATGTTGAAATCTAAATTCAATTAAAAATATCTAGAGAAGAATACTAATGCAACTAGCCTAACCTAATGCAACCATGTGCTCACTGTCAATTGTCATTGGAAAGAAAACTATGGTTTACTAGTGTCTTTTTGAGAAATAATTCTGCCATTCTGACTTGATTTGACCTACAAGTGATTCCAGATCCACAACAATGTGGCTGAATCTTAACTGTCCTCTGTTCAACTTTTGATGGACCATCAATGTCGGTCTAGTCAGTGACACACCCATCCTGTGAATGAATTAAAACAATGTTTTAAACAAATTATTCATTCATCATCCTGCGTTGGTGGTGGAGCAGGCTCAAAGGACTGAATGGCCTCCTCCTGCTCCTATCTTCTATGTTTCTATGTTTCTAACTTTTCCCTCATCCTACTGTAGTCTCCTTTGTTTAAGCACAAGACCCTGGTATTGGATTTTATCTTCTCACTTTCCATCTGTATTCTAAATTCAACAATACTTTGATCACTCCTTCCAAGAGGATCCCTAACTATGAGATCATTAATTATCCCTATTTCATGACACAGGACCAGATCTAGGATAGCTTCCTCCCTCATCGGTCCCATTACATACTGTTCAAGAAAGAGACTAAGGTAGGTGAGGACCTAGACATGATCATTATCATGAAAGAGGTAGTGTTGGGCAAGTTAATGGAGCTAAAGGTAGATAAGCCTCCTGGCCCTGATGGAATGCATCCCAGGGTATTAAAAGAGACGGCAGGAGTAATAGCAAATGCGCTCATAGTAATTTTCCAGAATTCGCTGGATTCTGGGGCAGTTCCAGCAGTTTGGAAAGTAGCCAATGTGATGCCACTGTTCAAAAACAGAGATAAACAAAAGGTGAGGAATTATAAGCTGGTTAGTTTAACTTCTGTAGAGGGAAGAATGCTTGAATCTGTCATCAAGGAAGAAATAGCAAGACATCTAAATAGAAAATCTCCCTTTGGGCAAATGCAGCATGAGTTCTGAAAAGGCAAGTCGTGCTTGACTAATTTGTTGAAATTCTACGAAGACATTATGAGCATGGTGGACAACAGGCACCCAGTAAATGTGGTGTATCTGGATTTACAAAAGGCTTTCAACAAGGTGCCGCACAAAAGGCTGCTGCATAAGATAAAGGTGCATGGTGTTACAGGCAATGTATTAGCATGGACCAAGAATTGGTTAACCAACACGAAGCAAAGAGTGGGGATAAATGAGTGTATTTTTTGGTTGGTGAACAGTGACCTGTGCTGTGTCTCAGGGATCAGTGCTGGGACCACAATTGTTTATAATTTATATAGATGATTTGGACTTGGTGACCACATGTAATGTGTTAAAATTTGCCGATGACACTAAGATGAGTGATAGAGCAAAGTGTGCAGAGGACTGTGAAATTTTGCAGAGGGATAGTGATAGTTTAAGCAAGTGGACAAAGGTCTGGCAGATGGAATTCAATGTTAATTAACGTGAAGTCATTCATTTTGGTCGGGATAACAGTAAAAGGGACTACTATTTGAACAGTAAATAATGCAGAATGCTGCTGAACAGAGGGACCTGGGTGTCCTTGTGCATGAATTGCCGAAGGTTGGTTTGCAGGTGCAACAGGTAATTAAGAAGGCAAATGGAATTTTGTCCTTCCTTGCCAGAGGCATTGAATTTAAAAACAGGGAGACTATGTTGCAGCTGTATAGGGTGCTGGTGAGGCCATACTTGGAGTACTGTGTGCATTTTTGGTCTCCTTACTTGAGGAAGGATGTACTAGCACTGGAGGGGCTGCAGAGGGCATTCACTAGGGAGGCTGATTCCAGAGTTAAGAGGGTTAACCTATGAGGAGAGACTGAGTAGACTGGGATGATAATTCATTAGAATTAAGAAGAATGAGGGGGGATCTTATAAAAACATATAAAATTATGAAGGGAATAGATAAGAAAGAAGCAGGGTGGTTGTTTCCACTGGCGGATGAAACTAGAACAAGAGGGCATTGCCTAAAAATTAGGGGAACCAGATTTAGGACTGAATTGATGAGGAACTTTTTCACTCAAAGGGTTGCAGATCTGTGGAATTGCCTGTCCAGTGAAATAGTTGAGGCGACCTCATTGAATGTTTTTAAAGCTAAGATAGATAATCTTTTGCATAATAAAGGAATTAAGGGTTACGGTAAGAGGGTGAGTAAGTGGAACTGACACCATGAACAGATCAGCCATGATCTTGTTGAATGGCAGAACAGGGTCAGATGGTCTACTCCTACTCCTGCTTCTTCTGTTCTTATGTACCTTGTTTCTTTTTGTTGGCAGGGATGATGGTCTTGGAAAGTGATGCCAAAAGAGCTCAGACGAGTTGATGCAATGTTTCTCAAGAATCTTTTATATTACCAGTTTACTTATTTCAGCAGTTATTGCGAAGCGAGTGTAAAAAATCTTGATCTCAATTGGATTAATAAAACAAAAGCATGTGAAAAAATAAACTCAATTTACAAGGAGAAAAATGAGGGCAGCAACATGGAAAAATATTGGAATCTTTGCAATGTTAGAAAGAGAGATTGAAATGAACAAAGATTAGAACCCAAATACAAAAATGGTTGTGTCTATAATTTATCATTTGTACATTATTTATAAGTATCAAAGTACTATAATGTTCACAAGGCATGAGACTGACACTTCCTAATTGTTGTCGGAGTGTGGAGCTGGAGGAACACAGCAGGCCAGGCAGCAT
>NC_063345.1:28877617-28913610 GCF_021869965.1 Rhincodon typus | reverse complement strand
AGGAAAGTTGACGTTTCGGGTCGGGACCCTTCTTCAAAAATCAGTTCAGTTTTGAAGAAGGGGCCAGAACCGATACGTCAGCTTTCCTGCTCCTCTGATGCTGCCTGGCCTGCTGTGTTCCTCCAGCTTCACACTGTGTTATCTCTGACTCCAGCATCAGCAGTTCTTACTATCTCTGATTATTGTCGCACCAGTTTACCTGAACATGGTTAGCAATTTCATGATAAGATTAGGAAGTTTAACAAAAACTTTGTTTTTTGACAGAATGCATGAAAAAAAATGCCAGTGATTAAAGAATAAATTTAGTAGCATGCTGCTAGAGAATGATGTGGGCAGTATGTATCTCCTTATGAGAAAATAACAATTGGGCTTGATTGAAATTTGAGCCGAAACACTATCTTTGCATTCGAATATCATAAACAATTCATTGGAAATAACATTAACCTTGAGATTTGTCAGCTATTGTGCCCATATAGCCCAACGCCCTTAAGGGATCATTTAACTGAACAAGTCATCAGATATCAGCAAAATATAGCATCTTGAAAATATGTTGAATCAGAGTTTTTGCAAAAAGCCGCTCTTACATTCAGAAATCACTACTTTTGCTCCCTGTATTCAAGATAACGTATTCTGGAGTCTGTTTCACTGATAGCCTGGTCCTCCACAAGTACCGCGATCAGAAATTGCAAGCCCAGATTTCTAAAGATATCACTCATTTTTCAAGCACAGGCAGAATCCATTTGTTACCAATGAAGACTTGCACGTTTCCATAATTGCAGCCATCCAGCAGTCACATGCCTTATATTGTAGAATACAGGATGTTCTCTGGATGCAGATTAAGTAAAATTTTTGGCAAATCTGTCTTTTAGGTATTGAAAGACAATTGTGAAGATCTTCTGAAATATCATCAGAAACCAATTTCTTTGTTCTGCACGTTGAGCTAAAACAGTAACTGAGCAGCGCTATGCAACTATTCAAAGCACTAAACTGAACAAGCAAAAATATATCAATAAACTGTTGGAAGTCAATTTTGCACATTAATTGTAAGGTTGTGCATACAAATATTTAAGTATACATATAAAGCAGTTATTTTAGAGCTGTTTGTAAAAGCCAAACCAATTATCCAGTCATACTAAATAGAATTAAGACAAGTATATTGCAAAAAACAGGTTATTCACTTCAATCAGTCTATGCAGTGTTTAGGCTATACGTGTGCCTCCACCTTCCCTCCTTTATCTAATACAATCAGCACATTCCTTCATTCTGCTCAGCTTTATTTACTTTTATAGCATTCCTTTAAATGCATCTGTACAATTCATATCAACCATTCCCTGTGGTAGTAATTTCATATTCTCACTACTCTCCAGTTAAACAGATTTTACCTGAAGTCCAAACTTAATTTCTTGATGACAGTCTCATATTGATGGCCACTAGCTTTGCTGTTTCTCATCAGTCAGAACACTGGGGGCTAAATTGGATATCCTCTGAAAACAAACATGTGAATGTTGATCTGTGATTCACCAATGCCTTTTTGATTGCAAATGAGAAGGAAACATGACTGATACTTAATCACCAAAATGTTGGCATATTGATGCACAATCTTCTTTCTCATATTCCACTTCCCCTTATCCCACACTATTTATCTACAACCTATCTACAATCTCCTTTAGGTTCCATCTCCATGTGTAATCATTACTTTTTCTGTGTACAACTCAAATTCAGCCCTGTTTCATCACCTCTATCATCAATTGATTCCTTGCAATATACAATTTCATTATAATGTGTGACCTGTTCTGTGCCAGGGGACTGGTTTTTATCATGTACCATTTGATAATCATGTTGAGAGTTGAGTCTTCAGTTTATTGCCAATCTGTAATTTTGACGGAGCTAGACTACATTCTTTTAGGGTGGATTCAATAGCACTGTCTGAAAGTCAGAACTTTTTCAACAGTTTCTTAACCATTCTGATCCCATATGCATCCTCATTGTTAGATTGTGGCTACCATGGCCAGTTTGTGATATGCGCAAATCCAGAACTGGCTCCATAGTGACTCAAGCACTCATTTGCGAATTGTGCCCCATTGTCCAAACCAACTACATTAAGGATACCACATGTTGCAACAAGTTTATCCAAGACTTACATAACTGCTTTCATGATTGTCATATCCAACCTCCTTACTGCAAACAATTTGGGAAAATATTCAGTGATGAAAAGGTAAGAATTTCCATTGATGACAAACAAATCTATCCTGACAATTTCTCAAGGTTTGGTGGAAATTTAGAGTGTATTAAAGTTTCACTTTGTTCTGGCCTGTAGATCACTCACGTCTGACAGTTGGGTAACAAGTGTCACAATGTCCAAGCAGTTTCCCGACTGTTATACTAATGACCAAACTCTAGTTCTGCACTTGATGTTTGCCAAGCTTCTTTAGTGCAGCATCCCCAAGATGTCCTCTTGAAGGAAAAATGGGTTGACCAGTCATTTGTCATACACCAGTATGTCATCAGCAATTATAAATGATTCCTGTGTTCAAATATCTTTTTGTGGACACATGCTGGTCTTTTGGCCAAGTCCTGATACGGTATCAGCAGCTGGTGAAACATTCTGACATCCCATTTCTTGTCAAATTTGGCTAAACCAATTGTTGCTAATTCTACTGCTCTTGTCAAGGTGCATAGTTCACTTTTTTAGATGAAGTCTGCACCTCAGCTGGTAGTAGTCTGATTCATAAGCAAAACTCTTGAAGTGAAGTTGAATTTTTTGTGTTGTTTTAGGCATTCTTGCAAATTCCTTCTTGGCATGTAGTAAACCTAAAAATTTGACCAATTTCAATGATCAGTTTTGCACCCATTATATAGTCTGAAAACCTTTCACAAGTGTAATGGAGAGAGCTTCCTTCTCAGATGCAACTTCTCATGTTTCTCTTTCAAATGTTGTTCTTGATGCATTATAGACATGTTTATGACAGCCATCTGATTGCTTCATGATAAGTTCTATTTCTAAGCCTGTAACTGAAGCTTCTACCACCATTATCATTAAAAGCAAAGCATTAAGATATGCTAAGACAGCTGTAGATGTCTATAGCTTCTTTTCTGAACACATTATCTTGATGAGGATTCTAACTTGTGTTTTATTGAGAAATTGTCTCAAGGTCCATGATGGATACTACGTTCAATAAAAAATAAGTTTGCCAACTGACTTGCCATGTCTAAGAATCTTTGAAGAGCTTAGACTGATTTTGGAGTTGAGACTTCTGCAATGCTTTTATCCTTCTGAGATTCCACCATTATATGGTCACTAGCTATTGGCAATGAATTCAAAAATGTTTCGGAGAATACACACTCATCATTAAGTGCAAGGCCTTCTTCTTGCAAATATTTTAATACCACAAGTCACCTTCAACTGTTTCCTCATGGATCGGTATTTCATCCTCATGGCCTATAACTCCAAAGATATCTTGTAAGATGTTTGTAACCCTTCTTTAGAAAATTGCTGGTAGATGCAATTCCAGATGTAATCTGTTCAAATAAAATCTTCCATGTGGTAATAAGTCTTCATTGCTCATCCAACGGAACCTGTTATTTGTGTTATGTTTCCAAAAGCTTCTGCTCTTGGAGAGTTCAGCGAGACTGCCGCACACCATGGACAGAAGCTGAATTTCTATTGCTACTGCTTAGTTGAGTTGGTAAGGTCAAAACAAATAATACCATTCAGCTTGGTATAGAAAAATACCACTGTCTTGGTTCAGTGATTTGGAAATTGACCCTCATTCATATAATCTCTATAAATTGGTTCATCACTTTCTTTCATTAAGTGATGCAGAACATTCCTCAGTGGATGAAGACATATTAGTTTAGCATCTTTATTCAGGGTAACGCTGTATTTGGTTTTTAACCTTCCTAATCTTTTGAACATGGAGGATATTAATTTTCAAAGCAGCTTTTTAGCTTCTACGGCTTAACCTCTTCCAGTTCTTGAATGACATTGATGTCATGACATTCCATTCTACTCAGGATTAAATTTTTTTGGTTGTGTAGGTTTTCTAGTATTTGGTGTCCCTATGTTAATGTTGTTTGCAACATATATTTTGCATGAAGAACAATGTCTTCTGAATTTCATCTGATAATATTGTGACATTTTCTCCCATGACGAGCTTGAAATTTGTGAGATGCCCATTAACATAAATATATGGTCTAGATCACTGAGTTTCCCTTGCAACATTTTGGATTTAACATCTACTAGAGAATGTTCATTTTTTTCCCTTTTTGAGGGTGGTTTTTTAGCTTTATTCTTTACTCTGTTTGGGTCCTGCATCAGCATGTTTTCTGAAAGTGACCTCCTTTATTATAATAAATGGATTTGACTTTTAAATCTGGGCACTGTTCGTAACTACATGCTTTCTTTGTTCTTCATGATTACTGTCTGTTGTATGCCCTATCCACTGCAATAGTTTGTATGGAGTGTTTTCAGTGGCTTTTTACCTTAAGAAATGAATAGAATTCATAGATATTGAGTGCCAAGTTTTATCTTCTCTTTAAGATTGATTTGTTTTGCTTCCAGGCATCTATTCACTTACCATATAACAGGGTTTATCTAGAGAACATAGAAATATAAGAAATAGGAAATTCAGTTTCTCAAGCCTGCCTTGTTATTCACAAGATCATGATTGTTCTTCCCTGGGCCTCAACTGATCTTTCGTGCCAGCTCATCATTTGATTTTGATTTTATTGTCACATGTATTTTACAGTAAGAATACAATAAAATACAATAAAAAAACTTTCACTTGCTGCCAAGAAACAGTGCCATTTTGAATAATTTAAAAATAAGGAAATAAAGAAAGACATAGCTTGAAGATGGTCCATCAGTCCTGACCCAGCTCATCATTGTCAATGACGCCTGCACCACCATCCCTCTGCCACCGCCTCGCCGTTGCCTACAACCAACATCAGAGTCTCGTCTCTCACTGCTGGGCCCAACTCGTGGATGTTGCCGTGATGCCCTTCTGTCACCCCTTCGCTGCCGCTAGCACTGGACGCAACCAACAAGAAAGCCGCAGATCCTCAGACCTGCTCGAGGTTGGCACCCTGAGCTCTTGCTGCCGCCAATCCTTTTCAAGCTGAGGACAAGGTAAGTAAGTGAAAAAAAGCGAAGAGACAGAAAACAAGAAAAAGAAAAGTGACCGAAGCAAACAGGTTCCAGCACAGGAGCCCTACTCTTCTGCCATCTTGAACTAGAAGATATCAACTCACCAATATTTCGAAAATCCATCTGTGTTCCTCTTTAAATATTTAGAGTAATCTAGCCTCCACAACTCCATGGAGTAGAAAATTCCAGATATTGCTTACCTCCTGGACAAAAAATTCCTTTGCATCTCAGTTTTAAACAGATGCCCTCTTATTCTATAATTATGACCTCAAGGCCATATGATGATTAGATGTAAGAGCAAAAGTAATCTATTCAGACCATCAAGTTTGCTCTGCCATTCAGTCAGATCATGGCTGATCTGTTCATCCCCTTTCCCATAACATTTGACTCCCTTGCCGTTTAAAAATCTGCCTATCTCAGCCTGAAATATACTTAATGGCCCAATAAACAGCCCTCTGTGGTAAAGAATTCCACAGATTGTCTACAGAAGAAATTCCTTTACAAGTCTGTCTGAAATAGGTGACCCCTTATTCTGAAATTATGCCATCTGTTCCTAGACTCTCCCTCAAGGTGAAATAATCTTTCTACGTCTATCCTGTCAAGTCTCCTAAGAATCTTGTATGTTTCAATCAGGTTGCCTCTCATTTTTCTAAGCTCCAATGAGAACAGGCCCAACCTAATCCACCTCTCCTCATAAGACAGTCCTTTCATACGTGGGATCAGCCTAGTGAAACATCTGCATCCAGTGCTGGTATATCTTTCTTTAGTTAAAGGGACCCAAACTTTTAAACATAATTCAGCCGTGATCTGGCCCATATCTTGTATAGCTTTAGGAAGACAGTGCCATTCTACATGAAGACTAAAGTCACTCATGATTAATGTACTGCCTTTCTTATGTGCCCTCACTATCTCTTGTGTGCCCTCACTATCTCTTGTTTGTATTCTCAGTATCACCATATAGTTAGTTGTACCTGGCCTAAACACTAACTCTACCTTTTTTATTTCTTACCTTCATCCATACAGATTCTAAATCTTCTAATCTAAGATCACTTCCTGCTATCATATTTATTCTATATGGTACTAACAATTTTACCCCACCTTCCTGAAATTTTGACAGGTTACATACATATGAAATTTTAGATCCCAGCTTTGATCTCCTTGTAATCATTGCTCTGTACTGATCATGCCAATAACCTGTATTTGTGCCGTAATTAATCTATTTTGTTCTGAATACGATGTAAATTCAATTAAACAGCCATTAATTTAGTCTCTTATTAGTGATTTCTTTAACTCTTTTCATCCTATTTACTGCTTTATTTATACATACACTATGCCTTTTCCTGTCTCCCTCTGGGTATCATTATCCAAATAGCTGCCTTGTAATGCTGCCATATCGTCTTGCTTTGTAGCCTACATTTCCTTTCTCTTGCCTTTGTAGATATTAACCTGAAGTTTGCTTGGTTCGCCACAATGGAGTTAAATTAAGTTGAATTCAATGAGAAAAAAAACTATGAAGCCTGGCAATTACATAACGATTACAAAGGACACTGGTTTTAAAATGTTTCAGTGTTTTGTTGAAAGAATGTGTATGTTTGTTTACATCAAGTATTGTAACATAGCAGTAATGTACTGAACTGTCACAATAACTCTAAAAAGGCCGAAGTTTTGTTTAAAACAGACACAGTGAAACAGGTGTGATAATGTGGACAATTTATCAATTGGATTTGTGATTGTCATTGAATTGTGCTATGTAAATATTACATAGTTGCTTAGATATCAAAAGTGGTAAACAGAGAATTCAAGCTAGGTTTCATGTCAAAGTTCACTAAGGGCAAATGATAAGCATCTTTCCAAAGACAGTCAAGCAAGCCTTAGTGAGTTAATTGTTAAAAGGAACACAGAAAACATGACACGTTTGTAATGTTTGCCAGTTGTCAAAACTGATCATTTGCTGGGGAGTGGATAACGTCAAGGGTGTCATGCATGGCTTCTTTGTATTGGAAAAGTATAAAACAAGCATGCCTCACAGCAAAATTTACTAACTCAAGGACGATGCTTTTTTTCAGCATGTAAAAGTTGAAAAAGAGCAGGTTGATCACTTGTTCTGGTCTGATCTTTGGCCAAGTCCATATAAACGGGTTCACTTGTGGCTGTAAGCATTATAAGCACTGTAAGGTTAAGGCTTTTGCAGTATCACTATAATGTACTTTGCTTTAATGAAGAACATTGGTATATTGCATTGTTAGAACTGCCTTGGATTAATGATATCCAGAGTAAACCTGACCATTCAGGGTTTAATTAGGTTTCAGTGATCTAGCCTCAACAACTCTCTGGGATAGAGAATCCCAGACATCCACTGCCTTCTGAAAGAGGAAATTCCATTGCATCTCAGTTTTAAAGTAGTGTTCTCTTATTCTGTAACTGTATCCCCTCAATTGATGTTCCCTCATGAATGGAAATATCTTCTCAATATCTACCCTGTTAAGCCTACTCAAAATCTTGTCTTTTTCCATAAGATCACCCGCTATTCTTCTAAAGGTTGAACCTGTTTAGCCATTCTTGTTAACTCAACTCATTCATCCCAGAAAGCATTCTAGTGGACTTCTTTTGAACTGCCCCCGATGTTAACATTCTTTCATAAATCTGGGGACCAAAACTATATGCAGTATCCTAGGTGAACCCTCTCCAACACCCTGTAAAATGATAAACAGACTTCCCTACTTTTAAGTTCAAATTCTCAATAAAGACTAAAATTCAATTTGCCACTTGAATTGCATGCTGCACCTACATGTTAATTTTCTGTGTTTTATGCACAAGGACATCCAAATCCCACTGCATTGCATTTTTTTTGGAAACTCTGTATTTAAATAATAGTTTGCCTTTTAATTATTTCCACCAAAGTGTATTACCTCATAATTTTTGTGCATTAAACTCCATTGCCAAATTTTTGCCCACCACTTCAACCTTGATATCTCCTTGCATATCCTCACCATACTATGTACCCACATCTACTTTTGTATCATCAGCAAATTTGGATTCATAACATTCTGCCTCATCCTCCAAGTCATTAAAAAAATTGCGATCCTAGGACAGATCCTTGTGGCCTTCCACTATTATGCCTCTCCAACTTGGATATTACCCATTAATACCGACTTGCAATCTCCTGAGTGTTGACCAAACTCCAATCCATGCTAATACATTGCCCTAATAACTTGAACTTTCAGGTGTTCTCTGTAAATTCAAATCTATTACTTCTACCAGTTCCTCTCTATCAACTTGCATTGATACTTTCTCAAAGAACTCTTGCAAATTGGTCAAACATGAAGTTTACTTTATAAACCCATATCAGCTCTGTGATAAGCATTTCTAAATGACCTGATATTACTTCATTCATTACGGACTCTAGCAATTTCCCAATGACCGGCTTATATTTTCTTATTTACAGTGTACCTATCATGACTGTACTGATTCTTTATTTATTAACAAAGGTCCCCATCTCCTTTTTCTTTTTTGCCTATGCTCTGTGCTGTCAAATGCATTTGAATATTGAGTTCCCAGAATTGGTCACCTTGAATCCATAATTCCAATAATAACCATCAAGTTGTATTCATCTGTTTCTGTTTATGCCATCAACTCAACAACCTTGTTACAAATGTTATGCACAGTTTGATAAAACTTTGACTTTTACTGCTATTACTTACAATAGTTCTAATCTCTGTGTATTCCTCTGTGTATATTTTCTGTCCCTTTCTGTTATCATTGACCTCTTCACTACCCTGCACTTCTGTTTTCTTGGTTCTTTTGATTTTTAAAACTTTCCTTCAATTGAATATTCTAAAGTCCTATCTACATCTTGAGTTATACAATTCACTGGGGCACAAAACCTAGCCTGGTTCAAATAAATCTTCTCCCAGTGGAACATATCTCTCTTTCTCTAATACAGGTGCCAGTGCCACATGAATCAGGACCATTTCCCTCACAACAATTTCAAACCATATTTTTACGTCTATCATCTTATTTACCTTATGCCAATTTCCACATGAGATTATTACTTTTGTGTTTCTGCTTTGTAATTTAACCCTGAGCTGTTCATAATTCCTCAGCAGCACTTCTTTCCTGGTCCTACCTATGACATCGATACTTACATGGACCACAACAACTGGATTCTTCCCCTTCCACTCCTAGTTACTCTCCGGACCAGAAGAGATGTCCTGAACCTTAGCACCAGCTAGACAATACAGTCTTCAGGGGTCCCTGCTTTTGCAGCAGAGAAAAATATTTATTCCCTTAACTATGTTATCCACGATTACAACCACATTTCTGTTTTCTCTTTCCACTTAAATGATGCTCTGGGCCATGGTGTTGCGGCCAGTTCACTCATCCTCCCTGCAGTCTCTGCCCTCAACCACACCAGGACCAAGAATCCCATAACTATTGGACAAAGGCACTAACTAAGTCGTTTCTAAAGCTAAATTCTCACTGACAGTCACATGTCCTGACCATGTCCTGACATGTTCCTGACCATGGATCGGATTTAACGTAATTAATCTGAGGGGTGTGACTGCCTCCTTAAACCCAGTGTCCATGTTCCTCTCCTTATCTCAAATATATTGCAGTACCTGCAGCTCAGACACTGGCTCATCAATTCTGAGCCCACATTCCTTGAGCATCAACATCTGCTGTAGATGTGCTCACCATGGCTTACACTGGTGTCATCAATTCCCACATTGTACAGCTGCAACATGGCTCCCGTCCAACTATCTCTACTGTAGTTAATTAATTAGTCTTGTTGTTCAGTACTTTAAAAGTGAACTTCTTATCTGTTGTCTTCAGCTGTCCCAATGTCTCTTGGGCTAAACCAAATGGCCAATCAAAAGAGAGATGACAGAAAAGTCCAAAAACCACCAATTGATTCTCTGGGTAGAAACTGGTTGAAGAGTCTCTGCTGTAAATTTTATTTCCTACTATTGCTGCCCTACTCACACAGATCTGCTCTTCTGTCCATAAAGCTGCTGACCTCACTGTCTCTCCCACATTTTGCATTTTTGTCTCTGTTCTCTCTCATTATTTCAGAAGCACAGCAACCTTCTCTCTTTTGCTTTTCTCTTCTCTCTTTTTAAATGCCTTCAAGTGCCTCCAAGTCCTGCCTTTTCTTATTAGAGGTTGTCTGTGGATCACCTCTATTGCTCCAAGAATGAGATCTTGTTTGGATTGTAATATAGCTGACAATGACTCATCAGTAAAAACCTACAACAATTTTTTTTGCTATGAGTTTTAACTTTAAGTCATGATTGTCATATCTCTCCAGTAGCTTGTAGAAATCATTACCAAAATCATCCATAGATTCACCTGGATGCTGAATCTCGCCCTTTCAAGAATGTAAGAGTACTGCAGTTAAAATAATGTTCAAAGATAATCAACACCTCTTTGAATTTTTCTCATTTGTACCTTGGAAAGTAATAACATCATTTTGTTTTTTTCTTATTCATTCATGGGCCAGGATTTAATGCCCATTCCTAATTGCCCAGATGGCAGTTAAAAGTCAACCACATTGCCGTGGGTCTGGAGTCACATGTAGGCCAGACCAGTTAAGGGAGGATATTAGTGAACCAGATAGATTTTTCCAACAATTGGCAGTGGATTTATGGTCATCATTAGACTCTAAATTCCAATTGTTTTAAATTGAATTCAAATTCCACCATCTGTCATGGCAGGATTTGAACCCAGGACTCCAGAATATTACCTGGGTTCAGCAATAATACCATTAGGCCATCACCTCCCCTATCTGCCATTCTCTAATTGTGTACTGAAATGTATTTGATTGTTCAGTTTCTGTTTTGTGTCCAGCTTAGGAGTTTTTCTGTACCTCAACAAATGCAGATCTTCTGTCAGGTCTGAAAGGCTTTTGATGTAATTCCCTCAGGAATTCTGTTGTATTGAGTGTTGTCACGATTCTTACGGAGTTCATTGTTATCAACAAAGCAGCAGAATCTGTTTGCCGTGAAATGTTCGGGTCACTTGAATGTTTTATCCATTTTGTTTTAATGTTTAAAGCCTGAAGTCTGATTTCTTTTAGTTGTCACAGAAATATTGCTGGTCATCACTACTCACTATGATGTGACAGATGGCCACTGTAGTCACAACTCTGCTGTTCACCATTGCAGGGGATTCTACAACCTCAGAGTGGTATGATATGGAAGTGGATAGCGATCTTTCTTGTCGAATTAGAAGAATCTTGTTGCGGAAACATTATGAAAATTATAGCACGCTGCAACTATTTACAGCTTGCTATGACATACATCACCACAAAGACAATTAAGAGCACATTAGCCTCAGCTCTGCACCTTACCAGCTCTTCCTTTACTCTGACCACATTCTTGTAGATGGTGCTTGCTGCGCTCAATCATGTATTAACCTTTACAGGCCTATATGCAAAAATCAAAATCAAAAATTGTCAGTGCATATTTCTGAAAATATCCTGTAAATTGACTACAATGTAATTATTGTGAGAATAAGCCCTTTATTGAAGTCTTTCCAGTGAGTGACCCACATAGGATTATTATGGGATTGCTCAGCAAGCATAGTGATAGTTTTGCAGTTCATTGTATAATTTTCAGTAATTGATTTTGAGTTTCAAATATCTATTAATATTGCATTTCAGATATGCTATTTAGATTCTCATTTCAAAGTGTCAAACTATTGTGGAGTGACTATAAATAAAATTTCAGATCTTGCCAATTAAAAGGAATTGAATATTATCACCAAATCAGGTAGGGTTTGGCTTTCTTATATTATGGCAGATCTTTTCTAAATTCAAATATGCCATATCTCTTTGAGGATGAAATTGTATCTCCCATTAATGTTTATTCCTTCTAAGCTACGTAAATGTGAGATGAGCACGACAATCTAATAATTCTCCTTTGCTGGCAGCAAGTTCCTCATTTCACAAAAGTACCTCCCCCAAATAATTGTTAGCAAGTGTGTGACAGTGATCTTGATTAATGACTTTTCACATTTTTATTATATTCTATTTATAGGAGCATCTCCATTCTGCTTAGTGCATGTCTGACACCTTGACTGAAATTGGGAATACACCTTATGAAGAGGTACATGCCTGTAGGTATTAGATTAAATCACCAACATGAGAATTTTTTTTATTAAAGAAAGCAAAATGTTAAAACAGAAGACCAGGCAAATATCTTATGACACATCCTGTGATATGGAAACAGATTGGAAAGGGCCTTAGGCAAATTTGCAACATAATAAAAAGAACGTCTCTGGAATTTTAGCTAGCTTTAATAGTTATTCACATGTTAGTCTTCTGTAGCCCTGTTGCAAAAATATTATGAAAATAGCACTCATTTAATCTATTATCACTCTTATCTATGCATATGACCCTTCTCACCAGCAATACATGTGGAAAGCTAATTAAAATCATTTGAATTGAAAACATGTTATTATGTTTCCCGATTCTGCTTGATAGCACCATTATTTTAGGATCTGCCAGTGACAATATATTGCTTAAAAAGTTAATGCTAATCTGCATCATGAGAGATATGTTCAGCTATATGATGAAAGGGGGTTGAGTGATTTTGCTTTCAAAAAGATCTTCTCACAACAGATGAACAAGAGTTCTAATGTTTCATCATGAAGTATTTTCAGACACCACCAAAGATTATTTTCTTTCAGACAGCAGGGAGACACGCAAGTGTTGAATTTTGGCAGAATATGTATTGAATTGGCACAAATTAGGATGACCTTTTCGAGGAGATTTGATGATAGAATCTTGCAGTAATGACAATCATTCCAACTGGATGAAAGATACCCCATGCTGGGAGCATAAGTGCAACTTAGATAAAATTGACAATAGTGCTCTCTAGTGGCTAACTGCATTCTTCAAATGATTGTTATCTGTCCACTGGTTTGGATAGTTATTTATTTAAATCATACTTCCAATTTTTTAAAATGCAAGCTACTTTCAGACTTTAATAGGAATACGTTGTTTCAGTTCATAGCACTGCCATTTATTGATGAGAACAACTGGAATAGAAATAATCTGATATTTGAAAAATGTGAGCAGCTATTTATTTGGCCCAAAATTTGCTGGAAATTGACATCTTATATGAATGACACAAGCCCTTATAAATGTACAACTTGACCACCTTTGTGCAGGAGAGATATCCTGTGAATTGTGATCTTGCCCTTAACCTCCATGTGAGGTTCACAAGGCTGTTGCATTGTCCACTAGACTTGCCACAACAAGTTTTGATCAGTAATTAACAGCAATAGTACACATGATCATTGCTACTGATTGCAAGAAATTGAACACTTAAATGAATGGGCATTGATATTCACTGAGTCTGGATGACTTGGGACCCCTTAAAGATGGTGCATGGGTTCTGCTTCCAGGATTCTGAACCCTGTTTCCAGTTTTTCTGATTTTTAGGAATGCCTTTTAAGGGTGAGTGCAGGTTTGGGTCCCAAACTCTCACCCAGTGCTCCTGACTCAGTTGGCTCCATTGCAGAGTTAGGAATGTCCTAGACTTCTGCAATTTTGATGGAGTCAGGTCTGCCTTTGAAGACTTGTGTTTCATAGCACCTCAGGTGTCTCATGAGACATAGTTTGCATGAGGGAACCTTTAGTAAGGTAACTTCAAAAGATCCTTCTCATATACTCCATGTATTAGTGTATTGTCTGTAAAGAACCAGAAACCGAATAGCTATTAACTTATACATTTAAGTATTCCAGGCTACCACATTCATGGCTGTTTTAGAGAGACATGTGACAAGTATCTGGAACCGCTGTTTGTACAAGGCAGCATGGCAAGGATTAAGCAAAAAAGAACCCTCATCTCTCCAAGATTAAACATGATCATTTCAAACTTCTGGGAACCAAAAGACAAATAGAATGCATAGCATGGTGGCAGCAAGTGTTTCAGAATAAACGTAAAACATGTGAAATTAATTTAACACGGATTTGGAAAATTGATCCACACTATTACCAGAAGAACAGCTGAGTGAATTGTGCGAAGATGTAAAACAAAATGTAAACCTGTACAGCAATACAGCAACAAATACACAATTACAACACGCAATGAATTAAGAAGCTGATGATGTCAGAAGGATAATTTTGAAGTTGAAACAGAAGTGGGGATTGGAATTAGTACCTATTTAAAAGGCACTAGCAATGATGATAGAGTCAACTATATCCTTCCAGGGGTGCAAGTTAAAGGAACACAGGTAATTAATATCTAGGACCTTGCTGAAGAAAATAGCAGAAATGCAGGCTATATTTTCTTGAAAATTTAGCATCCATCTCTAATCAAGATCAAAGTATCAGATCTACCAGCATGAATTTCAAGCCTCAATCAGATTGAAGTAAGCTTATTGACAAGATTGAACAATACAGCCAGAAATATAAGCTTAAGGACATGTATGAAAAGCTGATTGATCAATTAATTTGGGGCTCTGCACAAGATCAAGTGCAGAAGGCATTAATTGGAAAAGATGAGCTCACAATACTGCAGGCTGTAGACAATGATACAGCACATAACATCAGAAGCAGAGATGAAGACACTGGACTGAATTTTTAAGCAAAGTGTTTTTTCAAGTGATAATCTGGCACTTGGTCCACATGGCCCTTGGTGACTTTATTCATGCAATCGTTGACTCTTCAACCCATTAATTATGCAGCTAACCTCTATGACACCCATCTTCGAGAAGCACTCACTATTGTTAAAACTTTGCAACATTCACACATCTTTAAACCTCATCTCCACAACACTTCAGATGCTGCAATCCAGGAACAGCCCTTCACACGATGTTCCTGCTTGACTATTGCCGAGGAAATGGCTGAAAAAGGCATGCTAGCTCCTCAGTTTGCCTACAGAGATCAGGATGTGCTGATGGATGGAGTGGTGGAGAGGAGTGTAATGCTGTGTCCTGCTCACTGCACAAAGTGACCACACCATTCGAACTAGCCAGCTGGACTAAGATATTGGCCTGGGTCAATTCAGTATCCAGGGTGATATGAAATGCATAGACTCAAAATGGTAACTATACTTTCTCTCCACAGATGCTGCTAGATCTACTGAGTTTCTTCAGCAATTTCTAGTTTTGTTTTAGATCTACAGCATCCACAGTGCTTTGTTTCATTTCTTTGTTTTTATTAGTTAATGTGCATTGCAGCCAAGTATCTTCTGGTGAACACCTGATATCATACACATCTACTTTCCAGCATAGATTATACTCTCTTAATCTGGAATGGAAATCTTGTTTTTTTCTCTTATCCCATTCCAAAACCAGAGCAACATTTCAATGATAGCGTATCCATAATAGTGTCAACTAATTCAGTCATGCCTGAAGATATAAGCTGAGACCTTTGGTCTATTTGTAACCACTTTTATGAGATTTAAATTTCCATACTGTTTTACGACATTAGCTCCTTTCCCTTTTATTTCCCTTGGTTGAGCTTTTAAGACTTCCACCTGATGGAAATGACACAGGAATAGTAAGAATGGTGGAAAACTAATGATCTTTCTGATGGTTACATTGCTCAGACTGTGGCACTGTTTCCCCAGGCTCAACTATGGGCAAATGGGTGGGTCCTTAGTTTAGTGATTCATCTGTGTTTACAGCCAGATACAAATGCAATCCAGTTATGTTGCTTACCCAATTATAGACGTTTGGGTGTAAGTGAACCAAATCTCTTCAACCTTTTATATTTATCCAGCAAGTCATCTGTTTGACTGAATATGTTACCACATGTCCTCAACTTTTGAATGCAAGTATCCTCCAGTGGTGTTTTTTTGAGATGATCTTTCAATATTTCAGGCAGACAGCGGGTTGCAAAATCATTTTCCCATTTTGAGTTACAATCATTTTAGCTTTTGTAACAATAAATATGCCCACATTGATTTGTTCTGCATTTTGTTTCCCTGAATACATCTTATGGCAAAACGTAAGTCACATTAAAAATAGAAATGATGCACATAATTGCAACTTCTTAAATTTGCTGTGCCTGATGTGCATGAATAATTGTTAAATGAGTCAAAACTTTAAACTAAAAATTCAAAGAAGAAATGTCTGGGGTGTTTATGCAGAATTGTGCCAAGAATACATAGAACATCAGCAAAATGGATGCAGCTTTGGGAGTGACTTTGGATGCTCTTTCTACATTGTGCCTGTGAAAGATTACCCAGATACCAGCATTGGTCAGTGTGCCCATATAAATTACTGCACTAGGCTGAACAAATAGTGTGCATGGTGTAACTAGTAACAGCTGCTACCCTGGATGCAGAGGATCCCATGGGTAAATTACTTAAGTCTTGTGGCAGTGGGAAGAACAGGAATATTCCTTCAGGCTCCACAAAGTCTATCTGAGCCATTGACAGCCTCCCATATACCTGTCCTCAAAAATCAATGTCCTCCTGTCTTTCTCACTTTCTGTTGATCTAGAGGCTGGCTGGTTCAAACAGCATGGGAAAATCTACTCCCTCACTTCTTAGTAAAAGCACATTTGATTTCATTTTGTCTATAGGGTTGCTTTAGCCCACACATAGTGTGTTCAAGTAATCCAAATTCTATTTTCTGGGAAGCTTGGAGAGTGAAAGATCTATAAATTTTTAAAAGGATAGCAAATCAATCTTACCTTTAGTTCATTTGCTAAATATATCATGATGCACATGAAAGCAGCCAGAATCTTCTATTATGACTGCCTGTGCCTTCACCCCAAGGGCTATGTTCGACACAGCATGATTCACTATCTTCCTCATTAAGATGGCAATAAATGAGCGCTATGGCAACTCCTCTGACATACACTATTAACGACCACACTTTCAAACACTAGAACTGGTTGAATCTCCCAAAAATCATTGGACTTCAATTCTATCGGAAACATTGAAAAGAATCACTGTTGCAAACAGATTATTTGCTGTTTTGCTAATAAAAGCTTTCTTTAGCTTCTTTCCCCTTGCTTTCATTCTGGCAACTTTCTCCTGAATATGATGGTTCTTTATTTAGGAATGGATTGAAAGCAATTGGATTCCCTTCATTACCTGTGCATGCTTCCAGCATGTATTACAAAGGATTCAGAGTCTAGAATGCTTGCTTTCTCCTTAACATAATCCAGGTGCAGAGAGCAATTGTCACACCCCTGTATGCATCTGCTAGCTTGACACAGAGCCGGAATTGAACCTGTGTGGTACAGGTACTCAGTGGGTCAGCTTGATAATCATATTGCATTTAAGGTAGCCACTGATGAAGAATGTCTTGAGTATGACTGAGTTGGGTAAATTAGCATCAATTTTGATTCACAATCATTGGAGAATTTTGTTTTGACATAGGATGCATATCAAATAGTTAAGAGATCTGTGCAATAAATAAGAAGAATAACATTTTCTCTTAATTTTAAAATTGTTCAAATGATATTTGTACATCTAAAAGAAATAATTGTAGGTACAAGTTAAAGAAGCTTAATGAAAAAGTCACAGTTATTTGCTTTAAAAGAAACAATGAATTGGCTTTATCAATTATAATTAGAGAATCTCCTTCATATTATAGGGGAATCAAGATAGAGGGAATATGGTCTTAAATTAAAGTTAGGTCATTTAGGAAAAAAATCAGGAAACAATTTCTCATTAAAAGAGCAGGAGATTGGAAACGCCTGTGTTTCCCCCAGTTCCACTCTCCTCTTCCAGTATTTGATGGGATGTGTGGACACCCTGCTCCTGGAAGAAACCAACTTTGATTTTGTTTAGCAAGGGTATCAAGGGGTCTGGAACAAAAGAGGAGAAATATAATTGCAATGCAGGTCAGCTGTAATCTACTCGTATGGTGCAAAATGCTTGAGGATGTGAATGGTTGATTCCTGTTCCTTTGAGCTGAGTCTTACATTTTTCTGGCTCCATCTAGTCGAGTGGAGTTTTTAGCACCATGAAAAGTAACAGGTTCTCTCGCCATATCTTATCAATCCCACCTCATTAATTGCCTGCACGCCTCTATGGCTTCTCTTGTGATAATCTTCCCTCTAAACTTTACACAGGCCACAAAGACTTGCCACTCAGTAAATACTACTCAAAGACTGACATCCCTTGTGTCTAAAAGCCAACTTTGAAAGGTCATTACGCACCTGAAAAACATTGGCTTTTTGAACATCATGGCACAGCAGCCACAAAGCCAAGCCTCCCTTGGCCCATAACCGACATGGATATATGCAATGCTATTCTCTCACTCTCGTTGCTATTTTGCCATGATGCCACACCTTACCTGTCTGTAGCTACATTCCAACTGAACATCCTCTAAATCAGTGTGAGCTTGTCCCCAGTGTCCACCGTAGAGCTATATCTTGTCATTGTTGAGTAGAAGAACATCACATTAGGCAAACAACCAGAAAAATACAATCAAAAACAAAAGCTTTTATTTACAGAAAGCAAAGGGAACAGAAACTAGGCCAGCAGTAGCTGAACATTGCTTCTACAATGCCAACAAGAGTTAGGATTCATGCCAAAAGATATAGCTGGTTACTTTTGTCTGCTGTACCCTTTTTTATTGGAAAAGAGTGTCAATAAGATTCGGTCTGGCTTTTAGAACCTGTTGTAGCTGAGCTCTGTCATAGATAACGTCAGCTTCCTCCACTACAATGTCCTCATCCTTCTCAGAAGAAGAATGTCCCTGTTTCCTCAGTTCCTCAGGATCCAGGGCATTGCTTCATTGCTTACTCCAATTGTACAGAGCACAACATGCCACAACGATGGGGCACACTCTGTCCAGACTATCAAGGAAGCAGCACCCCCATCTACACTGACCAAGCAGCAGAACCACATCTTAAGCAGCCTTGTTGTATGTCCCTGATCGAGGCATGATAGCATTGTGTGCACCCTCCAAATCAGACAGAGTTTCTGTAATGTGATTATGAATCATGCTGTCAGTGGGAAGCCCTTGTCTATTAGTAACCAGCCTTGTAGGTTGTGATGAGCCTTGAAGTTGTGACCTCAGCCTGAGCTGAGGCCCCTCTTCCTCTGCACTGACCAGTATTGCTCCTGAGTTTGCCATCAGTCTTGCTCCTCCTGTACCGCAGCAACCAACATGCCAGCAGCAGAAGGGCACATGTCTCTTGATGGAAAACACCTAAATTGGGCACAGAAAGGAGTGAGCTAAGTTTCTTAAATCTCAGAGCAGTCATATGTGACAAACCCTGCACATTATCGCTGGGCACAACGTACCATTCAGTGAGACTTACTGGACGTGGTTAACAGAGGACATTTCTCTGTTGCATATTTATATTCTGCCTAAGCATGTGAAGTAACCTGTTGATGATGCCATGCTGGCTGAGTGACCACCACATGTCTACAAAAATGGGCTCCCTGCTGGCCAACAGCACCCTCCTAAATCTACACCCACATCAAAGCTGAACCTGACATTTCATTCAAACATATACTGTGAAACTTAGATGATAGAGGAAGATTGTACTTGTACACTTTGCACATGATTCTTGGAAGTTGGTTTAATGGTAATTTGCCTTCAGCCATTACTAGCTTTATACCATCATGTTTGCTAGCTTCAACATTATTGATACGCTCAGGTTCAATGCACAGACACGAGTGGCGTGTATCAAATTGCCTTTGACCAGCAGCTGACTCGGAAGCCCATGTAATCAGAATGCATGTGAAACAAATGATGCAATATGCAATGAAGCTAGACTTTTCAAACAGCATCTCATGTTTTGGTTGCTACAACATACTCGTGTCCAGCAAGTGTAGATCTGGGCTTTTGGTCATCAAACCAACACTTACTCTGCCAAGCCAAGGAGTCATTCCAGCCATTTTCCAGTTGAACTTTGACTCAAAGACATCAAAAGTTATTGGAACAATGCAGATCGCACTGGACGTCATTAGCATTTGACCCCGCCTGGTCACCAGGTACGCTCCCAGAACCTTCATGTTCCCTATTACTTCACATTAGTCTAACAACACATTTCCATGTATCCCCTCAACACTGAGTGCAACCACATTTAACTTCACCTGCAACTGTCCTCTCTGCCACTTGACACCCCAACGTTGCACCTTGCTGATGCCCACCCTGCTTCTTTATGCTATCCCTGGTGATGATCACAGTCAATAAACTCCCCTCCCCCACAGCTTTTCATGCATTCTGATGCTGTTCCAAACTACCCCATTCAATGTAAGATTCCCCACTTCCATCACTGTCTTTACCCCCACAACTCTAAATGCCTCTGTTCTCCCTCCAGCTTGACTCCTTATTCCTTTTTTCATTGATACTGACACTGCCTCAAAACCAACACCCTAAATCATTCAGAAATATTGATGGACAGACACCCAGGACTATATTTGCCTTTGACCTATGATTGATTTTGACATTCAATCCTTAGACATTACTGATATTGACTTCTGTTCTCGCAACTCCCTAATTGATGAAACACAATTCCCCTGACCACTTATGCTGGTCCTTTGGCACTGAGCACCGAACATCCCACAGACTATAATGGGACAGATCTCCAGACGCTGAGCATCCTAAACAGACGAACAAAAGTGATACAGTCTCTGGATTGTGTGCAGACTGTGCCTATCATTGATGGCATTGACACATCCCTCTTGAATTAACTGAGGACTTTCTGACATGCATTTGGTTAAATGGGGTGTTCAGGGTCTGGGGATCTGTCCCAGTACAATCTGTGGACAGTTAAGCTGGAGGGGACAAAAGAGGCATTTAGAGTTGTGGGGATAAAGACAGTGACGGGAGAAATCTCATGAAGTCAAATTGGTGGTGGGGGTAGTTTGGAACAGCATCTGAGGGCATGAAAGTCTGTGGAAGAGGAGGGTTTATTAACTGTGACTACCACCATTGAATACATGTACACTGTGTTGGCCACAAGGTAGCTGAGACATGCAGTAGGTGTTAGATTGACTTCGTGGATTTTCTTTACACTAAGATCTAAGATGAACTCCCCAAAACCCAAGACATTCCAATACTGACAAACATAAGAAGCAGCCTGCCTGTAAATCTGCACTAAGGAGCCCCTTAGAATGGCAGTAATGACAGTCCTGACAGCCTTGGTTAAAACACCAGTGCACAATGTGATCTGTGTCCCAGTTCATACACAAGAAGTGTCCTTCCTGCCTCTTCAATGTTAGTTGCTGCTGTGCCTTGCTATGCAGGCCAACACCTTGTGATTAGCCTACCAGTTTATCAGAGAGGTGGCATGACAGGTTGGCTGATGCTAGCTGCCATGTTCCACAGATGATAGGGGTGTGTCACTGGCGCCGACAGATCATGTCCTAAGCAGATTACCCAATGTCCAAGATGGAGGTTATTTAGAACAAATGTTGACCTAAATCTGCCAGATATGCATACCTTTTTGAATTTTTCCATGTCTAAAATTATCTTGGCAAGTTTGGTGAGATGAAATGTGATTATTAATGAGGCAAGTTGTTGAATTACAAAGCTTTTAACAATCACTAATGACTGTCAATTGTCATCTCACTGCTGCCCAATGAAAATCTCACCACACCACTCGTGAATAATCTCAAAGATGCGACAAGATGAGGTTGACATTGAGATGGGCCACACCGTGTTCATCGCCTAATTCTGCCATACATCTCAAAATAACTCACGTCACTGAGGCCTCTATTAGATTTTGTCCTTTTGTTTCACTTTTGCCTCATTTATGGTTCAACATAAGGCATGATGTGTAGGATATCAGGGCTTCATTGCCGCCTCTGTCAATGCTCTTCAGAGGAGCTACTGTTCTGCCAGATTACTTTTCTACTTTTTTTTGTGAAATCTAATTTGTAAAATATTTGAAACGGAAGAAAAGTTTTTAAGGATGAAAGTTCACCCAAGTTCCAAAAGCAGAAAGTGCAATGAAATTGTAATTCAGGTCATTTGTTTGAATATCTGCATTTTGCTGCTCGATGTACCAGTCCTGCTCCATCATACACTCATGATTGTTTAATAATACCATTAGGATATTTTAAAATTGATCCTCAGGAATCATAAATAATATATGCTTGAAGTTATTTTTGTTGTAGAGCTTTGCTAAGCTCCGCCAATAGCCTAGTTGGAAAAGTGCTGTTTGATATATTAGTGGGGAATCAGAAATTTCTCGGGTTAGCATCTGACATCATCTGAATGAGTTCATCCACCTGGAAATATCATATGGGCATTGCAATTAGCCTTAGTACTGTTGCTAGGAAAAAGACAAATTGGTTAGGATTTCTGAGCTGTTTGCTATCCAAGCATATTATAGAGTCACAGAGTTAAACAGTACAGAAACAGACCCTTCAGTCCAACCAGTCTCTGCCAACCATAATCCCAAACTAAACTAGTCCCACCTGCCTGTGTTTAGCCTGTATCCCTCCAAATATTTCTTATTCATGTACCTATCTAAATGTCTTTTAAATGTTGTAACTATAGTCACATCCAACACTTTCTCTGGAAGTTCATTCCACATGCAAACCACTCCCTGTGTAAAAAAAAAAATTGGCTGTCATATCTTTTTTCAAATCTTTCTCCTCTCACCTTAAAAATATACCCCCAGTCTTGAAATCCCCCACCCAAGGAAAAAGACACCTGCCATTCACTGTATCTATACTTCTCATGATTTTATGAACCTCTATAAGGTCACTCCTCAACCTCCTACACTTCAGTGGAAAAAGTCCCAGCCTATCCATCTTCTGCTGAGAGCTCAAACACTCCATTCCTGGCAACATCCTGGTAAATCTCTTTTGTACTCTCTCCAGCATAATAATATCCTTCCTATTACAGGGAGACCAGAACTGTACTCTAGAAGAGGTCTCACCAATGTCCTGAACAACCTCAACATGATTTCCTAACTCCAGTACTCAAACGTCTGAGGAATGAAGACAAGCGTGCCAAATGCCTTCTTAACCACCCTATCCACATGTGATGTAAACTTCTAAGAATTATGTACCTGAACCCCTAAGTGTCTCTGTTCTACAACATTATGTTGAAGCTTACATTATAAAAATTAGAAAAGACTGGGATTCAACATGCAATTGTTGAAACTTCAATCTCGCTCTTATTGCTCCACCACATTTCTGGGCCATGATTTAGTGATCCATTGGCGACTGCAAGTGTGTGGTCATTGGTCATTGTATTAAGGTTTAATAATCACCTGGTTAAAGAACTTGCCAACTCTCCCTATGGAGACTTAGAAAAATGAATGATCCCTTGAGATTGATGCTACAGTAACACTAGGTATCCTAGTTCTGCACTTCTATAAAATCATTACCATAGGAAGGATGGAAAGCAAAGCAGAAAGTCAAGATAACAAGGTGTAGAGCTGGATGAACACAGCAGGCCAAGCAGCATCAGAGGAGCAGGAAGGCTGACGTTTCGGGCCTAGACCCTTGGCTTGCTGTGTTCATTCAGCTCTACACCTTGTTATCTCAGATTCTCCAGCATCTGCAGTTCCTACTATTGCAGAAAGTCAAGAATTTTTTTAAAAAAAACAGCTGATGAGGTAATTTTTAAAGTGGCATTCTACATTTTGAATAATTATATGCTATTGTTAAGATATTAATATTATCATTTGAATCTTTTTTCCACCAATCATGCTCAGCATTCTTTTCCTACATGTAAAATAAGACATTTTGAATTCTCATCCATCATGATGTATCTTAACGGACACAAGTCTGCATCAAAAAGAAGTATGGACAATATCTCATAATTTTTCCATATGCAGCAGTAACCACATGCAACCAATGCAGCCAGTTGATAAATACTGACTCAGTGGTTAGCACTGCTACCTCACAGCGACAGGGACCTGTGTTTGATTACAGCCTCAGATGGCTGTCTGTATGGAGTTTGCACATTCTCCCTGTGTCTGCGTGGGTTTGTGCCATTGCTCTGGTTTCCTCCCACAGTCCAAAGATGTGCAAGTTAAGAGGGTTGGCCATGCTAAATTACCCATAGTGTCCAGGGATGCCTCAGCTAGGCAGGGTTGGGGGAGTGGATCTGGGTGGGATGCTCTTTGGAGGGTCGGTGTGGACTTGTTGGGCTGAATGGCCTGTTTCCATACAGTGGGGATTCTATGATTCTGTGATATGATAATGATTTAGCCTGCCACATTTGTTTGTATGTATGAACTTAGGTTGTTTTGCTATTACTTAGGAATAACTTAATTCTATTGATTTGTTAACTCATTCCTTTTAATTTTACACTCAGATCAGAGGCCTTATTTTGATGCAAATTTTCTCTTCCAATGTCTCCAATCTGAAGCAATGATAGTTGTTACAATCAGATGAGGAAGGGGAATTATCTCACCTCTTTCAAACCACCTCTCGATCAGTTGCAACAAATATGACAATTTTTTTAAAAATTACCATGCAGTTATATTACACATCAATTGAAGATGTATTTAACTAATTTCAAATGAAAGAGCCAATTGCAAGTTGTTTTTTGTATAAAATAAAGATGAACTTTATTACCTATTATTTCTGAGCAAAATGATAAAACAGGACATTAAACATGCATTTGCACGAATTCATGTAATAAGTTTAAAAAATGAAGTTTGTATGATAAAGCCAGGGAGAATAAAGATACACAGTTTAAAGTTCCTTAGGGTCTTTGAGGTGTTTGGTTTTATTTTAACCTGAGAGCCCCGCTTTTAAATTGTGAATAGTATGCTCAAAAGTGACAAAACTTTTTTGTAGATATCTTCAGAATTTTTGCAAAATTGTTGTTTTCCCATTTTTTTCTCCATATTTTGAGGTGATGAGAGAAACAGTTAAGGAGAAGAGAGTGTGTCTTCAGTTCTTACTTATACATTTATTTTCCTCCTCCTCTGTTCAAAAGTAACTGTTGAAATATGGTTGAGTGTGTATTCCTCAGTTTGGCTCCATTGCCCTTTCAAACTGATGAAGTGGTAAGCAAGACTTTCATCCTTCAATGTGTGAAATTATGAAACAAGTTTGAATTAATTCAGGGAATGCAAATTTCCTGATGATGACTGTTTTGTCCGGCTTCAGAAAATGAAAAGTGCAGATAACTTTGTTTATTCCACATGGGTTTCTCAAAGCTTGCTGTGGTTGACTACTGCATCCTTTTTAGATCCATGTGTCTTCCTTTTCAAAAGCCATTTTACTCCATGAAAGATCTTAGGTATAACAATCAGATGATGTATGTTAACATTTATCACTTCATAGTTACCACATGATACTATGATAAAGTACAGAGTATTCATAAATCCCAATTATAAAATCTTGGAGTCATATAACACGGAAACAGACCCTTCAGTTCAACTAATTCATTCCAAACATAATAGCCAGCTAAACTAGTCCCACCTGCATGCTGCTGGCCCATATCCCTCCAAACCTTTCCTATTAATGCACTTACCCAAATGTCTTTTAAACATTGTAATTGTACCCATATCCACCATTTTATAGCAGAAGAATCCAATATAGACAAAATGGTAATATTGCAAAAACGATGTTATTATGTATTCAGAATGTTGTAAAAGGGTTTTGAGAACTATCTTCTGATTCTGTCATGATGATACAGAATAAATCTCCACTTTCAATCCATCCTAATATTTGTCAGTTAATTTTTAGTTACCAATCAGTTCAAATGATTATTTCCAGAAAAATCATTGACAGCATAACCACCAGAAATTGGTGCAACCTAGCTAACTCTGCCATGTATGTTTTAAAAACGTTGATTGTCGCTTTAAACAATATAAGCAAGAATATATTGAGATGAACCACATATCTGTTCAACTAGCTTTGAAATATGTCAGTAACAATGAAATGCGCAGCAAGGAAAAAGGAAGATTTAATGCATTGGCTACAGCTCCAGACATTTCGAATCACTTCAAAAACAATTATTTTTGAGGGGGAGGCCACAGTTGTTATGAAGATCAGCAGCAAGGGAGTGATCATTTAAGGTGACCTATTTGGAGTTGTTTAAAGAAGATATTTTGACTATAAAGAGGTGATTTCCCTGATGTCTTGTTCAGGGGGTGGCTCTTCACTTCTAACAAGAGCTCTGTGAGGTTAGGACAAGAAGCCTTGGCACATTTGACAGTGAATTCCTGAGTTCATGCTAGGAATAAAGTTTCAAGTTTTTTTGAGATAAAGTTACATGCTTAGGTTGACCTCATTTGCAACTATAAAGTTATGAGATTATATTATATTTAATGCTACAAAGAATTTGCTGTGCTGTTCTGTAGTGCAGCTGCTCATTTTTTGGGCAGATAAAAACTGGTGGCTGTGATGATTGTGAGCTGTAGAAACCAGAACTCCAATACCGATAAATTAGGTTGCCACCTTCATGAGAATTTTATCTTTGACATAGCTATCAGAACATTTTGATTGAAACTAATACATTCTATTCTGTATTGATTGTTGCTAGTTTATACTTTTTAAAAACACTTCAGTGCATACCAGCAAAAGCAACAGCCTTGAGGACACCACTTTCAATCCTTATTCAAAAGCACATTCAATGGGTCTCCTAGTGGCTGCTTTGGACTCTCGGGGGAAAGAAATTTCTCTGGAGGGAGAAACAGGAAGTCTGTTATCACCTTGTGTGTCCAGTATACTATCCATTAGTGACCAGGATACAAACATTATTATTGAGGTGGTACTACTTTGGTGTATAAGAAGAGACAAACCTCATTAGCTACAGTTCACTTGGTAACCAATAACCGAGTTTTGCCATCTGTGCTATTGACAGGGTTTTTTCCTACGGAAGACCTTTGATCCTTTCAAGGAATAATTTTAAGCACGTCTCTCATTCCATAGTAATGCATGGGTCAAAGTCCTCTGACTTCAATCAACTCGTACATTTTAAATTTAAATTTTTATGTGTTTCTTATGTTCTTCAAAATTTCAAAGAAGATAGGTGTGGCAATGTAATTGTCTTCATACTGGACCGGCAGTTTGAGGCCTGTTTTTTTTTTGTTTTTCATGTATTTACTGAATCTGTATGACACTGAGTGACTCAGCATTTATTGTCTATTCCTGCTCCTCTGATGCTGCTTGGCCTGCTGTGTTCATCCAGTTCTACACCTTGTTATCTCTATTGTCTATTCCTGTTAGCTTTGAGAAGATGGTGGTGAGCTGTATTCTTAAACCTCTGCAGTCCAAGCTGTGCAGGGACATCCTTTGGCTAGAAGTTCTAAGAGTTTTGCTCAGTGACAATGAAGAAATGGTGATATAGTTCATGTCAGGACAGTGTGTGGCTTCGAGGAGAATCTAGATCCCTCTACATGTCAATTCTTCTGAAGGTTCCGCCATTCACTGGATACTTTCCTCCTGCACTAGACCTTCCAAAATGTATCACCTTGTATTTGTCTGGATTAAATTGTTTCTGCCATTTCTCTGCCAAAATCTCCAGCCTACCTGTATCCTGCTGTATCCTTTGGCAATCCTCCTCACTATTTGCAGCTCCCCAAATCTTTGTGCCATCCATCTGTGCCACCAATCAGACCACCTACATTCTCCTCAAAATCATATGTATATTACAACCAACAGGGGTCCCATCACTGATCCCTGAAAACACCTCTGGTCATGGATCTCCTGTCAGGAAAAGACCCGTCCACCTCTACTCTCTCTTCTATGACCAAGCCAGTTCTGTATCCATCTTACCATCTCACCATGGATCCCATTTGACTTCACCTTCTGTATCAGTCTTCCATGAGGGACTTTGTCAAAGGTCTTCTCAAAGCCCATATGGACAATATACACTGTCCTGCCCTCATCAATTATCATTGTCATTTACTCAAAAAACACAAACAGTTTGGGAAAAATGATCATCCCACGCACAAAGCCATGCTAAATAAAAATGGAAAGAGCTGTGGATGCTGTAAATCAGAAACAAAAACAGAAGTTGCAGGAAAAGCTCAGCAAGTGTGCCAGAATCTGTAGAGAGAAATCAGAGTTAACATTTTGGGCCGAATGACCCTTCCTCAGGACTGATGGTAGCTAAGAAAATGTTGGTTTATGTGCAGAAGATAGGGTGGGAGGAGCGGGTAAGGAGTAAATGATAGATGGGGATAGAGCCCAGAGAGAGAAAAGAGCAGTTAGACAGACAAAAGAGTGGATAACAATCTGGCTAGGAGGATGACTAGTTACAAATGGGGACTGTTAGTGGCTACCAATGGGAGGTGTGTAATAGCAAGCTATGTGATAGCAAGGCCTGGTTGTGGGGGTTGGGATTAAGATATGGGAGAGCTCAATCTCTAAAATTATTGAACTCGATATTGGTTCAGAAAGCTGCAGGATCCTCAGGCGGAAAATGAGGTACAAAAACAGAAGTTGCTGGAAAAGCTCAGCAGGTCTGGCAGTATCTGTGAAGAAAAAATCAGAGTTAACGTTTTGGGTCTGGTGACTCTTCCTCAGAACTAGAGCAGAACTTCTTCAAGCTGGTCATGCCTGAAAGAGAAGTGGCAGTGAGTTAAACACTAAATAAAAACTGAAAGACCTGTTGATGCTGTAAATCAAGAACAAAAACTGAAGTTGCTGGAAAAACTCAGCAGGTCTGGCAGCATCTGTGAAGAAAAAATCAGTCACCAGACCCGAAACATTAACTCTCATTTTTTTTCTTCACAGATGCTGCCAGACCTGCTGAGCTTTTCCAGCAACTTCAGTTTTTGTTCCTGATTTACAGCATCTGCAGTTCTTTCAGAAAATGAGGTGCCGTTCTTCCAGCTCGCGCTGAGCTTCACTGGAGCACTGCAGCAAGCCTGAGACAGAGATATTGGAGAGGGTATTGGGTGGTGTGTTGAAGTGATAGGCAACTGGAAGTTCAGGGTCTTTCTTACAAACAGAATGCATATGTTCTGCGAAGCAGTCATCCAGTCTACACTTCGTTTCCCCAATGTAGAGGAAACCGCATTGTGAGCAGCGAATGCAGTAGACTAGATTGTGTGAAGTGCAGGTAAAACGCTGATTCACCAAGAAGGTATGTTTGCCATGCTGCCTATGCTAATAAGTCCTTATTTTTCCAAATGTGAGGTAAATACTGTCCCTAAGAATCTTCTCCAATAATTCCCCTGCAACTGACATGAGTCTCAGTGGCCTGTAATTTCCTGGATTATCACTGTTGCCCTCCTGGGATGACTCCTGTGTCTAATAGGATACAAAGATTTTGTACAAAGCCCCAGAAATTTTCTTCCTTGCCTACTTCAGCATTCTGGGATAGATCTGATCAGGTTCTGGGGACTTGTCTACCTTAAGGCTTTTCAAAACACCCAACACCACCTTCTTTTTGTATCAGCATGTTATAGAATATCAACATACCCCTCCTGAGACTCAACATCCACCATGTCCTTCTCTTTTGTGAATATCAATGCCAAGTATTCATTAAGAACTCACACACTTCCTTTGGCTCCGCACATAAATTCCCTCTTTTGTCCTTGAGTGAACCTACCCTTTCACTTTCTACTCCATTGTTCCTTATATGCATATAAAACACTTTAGGATTTTCCTTAATCTTGTTTGCCAAGGACATTTCATGACCCCTTTTAGCTCCCCTAAAATCTTGTGTAAGTTCTTTCCTTCTTCCTCTACCTTCTTTGAGGGCTCTGTCTGACTTCAGTTTCCGAAATATAAAAATACTCCTTTTTCTTTTTGACTAAGCTCATAATTTCTCTTGTCATCCAAGGTTCCCGAATCTTGCCATCCTTATCCTTCATTTTGACAGGTGCTTGCAGTTCCTGAATTCAAGTCAACTGGCCTTTAAAAGATTTCCACATGACAAATGTGGATTTACCTTCAGCCACCACCAATCTACATTCCCTTGTTCCTGCCTAACATTGTTGTAGTTAGCCTTCCCCCAATTTAGCACTTTGACCTGAGGACTACTCTTATCCTTATCCACAAGTAACTTAAAACTTATGGAATTGTGGTCACTGTTCCCGAAATGCTCCTCCACTGAAACTCTGATCACCTGGCTGGGCTCATTCCCCAATACCAGGTCTGGAATGGTCCCTTCCCTATTTGGACTATTTGTATATTGTTTCAAGAAACCTTCCTGGGTTACACATAACAAGCTCCCCCCATCCAACAGCCTGGCACTAAGTGAATCCCAGTCAATGTAGAGGAAGTTAAAATCACCCACCACAACTGACTCCCTTGTCCGCTCCACACTCCCCTCCAGCTCCACCACACCCGGCACTTTTCCCTGCAACCGCAGGAAGTGCTACACCTGCCCCCATACCTCCTCCCTCACCCCCATCCCAGGCCCCAAGAAGACTTTCCACATCAAGCAGATGTTCACCTGCACATCTGCCAATGTGGTATACTGCATCCGCTGTACCCGGTGTGGCTTCCTCTACATCGGGGAAACCAAGCGGAGACTCGGGGACCGCTTTGCAGAACACCTACGCTCGGTTCGCAATAAACAACTGCACCTCCCAGTCGCGAACCATTTCAACTCCCCCTCCCATTCCTCAGACGACATGTCCATCCTGGGCCTCCTGCAGTGCCACAACTATGCCACCCGAAGATGCAGGAACAGCAACTCACATTCCGCTTGGGAACCCTGCAGCCTAATGGTATCAATGTGGATTTCACAAGTTTCAAAATCTCCCCTCCCCCTACCGCATCCCAAAACCAGTCCAGCTCGTCCCTGCCTCCCTAACCTGTTCTTCCTCCCACCTATCCCCTCCTCCCACCTCAAGCCACACCCCCATCTCCTACCGACCAACCTCATCCCGCCCCCTTGACCTGTCCGTCCTCCCTGGACTGACCTATCCCCTTCCTAATTCCCTACCTACACTCACCTTTACTGGCTCCATCCCCGCCTCTTCGACCTGTTTGTTTCCTCTCCACCTATCCTCTCCTCTATCCCTCTTCTATCCGCCTCCCACTCTCTCCCTATTTATTTCAAAACCCCCTTCCCCTCCCCCTTTTCTGATGAAGGGTCTAGGCCCGAAACGTCAGCCTCTCTGCTCCTATGATGCTGCTTGGCCTGCTGTGTTCATCCAGCCCTGCACCTTGTTACCACAACAGCCCTGTTGTTTTTACAATTTTCCATAATCTGTTCGCATATCTGTTCCTCTATCTCTCGCTGGCTGTTGGGAGGCCTGTAGTACAACTCCCATTAAAGTGATTGCACCCTTCCTATTCCTGAATTCTATCCATATGACATTGCTGGATGATCCTCCAGGGTTTCCTCCCTCACTATAGCTGTGACAATCTCCCTAATCAGTAATGTAACTCCCCCACCTCTTTTACATCCCTTTCTCTCTTGCCTGGAAAGTTAATCTGTCAATCTCTTTTAACCCAAGTCTCAGTAATAGCTACAACATTGTAATTATTAAGTTCATCTGCTTTACCTGTCATATTCCTCGCATTAACAGAAATGCACCTCAGACCACCAGCCTTATATTTTTCAGTAACATCTCCCTGCCTATTCTTCCTCTTATCCTTTCTGGCCTTAGTCTGTAACACCTCCTCGGTCATTTCGCTTTTTGGCCTACTGCTCTGGCTCCTACTCCACCTGCTGCACTAGTTTCAGTCTCAATGTTGCCCAAATCTTACTGCATTTGAAGATCAACTGCTTCCAGAGAAAGTATGTGCAAAATACCGCTGGCTGTTTGGGAATTTGAATTCAGTTTAAAATTAATTTAGAAGTAATAATTCTGGTATCTGTACAAAGTGCTCACAAAGCTGTCAGGTTGTTGTAAAAACTTTCCTAGGTTAATAAAGTATTGGGGGAAGAAAACCACCCATCCTTATGTCGCTAACACCAATCCCAATGCAACTAACCTGAATTATAACTGCCTTTTGAAGAGGTTTAGTAATTTAATTGCATCAAATAGCTATCGTCATGTATTAATATATTAATGCCTACTAAAGGTAACCAGTGTATAGCGATAAACGTATGTCATGCAAACAATGATAATACATTTAACAAAAACTGTGATTATTTTGTTTCTGTATGAATGTATTGGCTCCCCTGATGTTGCTCTGATAATCTGCAACACATATCTAAGTTATCTCAGTTTCACCTCAGTATTGATTTTTCATAAGGATCTCATGACTCATTTTTGTTTCTGGCAGTTCTGAAGAGAGAGAGAGTGTTGGCTTTTTGAAAATAATATCATTAGGCCAGGGTTGGTGAGGCTGGTTATAATATGACCACCACATGACCTAGCTACCTGCTCAGAGTTAATAGTACACATCTCTGGAACAGGTAGTGCTTGAACCCAAGCCTCCTGGCCCTAAGGTGGGAATATTACCACAGTGCCACAAAAGCCTTCCTTCCACTGCCCTAGATGTTTCCTCATCTACCTGTTCAGAGATGTTATTACACAACACTGGAGCAGGTGGGACTTGAACTAAAGCTTCCTAGCTCAGAGGTAAAGACACCATTACTGCAACACAAAAGCCCCACCGCTGCCTTTTTTTTAATATCCAGAAGGTTCTGCCCTTAATGAAATAAGCAAATGAAGTTCAGGTGTCCATGACAATCAGCTGGTGCTACTAACCATTGGAAATATTTCTCTTAGATATATTTAAACGTACCAATGAGATTCAAACAGTCATGAATAGCACCTAATGTCTATTTCTGATTGTCACATTCTCAGTAGAATAACTGCTTTAGGATTATCACCACAGCATCATTGACAAGATTACTGTTTAGTTTGCTAGCCATTTTAGAAGTGGGAAAAGAACATTTTAAATTTAATTATAATAGCAGTTCTGCATGAAATGTCATTACATATTTATAAGAATGACAATGTACGCAAGCAAAATATCAAATGTTTGGTAACTTCCAAAATCAAATGAATATCTGATATTAATATTTGATTATGTAAATTATATGTCAATAATGTCATTTTGACATCAAAATCTGAGAAACTTGCAATTACTCAATGTCTAATTAATTCAGAATCATTTTTTTGAAGCTATCTGTAATCACAGCACTCCTGTTGGGAACAGTAGGCCCTGAAATAATGGTAGTCAGGCTGATTCAGTGGCACGATCTCTCCCTTAATTACTTTTGAGTTATACTCTATGTCAGGAAATCATTAAAGGAAGGAAAAATGGGCTTGTGGGAGGGTGCTGCATGTCCAGACTCAAGTAAAACCTCCTGTTGTCAATATTTCAGAGGCAAGGTACAGATGACAGCCCATTGGCAATGAATTAGTGCTCATAATTAGGGTTGCCACAATTTACCAGTCAGTGACTGCATCAAAGCTTTTACTGTTCTGAAAACCCTGAATACTTTTTTTATCTTGTGATTATTAGAACAGATTGATTGCATACTATTATGCAAATGACTAGAGAATAGAGTGTGTTATCCAGTTTTATGTTGCATTCAATCTGTTTGCAATTTCATGATTTGAAATGACAACAGAAAGATTGAACAGTTAGCACTATACTGACATTATTTTTTTTCTGTCTTAGGAATGCTCATAATTGTGGACAAACAGAACAGTAAGTCAACTATTTTCGATATTCAATTTGTATTTCAGTTACTTGAGAATGTTAGTTATTAAGAACAAAAATACATTAAAATATTATCCTTGTTAACAGGACAGTGAACTCATTTTAAGTAGATGACTTTAAACCTACTGTCAGAAGACCTTTCTACCCATCAAGCTCATTATATTCAAGAGCTCGGATAATTTTGTCTGTGCAAGGGTGTATAAGAGTAGATCAGTCACCCATTATACATATCAATGGAATTGAAAATTGGGAGACTTATATGAGAGGCTTATTCCTACAAATGATTCAGTCGGATCTTTCTATTCCTATTGTTTACTACACCTGTGTGTGATTATTTATGAACTTTCTTTGTTTCACCTTCTCTACCATTTTAAAAAACGGTAACATGGAATGGTGGCTTACTTGTAAACATTTGAAGTTAGTAGAATCAGCAATGTAGAAGAATTGTAACTCTTGCAATCAGGAGTCATTTCTAGCCATGCACTGTGCCTGCAACACAACCTCAGGATTCAGACTCATGGTTGCAGAGAACAGGATCTACCCTCCTAATTATTTTATCCCCTACCATCACTGTATCCCTATTTACTTCCTATATCATAGTATTTAGTTCCTCTCTGCAGTACTCATGCTTATACACACACTTGCATAAGAACATGGTAACTGTTTCCCACTTGCCGGGTCAGAGGTAACTTGAATGCTATCCTCTGGGTCACCATAACTGCCTCACCTCTGGTCACACCATTCTGTCCCTATCACACACTAAAACTGAATAAACTAATGTGAAAGATGTGACTGCATCCTGGAGAAAAGTGTCTCAGTAATGTTACCAGGCCTGATGTGGCACGTGTTTACAGCTCAGGCTTCAGCTCTTCAGTTTGGATCTGAAATTCCTTGAGCTGCAAATAGTTATTACAGATGTTTGCACTCTGGATCATTTTGGTGTCTAGCAGCTATAACATCCTGCAGCAGTGATCCATCACTCACTGTGCCGTTACTGTCATATTTTATTTAATTTATTAGATTAGTATCCCTGCTTTTTGCGCATTACAAATCCCTACTCTTTACACTTTATTGTAATTATTTTATAGGCCAGGACCAACCTTATACTTAACAAGCCAGTTTCAAAGAAAAGGGAAAAAAGCCTTGAGATATGAACTAAGGACCTTACTTTTATTTTAAAGATTAGAATTTCTCATCAGCTGCTTTTCATGCACTCAACACTTTCTGGTTTATGATGGCGCTTGGTCTCACTTCAGTTAGTCCTCTTGATCTGGTCCTTTTATCCTCTCTCACTCATCTCTCTCTCTCTCTCTCAAAATATACCATTGTGACCCTTATGAATAGAATCAGACTGAATCACCTACCAGATACTCACTAACGTACCAGCTCCTTCTCCTACAACAGAGAACAAAAATCATAAGACCATAAGATATAAGAGCAGAATTGGGCCATTCAACCTATCAAGTCTGCACCAGCATTTGATCATGGCTGATCTGTCTCTCAACCCAATTCTCCTACCTTCTCCTTGTAACCTCTGATTCCCTTACTAATCAAGAACCTATCTATCTCTGTCTTGAATACACTTAATGTCTTTGTGTCCACAGTGCTTTGTGGCAATAGGTTCCACAGATTGGAACTCTGGCTGAAGAAATTCCTCCTCGTCTCAGCTCTAGAGGATTGTCCCTTCACTCTGATGCTGTGCCCTTGGCTCCTAGCCTCTCTAACATCTTCTCCAATTCCATTGTATCTAGGCCTCTCAGTATTCTGTAAGTTTCAATTTATGGAGTCTGAAAATGTTTAGGCAAAAGCAACCAAACACTTGTTTTCCTCCTCCTCCACTTTATTCCCTGAGTGGTCAAATCTATCACTGCATTGTAAGTCATATTCAGCAATACATTTACATACTTCTATTCATGCTGCCTGCAAGTAACAAACAGATGTTAGTCTTGCGACCAGATTCCTCCATCACTTTTTGAGCTCCTTTCAATTTCCAAGCCAGCTTATTTACTCAACAAATGCAGACTATTTAAACAGTACACTCGAGCAAGTTGTCTGCAATTTCTGTTTAAAAAATGGATTTATTGGATTATGGTCCTGTTCCAGGTTGACTATGATATGAATCTTTCTTTGGGTAACAAGGACTGTTCTGGATTGGAAAACATTCCCTCTGCATAAGAGTCATTTATTTCCAATTCCAGTACATTGCTTGAAAACTCCTTTATTTGTACAATTATACATTTTACACTTCTGGATAAGTACATCTCTTTCTTGGGTTATATTGTTGCCAAAACAATGGCTAGAGTATTACTCATGCTTATTTGAATCACACAGTGTCTTAAACATATAGTTCTATGTCTTGTATATTGGTGCTTAAGGCAGAAAAGAATATATTTATATCGAGGGCATAGTCA
>NC_063345.1:28851252-28877607 GCF_021869965.1 Rhincodon typus | reverse complement strand
GGTGCTTAAGGCAGAAAAGAATATATTTATATCGAGGGCATAGTCAAATGTAAATTGATCCCTCTCACATCTAATTTCCACCCCTGTTACCATAGCAATCTTTCTTGCTTTCCATCCACATTACAACATTCAGCGCTCCTTGCTGCTATCGTTACGCCTAAGCTGCAAATAAATTATGCTTCATGCTCTACTCCTGCCTGGTACTTGCTGGCTTGAAATTAATACTTATTGACAATATTCTGACTAAACACAGTCTTTCCCAAGATCTTTAAACTGATAATATACTTTTTTCCTTTGCCTTAGGTATTCTAAAACCAAAGTTTCTTATCTTTAGTTTATCACTTCTCCATGAGATGTTACACCCATTTTGGTCAGTCAGTCAGCACCAACACATTCAGTCAGGAATATCATCCAATCCTGGTGTGAGGCATTGACCATAGTCAATTCAGGTGCTTGGTGCAATCACGATCTGGGAATCCATATCCTTACATTTCAAGGGCATGATCCATCATGTTCAGTCACACAGTCAAGTTCAACCAGTCCAAGGATTACAGGTTAAACACTCAGGGAGTTGTGGAGCTATTAGTTAGCAGGGTGATCCATCCTTGGTCAGTGCTGTGCCCATCAGTCAGTCTGGGAATGGACACAGTTAGTAATGGCGATTCA
This sequence comes from Rhincodon typus, assembly GCF_021869965.1. Lineage (NCBI taxonomy): Eukaryota > Metazoa > Chordata > Chondrichthyes > Orectolobiformes > Rhincodontidae > Rhincodon > Rhincodon typus. Next base: position 28,876,941 of record NC_063345.1, on the reverse strand, counting down.
GTTAGTAGATGTCAAAGGGGGTTTTTAGGGGCCAATCCATTGTATTGGGCAAAGTAGGAAACTCAAGTGTGGAGATTGGAGCCTTTATGCTGGGATGCAGAGGGGTCATGCCCACTGAATACGGGCAACTCCTGTGATGCAATATGATATAGTAGGAGGATACTGCAGAAGGTTTTTTTTAATACAAGTTGCCTCTACCCTGGCAAAATGATAAGTGAATGTTATGAAAGTCTTTGGCAAAACTGTTAGCAGTGGTACAAGAGCAAGGAAAATTATGAGGTGTCCCTGGTGACTGAGTAGGAAGTGCAAAGTTCAAGAAGACGTGGGGATTTAGGAGGATGAGAAGGAGAGCACTGTTGCGTGTAGATGCTGCATATAATTGTGAGAATGATAGGCCATGATCCTCACTGAGAAATAGGTACAGTGGCAGAGTTTCGGTGTGTAGGCTAGCAGAAATAAGATGTTAGCACTTACCCTTGCAGACCACCGAAAGTCATTGACTTCCTTTGATGTTGCAGAGCATTCCTTTCCCCATGGAGATGGCACTAACCCAGGTAGTTACTTCTATCTAGACTGACAGCATTTGGTAGCTTTTTTCGGTGCTCTAGAGTAAAGAGGATGGCCTTCCTGTCATCCAAGACCTTCAGGTTACTGTCAATAAAGAGTGGTGCCAACTTCTCCCACCCATCTCTTTCAGAAATACCATTTTGCAAAGGTTGTTCCTGCCTTGCACTGTTTGAGGTGATGCACAACTAGGATATAAGCATGCCATCCATGGCATTTATGCCAGAAAGTCTCAGCAGCAGCAGCAAGCATTTCTGCCTCTGCGAATGCATAATTAAATGGGAAGGGCAACGTGGAGTATTGCAAATGAGTAAGGGTAAGCAGCAGAAGAATCCATGAGAAATGTCACCAGGCCTTACAGAGGGAAACGCTCCATTAAACTCTCAGAATTGACACTTGGTTAAAATATGGGAAGATACTGTTTGCTGTATTTTTATGTCTTCATTCTGGGAAGAAAGTGCACATGCTCACATTAATGAGACAATGAATCAACCAATTAGTTGCCTTTCTCAATTTGGTGAGAGAGCAAATGACTGCTGTCCATGGTATTGGGAAACATCCCCAATAGCAGGACTGCATCAATAAGCTCTTCCACTGTGGTCCCCAACCACTTTATTGGCCAAAATCATTATTGATCGTCTGGGTGTGAGTAAAATTCCATCCAATACTCACTGCTCATATATGGATGGCACATTGAAAATATTGCATTTGATACATTTCCACCCCGCAACACTGAGCTCTACAAATATGTGTGATATGAAACTATGTTCCTCTGCCCTGGACAATAACATTTTCAAAAGTATTTGAAAACTAAGATCGTCTAATAATTTTCTTTCAGTTTTTTGTAATTGTTTATAAATTGCATTCAGAAATACTGTATTGTTATTTTTCACAATATATGATCGATCGTCAACATTTTGATGGAGTGAATGCTAAATGATGCAAATCTTGCTGTTTTCTTTAAAATGACTGACTGCCCAACATCATTATGCCATGCAGGGGGGTAATTTAAGTCTTAAAGGGCCCTCAGGAAACTGAATTGTTTGCAAAGTGATTTTGTTTAACTTTGCTGTTACACAAAATTCAATTTCAAACAGAAAAAAAGGAAAATCTTTCCTGACGATGTCATGGTTTCTTCATGCAATTAAGAATCTTTCCTTTGTACCCAAAAATCAAATGTGCAACAGAATCCCCTCTGAATGAAAGATCCTAGCCAGTATAACAGTGAACAGTCTTTACTGTGATGCCATTATTTTCGAGGATAGTGTGCCAAAACTCTTATAAGCAGAATAGCCACTTTGACAAGAATTTGAATTTTAGCAGGAACTAATACCTACAGGAAACAACAAGGTAAATAAAGTGCATGATTGCTTCTGAGTACTGTGCATAGTGAAATTGTACACTAGATTATAAAGCAGAGGTTATAAAGCTATTTATTCAGAATAGACATGAGATTTATTACTTAAAGTGCACACTAAACTATGCTCCCCACACATGTGCTTTCATTAAGAAATAATGTAGTCCAATTTGCTTGTAAATTACACAATATAAACTTGAAAATTACAAATTTTGAGAGAATTGATTGCTTTCTATTTTAATGCACTCATGATTTGATGTCCCACTTCTTCCAAATTATTGGCTTGATGATCAATCTGAATAGTTTCATCTTTACATAAAATGTGTAGCTTAGAATAAATTTTTTCTCCTTCAACAAGGTACTTTGATACTGCATTGAGCATAGGGATATAACTGCGGTATCTGAACATAAATCTACTCTGAGATAAACTGTCTTATAACAGAAGTTTTTATTATAAGGTGTTACAAACTTGAAAAGTGTCACAACCTGGTGAGGATAGGTCTCAACTTTTCTCCTTCTTAAACTCTTCTCAGACAGATGCAACATATTTTTAACCACATAGGGATCACACTTAAAATTAGTTAACCAGATTAAAAATGAAGACCCAATTCTTGAATGTTCTTGAATGAAAAATAGTGATGTTTTATTACCTGAAAAGAATAATAAAATGTAATAATAGATGCACACAGAAACACAAGTCATGAGTTTACAAAGAAAGTGGAGTTTGGAGGGTATCCAGTCAGACAGGAAGGAAAAGCCAATTGCAGTTTGCAGCATTTTAGAATCTTGGAGATAAGGAGTCTACCTGATTCCCATCTGATTAGCTGTTTTCCTCTTCCTCAGGAGTGGCAGATTTCTCAGTCAATTTTTCAGTTATTTATTCAAGCTATTTCTTTTCCACTGGTGCCAATTTACTGAGATTAAGATTGAGAGTGAGAGGAAAAGCTGAGCTGTCTGTATCCTTGCTGTGTTCAGTTCATGTTCCTTTCTCACTTTCTTACTCAAAGCAAGCTATCTAAATATAGTTCCTTTGTGTATTTGCAGGCTAACTCTGTTGGCTTTTCTGAGCTGAATAATCCATCGGCAACCTTCCACGTTTTTTTAACATTCTGTTTTATTTATTCACGAGATTTGGGCACCGCTGGCTAGGCCAGCATTTATTACCTATTCCTAATTACTCTTGGGGCAGTTATGAGTCAACCACATTTTTGTGGGTCTGGAGTCACGCGATGACCTTTGCATTAGTGAACCAGATGGATTTTCCCAACAATTGACAACAGTTTCATGATCACCATTAGACTCTTAATTCAAATTTATTTTTAATATTGAACTTAAATCTCACCATGGTATATGTTAAACAAGATACCAATTCCTTAGCATTTTATTGAGTTTCAGCATTTCTTGATTAAAATGGTAAGTTAAAGGCAGCCAGTTTTTGTACATTCCATGTTGCCTGGGCTTGTCATGCGATCACAACAACCACTTTAGGATAGTAGCATCCTTTTAAAAATAATTATCTTTGTCCATCAAAGTTCCAGGTATTATAATCAAAATATACAAGCTGAATATTGATTTTTTATTTTCGGTACAATCATAACAGAAGTAATTGTTTCCTTAGCAGAGATAACTGTCTATGTATTTGATTTTTACAAACATATGTCAATGTTTACCAGTATTATATACTATACACCTTAAACTGATATCTAAATAATAATCTATAGTTGAAAATCATTTTGAAATAGGACTTCACTGGAGATAATGGCCTCAGAGATCCTCGTCAACTTCCTGGGGATATTAGAATTAAATCAGTCATTCCTAGTTGACCTTGAACTGAGGAGGGGTCACCGGACCCGAAACGTTAACTCTGATTTTTCTTCACAGACGCTGCCAGACCTGCTGAGCTTTTCCAGCAACTTCTGTTTTTGTTCCTGATTTACAGCATCCGCAGTTCTTTCAGTTTTTATTCACTGGAGATATAATTGAAATCTCTCTGTCTCTCACAACAGCTGGTTTAAAGTCAATTAACAAATCTGGAATATAAAATAGTCTTGGTGATGGTAATCATGGAACCATCACTTGTTATCGTAACAACCCCCATTCGTCCTTTAGAGTCATAGTCATTGTAGTTTACAGAACAGAAAATGATCCTTTGGCCCATCGAGTCTGTGCTGGTCAAAAACAACTATGTAAGTATTCTATTCCCATTTCCCAGCACTTGGTCCATAGCCTTATATGCCTTGACATAACAAGTGTCAATCTGTGTAATGAAGGAAGTCAGCCATCCTTACCTGGTTTGGCCTGCATATGACTCCTCAACTCCGGTAATGTGGACAATACTTAACTGTCCACTGAAAAAGCTGAGTAAGCCTTTTAGTTCAAGGGTAACTAGGGATGACTGATTTAATTCTAATGAGTTGCAAGAATTCTTTATCTGTTCAACAAGGAAAAGCCAGACCCATAATATTGTCACTTCTCAAACAAAAACAGGGCTGGACCCCAACTATAGCACAAATGAAAACTGAAAGAACTGCGAATGCTGTAAATCAGGAACAAAAACAGAAGTTGCTGGAAAAGCTCAGCAGATCTGGCAGCATCTGTGAAGAAGAATCAGAGTTAACGTTTTGGGACTGGTGATCCTTCCTCAGATCTGGAAATACTGTTTGAAGTGTTTTTTATTAGATGCAGATGAGTATTTAGTCCAAAAGAATACTGATATTTCTGAATGCAAATATGGATCAGTAATTGAAGGCAGTCTATAACGTGTGAGCTCTTGAGTTTTTCTAACATTGGAAATTCTTTTGCTCAGGTAGGAACCCGGATACACATGTAACATGCAGGATGCAAGATAAAGTAATTCTGTTCTGTGATTAGGAGAATCTGTATTCCATTTTGCACAGTGGAACTTCAAGGAATTAGAAGTGAAAGAAGAATTATGGTTTACATAGAGGGTTTTAATGACATAAGAATTTTTCAAAGCTCTGCACAACTAATGAAACATTTTCTGAAGTATAATGTTGCCATGAAGAGAAACAGTCAACTTGCCAGAAACAAGCTAGAAAGATCTCTCAAACAGCAATGAGATGCATGATAAAATAGTATATTTTTGCTGAGACTGTTTGAATAGTAAATATCAGTCAGAACACTGTAATAACTTGCTTTCCTTTACAGCAAACTTAGTTTTAACCGACACCTTGTGAACCAATATTCTTGGTAAACCGGCAAAAATTATACACTTCAAATCGCAAAGTTTACTGTATTATTCCGTCCAATTTAAGTTATAGAATCCCTACAGTGTGAAGGCAGGCCATTCAGCCAATCGAGTCCACAACAACTCTCCAAAGAGCATCCCACCCATACCCAATCCCCTACCCTAACCCTGTAACCATGTGTTTCCCATGGCTAATTCACCTAGCCTGCATATCCTTGGACACAATGGGCAGTTTAGCATAGCCAATCCACCTGACCTGTACATCTTTGGACTGGGAAAGAAAACTGGAGCACCCAGAGGAAACCCATGCAACAAGAGGAGAATGTGCCAACCCTACATACCTGACTTTGAAATTAAACCCAGGTCCCTGGTGTTGTGATGCAACAGTGCTAACTACTGAGCCACCGTGCCAATTATAGTATTTTTTAAATTTATTTACTTTAATGTAAATGTACTTATTCAATTGAATGACCACACCAAATTGCAACACTCGATTCAATTTCTCCTCAAATACTGTGATCTGCTGCGGGTGCGAGTGAGAAGGCTCTCTGCCGATAAGTTTTATTTAAGGCAAAATTGCATTGTTATTTAAGTGATTTAAGCTGTAAATAAAGTATAACAGTGATGTGTATACCCCTGCATTATGTTTCTATTACTTAGCATGTGATTTTACATTGATTATGTGGACCTCTTGTCCCGTCAACCATGGTAGCTTGGAATCCTTGGTTGCAGAAAAATGAGGATGTTTCTGAGCTCCCCTAAATAGATGCAATGGAGATGGAGGAACTGAGAGAATGGAACAAGTCTTTGCAGAATACAAGGTAGCCAAGGTAAATGTGGGAGTTGGTGGGTTTGTAGGGGAAATTGGTGGACAGCCTATCCTCAGAAATGCAAGCTGCGATGTCGAGTAAGGGAGGGGAGGAGTCAGAGATGGACCAGGTGAAGGCAAGAACAGGCTGGAAATTGGACGTAAAATCGATACATACTTTCAGTTCCAGATGACAAAGGAAAGTAGCACCAATGATGTCATCAATGTATCAGCGAAAGAGTTGTGGGCGGCACCAGAGTAGAACTGGAAAAAGGAACGATTTACAGACTCTACAAAGAGGCATGCCTTACCAGGCCCATGCAGTTACCCATCGCCACACCTTTGACCTGAAGAAAGTGGGGGAGCTAAAGAAATTGTTCAAAGTGAGAACGAGCTCAGCCAGGCAGAGAAGGTTGATGGTGGATGGGGATGCTTCAGGCCTACTTTCAGGGGAGAAACGAAACCCCTCAGGAAATCCTGTTGGGGAATGAGCATGCAGACCGATTGCGTGTCCATAGTGAAAATGAGGTGGTGGATTCCAGCAAACAGGAAATAAAGCATCAGAAGAATCATGGATGTAAGTGCGTAGAGATTGGAAAAGGGGGAAGAAAAACTGAGTCAATTTAGAAAGAAATAAGTTCAATGTGGGTCTGCAGCGTAGTCCTGTTCTTGGATTTTTGGAACAAGGCAGATGCGGGCTTTGTAGAGTTGTGAGCTGACTTTGTTTCATTTTACCTTGAAGAGACATGCCCATGAAGCCATTTTACTTGAAATCGCCTTGAAACATTCTTTTTTGATGTAACTGAAAAGCCCAATACTAGCCTGGACACCTAGTTGACTGGAATATTTGTACGTATCAGCCAGCAGTGATAAATATCAGTTGGAACTTTTATTGCCAGGTTATTGAGGTCTGGTTTCTTACTTTACAAGGAATAACATTGGCATTGCTGCATCAGGTAAAGTAAACTGCTGGAGGCAAAATGCCCATCATCTGCGAGGTGACACCCCTGATAACAGACTACAGCCTTGGAATAGCTATGAAGTGCATTAGGTAGGATCCAAGGCAGGAGCCTGTGAAAAGATCTGATTTCAATTAAAACAAAATGTTGTAAATACTCAGGAAGTCAGGCAGTGTTAACATTTTAGGTCAATGATCTTTCATCTCTTGGCAGGCCAGTACCACAGTTCTCTACTAAGATTTTCAGGTTTTAATTGTATAGTTAGGCAGCTCCTTACTAGGGCCTTTGCTATATTTAATCACAGTGGGAGCAGGTCAAAATGGCATTTTGTCATGACAGAAATGATTTGGAACAAGGCCTGTACTGAACATGAGAATTGTCAGAGTTCAGAGCTTTACAGCGAAATAGGAGATTCAGCGCTTAAAACAAAATGCTGTTATTTCACTGGAGAAGCTTCAGTTTTTGAAACAAGTGCAGGAATTGACATCTGTACATTGAACATTTTACAGTTCACTCTCACTTATCATTAATCGCGAACAACACCAGAAGTGGATTTAAATATAAAATGTGCTAAATTAGTCAATTCTAAAGAGTTCATTGTTGTAAATATGGTCAATGTACCATGAAATTCCACTTCACCGCTGAAAGAATTGAATCTCTTCTGTTTCTGCCGTATTTTTTATTGCTGTATGGAAGATGGAATGCACTGTTTTAGAAATATCTGAAAATGTTCTATTTTTACGTGAATTTTTTTAGATATTGTGAATTAATGCATTACCAAGCAAACATTCTTTGCAAAATCAGAAAATGCTAGAATACTAAAGTTAGTTGACATTTAATTCAGAAAGAAAAACAGCCTCATGCCCAAATGTAACCATTTGTTAGAATGAAATCTGGAAGGTATGTATGCATTTTAATTTTATTTTATTCTTTACTGTGCGTCACTAGAAAGGCCAGCATTTGTTGCCCATTGTTAATTACCTTTAAGAAGGTGGTGTGAACTGCTGGAGGCCATGTGGCAAATGCTAATCCAGAATGCTGCTTGGAAGCACTAAAAGGGGAGAGATAAAAAATAATTTTATCTCCCCAAAACACTCAGCAAGTGTTAATACGTTTAAAACCTGCAAAATAGTTTAAAAATGTCGATGGTCTAAAAAAGCTAATGTACAGTGCCATATACCTATATCTGTAACAGAATATCCTCATGATTATAAAGCAGGATTGAGCTCACTGAGAATAGTATAGAAAGACAAAGACCGAGAGGTCAGACTAGGAATGGATGTAATGATAATTGTCGTTGGCTGAAATGACGTCAGAAACACAAGTGTTTAGGACAACAAACAGCAGCAAAACAGCGTCAAACACAAGAATATTGGGGCCTAGCACAGTAGTGGAATGGAAAACAATTGGCTGGCTGCCAAAACTATTGTTGTTGAGGAAGCATAGTTGGTAATAATGGTAATAGTCCTGGATAAATCAAAACAGATTGTCTCAGCGGGAGTGTTTCCTCCCTAAAATGAGAGAGAATGATGTGCTCAATGGCAAGCTGACTTTGGAGCTGGTAAAAATGGTGGAAAGTAACCTGATGAGGATGGAGATTGATTTAGGAGTACCCTGCTGTTGCTCAATCAGGTTGTGAGGAGATAAAAGTGAGATGGAACCCAGGAAATGTGGATAAAGACAGCTGAAAGAAAAGCTGAGGTTTGAAAAAAGGAGAACATTGCAAAAGTGGAGTCATAAGAGTAGATGAAGATCTTTTCTTTGAATATTGCCACATAATTAACGTGATGTAGACGATTAAAGGAGAGTATCAGCTGAAGCAGCATCTTACATGCAGTCCTTCCTATTAATGGACATTTACACTGCAGACTACACTTGGATCTGATTTGAGTTTTCTGAGCAATTACATTAGTCTGTGATAGGTTATTGTGTTGGTCTTGAATCTGCAGGATAAACAGAACAATGTTACATCAAAGGGTATCAAGCTCAGCATATACTTCAAATTGAACTGTTCAAGATCACATTTCATGAGGTGGTTTGTTGTGAGGAACAGATTACATGAAGCTACTGGGAATATGATTCAGAGGGGCCGGCATGCATGCAATATCTTAAGAAGAGTGCATTGCCAAGGTGAGGCAGAAACTGGCTTTTGGGAGCGCTGCTGCCTCTCCATTGCAGGTAAAAACCTGGTCATCAGTTGTGAGGCTCTCTCTCTGTTCCCTGAACCTGCGCTGTAGTTATCATCTGAACTATCTTCCACTTCATCTGGAGGTCTAAGATGGACTGTGCCCACAGGCACATCATGTACAAAACTCTGGATAAGGAGATGATGAACGTACCCAATGCTGCCCTCATCCTGATGGTCACCTTTGCATGTGGCTGCATCATGCTTTGCATAGACCCTTGATACACGAACACCAATGCCACTGCATAGTGAGGTTCTATATGTCGCTGGTGTTGTGAGGGATGGGACTGGCCTCCTTGCCACAGAATGCTCCAAGTAGTTGGACCATTCAGTATCACATGTTCTTTGTGGAGAAATTTGCAAAGAAAAATACATTTGACCACAAGTCAAATTCATTAGGAAGCCAAGTTCATCAGGAAGTTGTCGGCGTGCAGTGTCCTCTTCTGTCTGTTCCCTAGGACGCATACTGAGGCAAACATTGGCTGCACCTGGAGGACCATTAACTTAGTGAAAGACACTTTTTGGTCTGCCTGAAACTTTTTGGTCTTCCAGAACAAGGAGTTGGCCCCAACCAAGTGCTGCAGACTGGCACATTCCAAGGCCCAAGACTACTAGCTGAGGGATGTGCTAAAGCTTGGGGCATCTGCAGCCAAGGCACAGTGGGGAAAGACCAATGTATAAGGTCTTTCTGCTGAAGTTAAATGGGTGTCTGTTCAATTATCAGATCCTCCCAGTGCTTTGAGATGTACGTAATATAGTCTTGTACAAATAAGAAGTGCCTTGGATTTGTTTGCGGGATAAAGTCACACGCCAATGTTTGTTTGTTCCTTCACATGCTGCTGTATAGAACCAAATGCTGTAGTGACTATGTATGTATATAAAGATATTTTTATGAATAAAGTATATTTTTGAAATTAAAAATACTTTTCTTTGCTACGGTGTTTGAGTTTTTAGTAAAAGCTGGAATTGGTGATATATTTATCTTGTTTATAACAACTAAGCAAATGATCTTTTGCTGGTAATTGCAATCCATTAAAAATATCTTTTAAGTTGGCTGAAATTCAACCAAGCATTAACGTTAATTCTGTCTGAGATGAATGATTACTTAATCATTGGCACCCTACTGTGTTGGGTGTACCACACAACAGGAGCCCATGTAAAATCATTCTCTCATAAAAGACAGCTTGCTTAAATCATCCTGTTTCCATACAATGATATTTAAGATGCAACAGCTAAGGTTATAGATTGCATTTTTGTGTTTGTTCCCCGACAATAAATGAGTATTATCAATCAGTAGGAGCTGAAATGGACCATGAAAAGCTGAATGCAGCCTTATGGATGGAGGAGACAACTTGCATATGTTAACAGATTATAATATTCCAAAGTGTTACCATAGCAACACTGTTACTTTTTCTTTGGACCATGCTGATTCCAGAAAAGTAGTTGAAATGTTTATTAGTTTGCTAGCTTTTGTCAATCTATAAACACTCCAATTTTAAGTTAATTATATAAAGTTTCATCCAAATCTTTTTGATAAAATAACAAATTGTGTGAAAATATTGTGGAAATATTTATCATTCCAAAGTGTAACAGTATCAACTGATAAAACTTCATGGACCAAGAATACAAAGTTTATGTTTTATGTTATTAGTGCTTGTATTATTTAAGAAGATTAAAAACAAGTAGGTGAAGTTCAAAATTAAGGTGTTGGTGGACTGCGAGCAATATAGTTTGAGAGAACAAAGATATCATATTGTGATAACTTCTAATAAATGACCACTGTATGCACGATAATGGAAATGCAAGAAACGATGATAGTTTTAGATAAATTTGCAGAGATTGCAGAAGGTGGTGCACTGTAAGCTGCCTATTTGAGCGGTGGAATAATGAAGCCCAGGCTTAACACAGCCAAGCATAAGGTTTTTAGCCGTAGTTAGATGATACAGGGAAAATGGGGATGTTGCAGAAATGAAAGGAAGCAGTTTTGGTGTACAGAAGATATACGGCTGAAAATTGAGTGCTAAGTCATATTGAATTGGGTGGGGTCTGGTTCAATCTCAGTCACCGGCTAAGAAGAATATTGGAAGCAAAACTCTGCAATCAAAACAAAGTGTGGAGAAACTCAACAGGTCTGGAAGCACCAGTGAAGAGAGAAACAGCTAATGTTTCAAGCTTGAAGTGAATTTTCTTTAGAAAAGGTTTGGAAAATTTTGTGGTTTGTGCTGTAGACAGGAGGAGGAGGAGGAGGAGGAGACGCAAGGAATAGATTGTGAGGGTGCATAGCTGAAAACAAAGCTAATGTGGTGAAGCAAAAATAGAGATATGAAAGTGTGTAATGAAGATGTAGAAAGGGGGGAATGGGTCTGTATTCTGTTTTTTATTTTGGGAAGAATAATGGAATTAGTGACAGGCACCATAGATAATGGATGGAATCTAATAGGGGTCTGAATGACCTTGGCTATGGCAAAATGTGTGGCAGAATCCAGGGACAAGTGTGAGGCACATCTCAACATCAGAAGCAACTCATACCTCGTTTAATGCTTTTCATAACCGGGCTGGCTTGGTTCTCACTCGGCAGCAGCAAGTTGCTAATTGATGGTCATTATTGTTTGTAAGACGCCTTGTTAACTGCCTTATCTACCTCATTACTATTCAGCCTTCCATCTTATCAAACACACCAAACAAACTTAATTAATGAGGCATGTTTGGTGAGAAGCGGTGAGAGAAGTTGTTGAACATTGTAGCAACAAACCCACCAATAAACTCACCTTGGCTTGGACTTACTTTCTTTGGCTAAGACTCAGTCCAATAGCTTTTGTCTTTACAACATTTATTTTTTATTTAAAGGATATATCGTACATCAAAATCTGTACAATAAACTGATTTTACACAACAGTAAAACAAATGTTGTATCCCAAGAGCAGTCATGGTTGCTTCCTAGCTCTATCTCTTTGTTCTACATGGGCATTAACCATACAAAAGCCATTCTAACTATTTATCTTTTCTAACATTAAAATTTGCACATAGACTTGTTGGTACAACACAACACAATTTGTTTCTCCCTTCCTGTGGTCTCCACCTCCTGTGGTCACCAGATGAGCATAATTAACCTCTCTGCTTGTTTCAGAAAAAGAACATCCTTATTTCTTTCATCATTCATGCCATTATTCATTTGCAACAATGATCATGCCTAAGCTAAACTTCAGATGGATAGGAGAAAATGCATAGATTTGTGATCCTTCAGAATCTTTTCTTCTCCATTACTTCCGCTGTTGGATTGTGAATAGGATGTGTCATTGTAAAACCCAAACAGTGTGGCTCTCTGTAGCAAGTGGCTGCAGGGTACAAGTTTCTATTAAGACAGTGTAGAGTTGATGAGCAGCACAGCATGTTAACAGCTGTAAAAATTGATTGGGTTTGATTTCTTTTTTTCTCAAAACCTAGGTGGTCAGACTGGAGCAAATGTGAGACCAATGACTGTTTTATTCATTTCCTTTGGTCTATTGTGAACCCCCTGTTGAAGCTAGAAGTGTAAATAGGTGTATTTTGTTTTAACCTGGTTTTTGCCTTTAGATATGACATTCAAGAATCATGTGAGCCATGCCTGAAATGTCAGAATCTACATGAAATGTCTGTTCAGGGCATGCATTGCCTTGTTCAGATCTATAGCCATAAAACATAACTTCACACTTGTGTGACTTGCTACTTGATAGAGTAACTTCTTCATACTGAATTATGTCAAAACAAAAATGAAGAGCACCTCTGGGGACTCAGTTAACCAGACATAATTTGAGAGGTAATTGGGCTATCACAGTTGGTCTGTTTATGACAGGTTTAGTGTTTTTATTTTTCATTCCTTTCCACAAAGGTTGTGATGTTAATGGTCACAAGCACCACTGAAATATGACTATATGAAGATTTCAGTTCTTCTATTACTTGAAGCACTTCTGCGAAGCATTAAGGAACTTGACTGATTGACATTTTATGTTCTGCAGGAGGAATAAAGATTGCCTTTGCCAATGTTATTCAGGGGCTGAGAAGACAATGCCCATCATTAAATATATTGGAATTGTTCTTTAATAATATTCTGGGTCCAGTTGATGCAACCTATTTTCTTAAAGATTTTGAATGAATTAAAATTGAAATACAGAATGTAAGATTTCAGCTTAACTCATTTCATAGCATTTTGGCCTTTGATTCAGAAAACCGGGGGTTCAAGACCAAATGCAGATTAGTGTCTGTTATCTACACTGATGCTCCAGCGCAGTATTGAGTGAATGCTGTATTGACAGAGGCAGCAACTTTTGAATGAGATGCTAAACTGAATATTTTCCATATCTCTGTGGACACAGCTGCATGTGAAAGATTTCTTGCTATCCTTTAAAAAACAAGTTCTCCCAGCATTTTAACCAACATTCCTCTAACAATATAATCAAAAGCAGATTATTTGGTTGTTTGATTATTTGCTGTTTTTGGAAACTTACTCTGTGTCTTTATCATTGTAGAATGATATTACAGTAGGCCGCTAACAAAATCCAGCATTTGAACCTCATCAGCAATTTATGGAGGCACCTAGACCTTCTCTCAGCAAACAGGAAGGGAACCGTGCCAAGCAGCCTCTGAATATTAAGAAAGCCTTAGTGAAGATCATGGTTGAGCTTGCACAGATCATAGTCAAAGGATTCAAACAGTTTAACTACCTGAAAAAGAGATTGCATGGCCTACAAGCCCAACTATAAACTGTAGCTCTGAAGAAGAGTCACTGGACCTGAAACGTTAACTCTGCTTTCTTTCCTCAAATGCTCCCATACCTGCTGTGTTTTCCCAGCATTTTCTTTTTCTGTTGTTGAGAAAGAGTAATTGATAATAGTAGTAATAATCCTGGATAAGTTAGAAAAATTATCAAAGAGGGAATGAAGCTGCTTTAACATAGAAAGATAAGGGTGTACTCAATGGTGAGCTCACTTTGGAGCTGGTAATATTGGTAGAAAATGACCTAGGAAGGGCAGAGATTGATGAAGGAGTACCCTGATATTTTACAGTGAGGGTGTGAGTGGATAAAATTGAGTGTGGAACCCAACAAGTGTGGATAAAGTCAGTCACAGCTGATAGAAAACCTAAGTCTCAGAAAAAAAGGGCATTATAACAAAAATGAAGTCAGAGAGTAAATGAAGATGCTGTCTTTCAAAACTACTGCATGATTATTGTGTAAGGTGGATGATTAAAGGAGAGTGAAAGCTGAAGCAACATTTTCAAGGTTATCTGTCATTTGCTATGAGTCTGACTCTGGAATGTGCTGTTCATAATAAAGTCAAGTCAAAATGCACATGCACTTCAAAGTGATATTGGATCTATGTGTGTTTTCTGAGCAACTGTATTAATCCATGACAAGTTATTTTATTGTTGATGAAGAAGTTGGGTAAGATAACAGACATCTTTATGCTAAAGAGCAATGAAGCTCAGGATAAACTGAGGAAAGTGAGGCTGTGAAAGAAGCCAACTTATTAGGGTGGTAAATTAACAGGTGGTGAGAGAAAAGTTGGTAGAGGGGACAGGGGAAGATGACATTGAACGAGAGATAACCCCGTGCTGCACAACAAGGTGACCTCATACTGTCTGAAGACCTTCCCTTTCCCCCCCACAACTTCCCAAATTAAGTCCAGTTTGGCATTGATAAAGTGAGCTCTACCCTATACTTTGGCTGGCATTCAGCCTCCCTGTGACATCTCATTTTCATGTGGCACTGTGGAAGGCCTTGGCACAGCACACTGATCTCTCCCACAAGACAACCAGAAGCCTCAATGATAGCAGCTGCATGGTGTCTAAGTAACTAAACACTTAATCTGATTGATGTGCATTCCTACTTCCACTGACAGGAAACCTGTCTCCATATCGATTATGTATGATAAAATCTTAACTTTAACCATTTTCCTGTAGGACACAGATTTTTGCCCATTTTCTTCTTTGACGGTGAACACCCAATCTTTTTTAATCTAGACTTAGGGAGTTTGACGCTTTGATGTCCTTCTTTCCACTTCGTCAAATTGTGTCTATTTCTGTACCCGAACTAGCCACACTTTGAATTACTCAGTTAATTTGCTTATGTAATAGAGTAGACTCTTCTGCAAAAGTAGAATATAATTAGTTTGATTTTTCTTTTGACAGTACATCTTGTGAAATAGGCCATTTTATACACATAAACTGTATTCCAAACAGCCAAATGACTTTCACAAAGATTGCTTTCTATTCCTGAATGCATTGGGGTCACAGCACAGGTTTGCCAGGGAATGTTGTTTTGAAGTCAAGATAGTGAGAAAGACAGCTCTTGATATTGTTTAACTCCCTGTACATATTACACTCATTCCTTCCACACACCTATGTTCTCTTCTATATGCCTCTACATATCCTCCTCCCAGTATTCATAGTGTCCAGTCCTCAGATTCCATATACTTTCATTGGAATATATGATGCATTGCTTTGGGGAAAACGTATCATATACAATCTTATCAGAGCACCCTTCAACCAAAAAAAATCATTGATACTTGTTCAAAGTTCAAAGCAGGAGCATTTTTCCATGTGAAAATTATCTGATTGTCCTTGTAACCCAGCTTTGCCTGGAAACCATATCAAAGACACAACTTAGCCCAATTTTTAAAAACTAATGAGTTCTTAGATGAATGAAGTACCTACTGTACTGCAATAAATTAGCACTTGACACTCAGCCAAACATTCACTTTTGGCACAGCTTTTTAAATAATAGAATGCCATCTAAGATAGAAAGAACAGAAGGTGTTAATTTCAATTTCAAAGCAGACTGTCTTTGTCAAATAATAAATTGCAGGAGTTGGTTGGATTTTTTTGTCAAGTATCAAAAGCAGATTTTCCTTTATGTCACTCCATTTAAATTGCATAACAAAAAATAACAGCACAGGCTGGCAAAACATTTTCAACATTTTCTCATTCTTGATTGAGAAAGTACTAAAATGCATGTGAAAAATTACACAAGGCTGATAAATACATGGGTAAATGCATAAATGCATAACCTTTGCAGGACAGGCTTTGATGATGAAGCTGCGTTAAAAAACAACTTCCAATTTATAATACAGCACTTAACAGTGACATCTGACCATGTGAGAATATTTTACAATTCCTTTTCTGAATGTTTCTGACACCTCAGGAGCTTCACATTTTCTTCATAAGTTTTCAGACCTGGACTACGTTTCATAAGCTTCTTGCACCATTAGACCAAAATAGTGTTCAGGAGAAAATCTAGTTTAGATCCCAAGTTTAAACACTTAAATCAAGATGGGTATTTTGACTCAACTGACCTATGAAAAGTCCATAGGTCAATGGCAGAACAAACTTGGATCTCTTCCAAAAAGTTAAAGAGTCACTATTGCTGCACTGAAAATCCCCTCAGCACACAGACAAAAGTCTGGCTTACTTTTATAAAGAACATTACACCATGGGAGAGATAGTAGGAACTGCAGATGCTGGAGAATCTGAGATAACAAGGTGTAGAGCTGGATGAACACAGCAAGCCAAGCAGCATCAGAGGAGCAAGAAAGCTGACGTTTTGGGTCTTGACCCTTCTTCAGAAATTTGTGAAGAAGGATCTAGGCCCGAAACGTCAGCTTTCCTCCTCCTCTGATGCTGCTTGGCCTGCTGTGTTCATCCAGCTCTACATCTTGTTATCTCTTATTACACCATGGGAGAATTGTTTAAAAACAATAATTGTCAGGTTTTAACAATGCTACAAAGTAGTTATACAAGGGCAAGTAATTGGCTTTTATAATGCATATAGAAAACTGTAAATGAAATACCCAACATTCACAACTTGCAACCTCACTGTAGTTTCTTCATGCCCAAGTCGAAAAATACATTTTAGACTATTTTATTTAAAATTGTGAGATGTATCAACAGATTCCAAATCATTAATCAAGTTGAACAGACGTGAATGTCACAAAGTATATGAAATTAGAAAAGCAGTAGGCACTTTTAGTTGGTCATAGAAATCATGCTGATTGAATTGGAGAAAATATAGTAGCCAGACAATCCCAAGTGCAGCAAGGGAGTAATTTTCAAACTCAACAGGGTCACGAAGCTGTAGGCGATGTCTCAGCTGTTCATTATACACATTCCATTGAAGTCTATGGATAGTTTTCTGTCTTTGCCAAAGTTGAACATTACTTATTAGTAGTCAAACAGAGTGAAGAAGAAAAGTAAGTGAAATTCAGAAAAAGAAACTGCAGTGAGAAAGAATATAATGCAGGAAATTTCCACAGCACTGGAAAAAATAGGTTAAGACTCAGAATTAACAGACTGAATTCCGCAGAGGCCATAATATCTTCTGTGTGGCACTATAGGGTTTATAGAGATCCCAGTTATGAGTGGCAGGTTTTAACTAGTTCACTGATCAGGAGACAGTGTCAGCACCTTCAGGACAGAAGGGAAAAGAAATTGGTCAAATGGATAATCTGGTGTGTCTTGATGTGCAACTAGGAGCAACTAAGTCTCAATACATTCGTGATTCCATCTATTTGAAATCTCAGAACATCAAATTCAAAAAAAAATCTTAAAATCTGCACAGCACAGCAAATAAAGAAGTTGATGAAAAAAAATGTAAAATATTTAGAGGAGCCTGCTAAAAGTGGAGAAAACTTTTGCAACAAATATTGGCATCCCCTTCAATTAACTTTTTGTTCAGGAAAAAAGGTAAAAATATACAAAACAAATAAGAAAGAAAGAAAGAAATCATTAGGGACGCTCTATCCATGCATTAGATTCCCTATTGATTTCAAAGTCTCATCCTCCCCATATTCTTTTCAAATCACAACCTTCTCACTTCATGCAAACTCCTGGAGGGGTAACAATCAAATGGGGAAAAAAATCCTTTTATCAATATAAGGAACTGTGAATTTCATCACCAAAACAAAGGGAATTAAGTCAGTTGTCAGTGACTGGGGGTATTTTGAGTCCCGATATCATCACCTAACAAGTCATCAGAGATAGTAGGAACTGCAGATGCTGGAAATCTGAGATAACAAGGTGTAGAGCTGGATGAACACAGCAGGCCAAGCAGCATCATAGGAGCTGGAAAGCTGACGTTTCGGGCCGAGGCCCTTCTTCAGAAATGGGGGAGGGGAAGGGGGTTCTGAAATAAATAGGGAGAGAGGGGAAGGAAGATGGATAGAGGAGAAGATAGGTGGAGAGGAGACAGACAGGTCAAAGAGGCGGGGATGGAGCCAGTAAAGGTGAGCGCAGGTGGGGAGTTAGGGAGGGGATAGGTCAGTCCAGGGAGGATGGACAGGTCAAGGGGGCAGGATGAGGGTAGTAGGTAGGAGATGGGGGGTGGGGCTTGAGGTGGGAGGAGGGGATAGGTGGGAGGTGGGGATAGGTGGGAGGTAGGACAGGTTAGGGAGGCAGGGATGAGCTGGGCTGGTTTTGGCATGCGGTAGTGGGAAGGGAGATTTTGAAGCATGTGAAATCCACATTGATACCATTGGGCTGCAGGGTTTCCAAGCGGAATATGAGTTGCTGTTCCTGCAACCTTCGAGTGGCATAGTTGTGGCACTGCAGGAGGCCCAGGATGGACATGTCGTCTGAGGAATGGGAGGGGGAGTTGAAATGGTTCGCGACTGGGTGGTGCAGTTGTTTAGTGCGAACAGAGCATAGGTGTTCTGCAAAGCGGTCCCCAAGCCTCCGCTTGGTTTTCCCGAAGTAGAGTAGGCCACAACGGGAACAGCGGATGCAGTATACCACATAAGCAGATGTGCAGGTGAACTTCTGCTTGATGTGGAAAGTCTTCTTGGGGCCTGGGATGGGCGTGAGGGGGGAGGTGTAGGGGCAGGTGTAGCACTTCCTGCGGTTACAGGGAAAAGTGCCGGGTGTGGTGGGGCTGGAGGGGAGTGTGGAGCGGACAAAGGAGTCACAGAGAGAGTGGTCCCTCCGGAAAGCAGATAAGGGTGGGGAGGGAAAAATGTCTTTGGTGGTGGGGTCGGATTGCAGATGGCGGAAGTGTCGGAGGATGATGCGTTGGATCCGGAGGTTGGTGGGGTGGTATGTGAGGACGAGGGGGATTCTTTTTTGGTTGTTATTGCAGGGAGGGCGTGTGAGGGATGAGTTGCGGGAAATGCGGGAGACACAGTTGAGGGCGTTCTCGACCACTGATGGGGGGAAGTTGCGGTCCTTGAAAAACGAGGACATCTGAGATGTACGGGAGTGGAATGCCTCATCCTGGGAGCAGATGCGGCAGAGACGAAGGAATTGGGAATAGGTGATGGCATTTTTGCAGGAAGGTGGGTGGGAGGAGGTGTATTCTATGTAGCTGTGGGAGTCGGTGGGCTTGAAATGGATATTGGTTTCTAAGTGGTTGCCAGAGGTGGAGACAGAGAGGTCCAGGAAGGAGAGAAAGGTATTAGAGATGGTCCAGGTGAACTTAAGGTTGGGGTGGAAGGTGTTGGTGAAGTGGATGAACTGTTCGAGCTCCTCATGAGAGCATGAGGCGGCGCCGATACAGTCATCAATGTAACGGAGGAAGAGGTGGGGTTTAGGGCCAGTGTAGGTACGGAAGAGGGATTGTTCCACGTAACCTACAAAAAGGCAGGCATAGCTTGGGCCCATGCGGGTACCCATGGCCACCCCCATTGTCTGTAGGAAGTGGGGGGAATTGAAAGAGAAGTTGTTGAGGGTGAGGACAAGTTCGGCTAAGCAGATGAGGGTGTCAGTGGAGGGGGACTGGTGGGCCTGCAGGACAGGAAAAAGCAGAGGGCCTTTAGGCCATCTGTATGGGGAATGCAGCTGTATAGGGACTGGATGTCCATGGTAAAGATGAGGTGTTGGGGACCGGGGTAATGGAAGTTCTGGAGGAGGTGGAGGGCGTGGGTGGTATCACGGACGTAGGTAGGGGGAGAAAATGGAGTCGAGATAGGTGGAGATACGTTCGGTGGGGCAGGAGCAGGCGGAGACAATGGATCAACCAGGGCAGTCAGGTTTGTGGATTTTGGGAAGGAGATAGTAGCTGGGGAACAATGAGGTTGGAGGCTGAGGGTGGGAGGTCACCTGAGGTGATGAGGTTGTGGATGGTTTGGGAGATGATGGTTTGGTGCTCGGGGGTGGGGTCATGATCAAGGGGGGCAGTAGGAGGAGGTGTCAGAGAGTTGGCGTCTGGCCTCAGCGATGTAGAGGTCAGTGCGCCATTCTACAACTGCGCCTCCCTTGTCCGCAGGTTTCGCACTAAACAACTGCACCTCCCAGTCGCAAACCATTTCAACTCCCCCTCCCATTCCTCAGACGACATGTCCATCCTGGGCCTCCTGCAGTGCCACAACTATGCCACCCGAAGGTTGCAGGAACAGCAACTCATATTCTGCTTGGGAACCCTGCAGCCCAATGGTATCAATGTGGATTTCACAAGCTTCAAAATCTCCCTTCCCACTACCGCATGCCAAAACCAGCCCAGCTCGTCCCCGCCTCCCTAACCTGTCCTACCTCCCACCTATCCCCTCCTCCCACCTCAAGACCCACCCCCATCTCCTACCTACTAACCTCATCCCGCCCCCTTGACCTGTCCGTCCTCCCTGGGCTGACCTATCTCCTCCCTTCCTCCCCACCTACACTCACCTTTACTGGCTCCATCCCCGCCTCTTTGACCTGTCTGTTTCCTCTCCACCTATCTTCTCCTCTATCCATCTTCTATCCGCCTCCCCCATCTCCCTATTTATTTCAGAACCCCCTTCCCCTCCCCCATTTCTGAAGAAGGGTCTAGGCCCAAAACGTCAGCCTTCCTGCCCCTATGATGCTGCTTGGCCTGCTGTGTTCATCCAGTTCTACACCTTGTAACCTAACAAGTCATGTCCTCATTAAAACTTGAAGTCCTCTTTTGCTTTCCAAAATCTCACCTGATTTGACTACATATATTGTAGACATGCCAGAGTACTCCCAATCCATATCCATCACAAATAACCTATAAAACAGACAACAACCATTCCTTTTCTTGGAACTAATTGCCAAGAATCATTTAAGAGTCATCAGCAGCTAAAATCCTGTCAGATTTTTCATATTTAGACTGATATTTTTCTGCTGGGAGTGTTACAAGGATGGAAGCCGACAACCTAGTGAAGCCCCTTGCAGATTGCAGCAATCAGGAGCTGAATACCTGTCCATAGCATTCAGGACCTTGGACCAGAAAGTTCCATCTATGTTGAACTGGCAGCCAATTGGAGGTCACCAGCTCCATTGCTCAGTAGCACTATGTGGAGATCATAGCTTGCTATTGAGAAACCATCCCACGGACATCCAGATGGAGGATCACATTTGGAAAAGTGTATGTAGCTTCTAGGGTGGAGGTGGCATTTGGCCACGGTTTCCAGGGTTGGATATTGCAAGGAGAGGGGTCAGGACATGTCATAAGCAAGTGAAAGTAGTGATTCTCAGTGGTCACCCACTTGTGCATGTCTTGCACAAGTTAAAGCAAGTTAAAGGATACTTCATCCCAGAACAGCAAGAACACTGGACCACTTCATTGGGAATGAAAGGTCAATTTTAAGACTTCTTTCCAGGAACATATTTCCTGCAGTGCCAGGAAAGCAATGGGTACCTCCCCAGTGCCAACTTGCTTGATACCTTCCTCTCCCACCACCTTCCCTGCCATTTTTGGGAGGGATAAGGTTCTGCCTCTAACCTCTGATTTAGAACCCTCCGCTAAAGTCTTGTAGCTGAGGGATTAGCAGTTAATAATAACACTCAAAATATTATTGCCATCATGTCTCGTTCTTCTGCCATGGTATGTTAGTTCTTTAGATCAGTCATGTTCAGTGACTTGTGAAATGAAATAAGCTTGGACAACTAATATTCAACTTTGTCCCTTCCATTTGATTACCTGAGGCCTTCAAAAGTGACTTTTGAAATTCTGATCAAAACAGCTGCTGTAATCACCAGACCAAATTGAATAAAGCTCATGAAACCATCAGTATCACTGTGTAAAAGTCCTGGAAGTCCCTCACTACCAGCTTTGTGGGTCTCGCTATAGCACATTGACTGCAGAGGTTCAAGAAGGCAGCTCACCACCACTTTCTTGAGGGCAACGAGGGATGGGCAATAAATGTTGGCCCAAACAGTAACACCAACATCCCATGGATCATCAGGAATAAATTTTTGGGCATATAGTTCTAAAAAATATTTTGGTATAAATGTTTAAAATTTTAGTTAATTCCAAACTTTTTGACATCCTTTTTGACATTGTCAAAGAAACCATTCTGTTATCTATTGGAGAATAAGGAGATCTATCAGGCATTGAAAACAAAATAGACAGTGATCAGACCACATGTTAATTTTGAAGGATCAAGTTTTCTTTAAACTATACTTTCTTACAAACAAAGTTAATATTAATATCATGTTTGAGACTGTGACTTATTCCAATCTACTCATCAGTTACATGTGAAATATAATAATATGTGAAAATATACCAAAAGCTGCCATAAATTGAACAATAATTGTAACTGTTTCCCCTGGGAATTGAATTTCTAACAAATTATCCTCATCATTATATTAAGAATGAATGGCTAGAAAACTCATTGTAAAGTCTGTATCTCCATAGCAATAGTATTTTTTAACTAAAATAAAAAATTCCCCAATAAAAATGTCAATGACATAAATTAATATCTTTTTAAAACATGAGTAATTCTGAAAACAATTAATTTTCTTAAAGGTTTTCATTGTGCACGCATTAGTGCAATTTTCAAAAATAACAATTTAAGGAAAATAATTTATATTCAGACAAAACCCAGAACTGTGGATGCTGGAAATCTGAAACAAAATTACTTTGAAAAAAAAACAGCAGATCTGGCAGCATCTGTGGAGAGAAAGCTGAGTCAACATTTCAGGCCTAGTGACCCTCATACAAAATAAGAAGAGAATGTTGATTAGTCGTCAAGTGGACTTTGATTGATAGAGGCATTGACATGAACAATGTAGAAATTACTGATGATTGACTTCAAGTGTCAACCATTGTTTAAATTTTAAAACAGGAAAGTTGTCTCTGATCATGGCATTTCTCTGACAAGTGCATCAGTGAATGGCTGTCACCTATTTTGTGGAGTTGAAACAGAAATAGTGAAAGTATATATTCTTTCAGTCTGCAAAGAACAGGGCTCCGTGCATCAATACTGCACACAGAGCGTTATCAAGCAAATGGTATCCAATTATCCAATCACATGTATTGTTGGGCCACTGTGCTGCGAGTTTTGCAAAGTGTGGGATGGTCAGGTACGTTCAGTACCTTGCTTGTTGTAAACAGCTGAGGAATATGTTATTTAAAATAGTCCACCAGTGTTTGGAATGTGCCTTATGTCACAGACATTATATCAACTCTGATATTCATATATCATATGACTCATATTTGTGATAAGCAGATCAACATTTTGGCTTGATGGCAATAGTCTGTTAATGGCGAACTCAACTGGTGTTCCTTTTGCATAGTAGCCGTTTGACAAGATGTCACCAGCTTTTGTTCAAAATTTTGAGATACTTTACATTCAAATAATCTGAGTTAGAATGGGCACATTTCAGGATCAATGGTTGCAGCCTTAGGCCATTCATGAATGTGAGTAGAAACAGTGAGAAAACAGGCATATTTCAGGGCTCTCAGAAAAATCTGGGAAGTGGGAGGTGATTTTGGAATGTTTAAAGATGTGGAGAGAAAAGTAACATATGGTTTGGGTTGGAAGTAAGAGACAAATGTCATTTTGATCTGACAAGGGGCAGAGCTGACTTGTACCAAGGCATTTGTGGGTGACAACAATGCTTGGGAAGAAAAGAAGACATCAGTTTAAATCAGTGCTGAAAATAAAAGATAAAATAAAAAATTCTGGGGATAAAGAGGGAGAAGACTCCCCGTATGATGTGCAACAGTCAGAAAATGAGGTAACTTTTCTATGGAAAGGTGGGGTTAGACCGAGATGAGAGGACTGCACTGATTTTCTCAAGTTCCACTACTTCACGAGTCACAACATGATCTTAACTACATTGCCTGGTTTCTGATGTTGCCGGTTATTTTAAACAAAAAATATCCATCAACTAGATGTCTTTAATAAGCAAGAAATAGTTTATTGTTGATGAAGCTTATTTAATAACATTACAAGACTATTTAACACACTGAATTAGTAATCTGAAAATATAAATGTTCACCTCTTTAAACAATTTAAAACACACACACACATCAAGTAAACAAGGTGAAAAAATAACTTTGGGAAAAAATGCTTTTGATTAATAAATCTCAGTTCTTGAAGGCAAGAAAGAGAAACATTGATTTGATTTGATTTATTACTGTCACGTGTACCGAGAAACAATGAAAAGTGTTGTCTTACATGCTACACAAGCAGATCATACTATACAAGTGCATCAGGATAACAGAACAGTGTGCAGGATACAATGTTACAGCTGCCAAAAAGGTACAGACAGATATCATCGTTCAGACAGTAATCATTCTCTTGTTCGTGCACAAAAAGACAGATATCACCAAACATAAGCAAATATCTCTTGGATCTTTATCAATGTACCTTGTTCAGGAAGCACAGTATCAATGATTTTTCCTTTGATGCTTTTCAGGAACTTGAGCATTACTATTGACCAGAAATGGAATTAGATCTGTTGTATTAACATTGTGGCTACAAAAGCAGGTCATAGGCTAGGAATCCTGAAGTAAGTAATTCATCTCCTGATTCTCCAAAACCTGCCCATCATCTACAATGCACAAGAAAGGAGTGTGATAAATTACTCACCATTTGCCTGGATCATTACAGCTCCAACAACACTCAAGCTGCTTTAAACCATCTAGAAATTACAGCTTGCTTGTTTATCACAACATCCTTAAACGGTCATTCCCTCCATCACCGACACTCAGTGGCTGCAGTGGGTACCATCTACAAGATGCACTGCAGAAATTCACTACAGCTCCTTAGACCACACCCTCTAGTCCCACAATTCACCACCAAATAGAAGCACAAGAGTACATTTACAAGTTCCCCTCCAAACTACTCATGATCATATCACCAGTCCTTCACTGTCTCAAAAGTTTTTAACTGTTGCTGCACACATTTATAGAAGCAGTCAAAGTCCTGGAACTGCCTATCTTATAGCATTGTTGGTGTAACTACACCAAATAGACTGCAGCAGTCAAAAAGCCAGCTCACCACCACCTTTTCGAATCCAACCAATAAGCCAATGAAGCCCATATCCCATGAATGCATGATAAAAAGGACTGTCAGAGGTCAAATCAGACTCACTGCAATGACGTGAGGACAGCAAGCCAAACCAAATCAGCTTCCCTTTTCCTGGATTCATACTACAGTAAAAATAAAACATTAAATGATCCACAAAATTGCTCAACAGATTTTAAGAATAAAAGTAATAAATACCAAATTTATAACTTAAACAAATTTAGCAATTTATTATTAATAATGTAATGTTAGAAGAACACAAATGAACAACAAGATAATTTACTCAACCTGTATAATCTAAGACAAAGATAGTAGGAACTGCTGACGCTGGAGAATCTGA
The DNA here is from genome assembly GCF_021869965.1 of Rhincodon typus. Taxonomy (NCBI): domain Eukaryota; kingdom Metazoa; phylum Chordata; class Chondrichthyes; order Orectolobiformes; family Rhincodontidae; genus Rhincodon; species Rhincodon typus. The sequence goes on along the minus strand of NC_063345.1, from coordinate 28,851,303 downwards.
GATAACAAGGTGTAGAGCTGGATGAACACAGCAGGCCAAGCAGCATCAGAG
>NC_063345.1:28796590-28850852 GCF_021869965.1 Rhincodon typus | reverse complement strand
CTCTGATGCTGCTTGGCCTGCTGTGTTCATCCAGCTCTACACCTTGTAATCTAAGGCAAATCTTTCTTAATTAGAATATCCACTTACACAATAACGGGCAGATATAGTTAAGGGATAAATTAAAAGAAAAAAAAGTGAAGAATTGTAATCTGCCAGACCAACAGTTACATGATGGGCGCTTGACCTTTAGAAAATTTTGATAAATGGAGCTTTCACAGGCAAATAAAATGGGCATTTTGCTTGCACTTTGAAGTCACTGATTCATTCAAGGTCCAGTAGCCTTCTGGATAATTCACCCATTTCTTAGAGATGGGTATTTTCTTATTGGAACAACCAACATGTTGTCAAATGAGAGAGCGTTTTCTTCATCTCTTTTATAACATTCTCTGTGATTGGATAGACAGCACTGATCCATTCTTGATTAATCAATTCGACAAGTGATGAGTTGCCGGTCCTGAGTCTAGAACATCTTAGTGCCAAATGTCTGTTAATTAGAACAATAATTAACCTGCAATTATCTTTCGAGACCAGTTCCCATAGGCATTGATTTGCTTGCTCTCTGTCTGCACCAAAACAAGCTGCTGATCAAAGTTCAAAGTTCGATTCTCAACTGCAGTTCACAATTCCAAACAAAACTGAAAAAAGTAAGGAAAAATTGTGATGGCATTGCACAGGCAACACTGAACCCACAGCAAGAGATTTCCCAAAAAACAGGAAGCAATACAGGTATCAACATCCCTTCAAACTCAAGTCCATAAAAATGATTAAGCAATGAAGCCACTGTCACAGTGGACTGGAAGTTTGACAGGACACAGTGGGGAATATGTTTTCTTCACTGGTTGGGTGATAATTTAGAAGAACCTGCCATTTAGAGGTCTCATTTGATTCTCATCCCATTGGAATCAGTGGAAAACAATTCAGATGAATTCTATAATCAGCAGTCTGCTCTGCCATGTTACCACATGAGCTGTAAAGATTAACAATCCACCTAGTGGATGGAATCTTCTGAGTGTAGTGGATGTTGTATGTACGGCCTTAAAGTGGTGAGATACCTATGCTTGAAGACATTGTCTACCAGCCCCAATAATGTCAGACCTCATTTGCAGACTTTTGCACCTCCTTCCTGCCTCCCTGAGCCACTGAAAGATTCCTCCTAGGGTCTCTGTGAGATCAGTTTTAAGAAGGCAGAGTATCTTTTTGAACTGAAGTTGAAGACTGGACACCTATTTTTTGATTGCCATTCACAACATATAAAAGAGGTAAACAAGAAATTAAAATAAAGATACTGTTTAATTCATAAATGGGATGTGTGTGTCATTAACTTCCAGAATTGCAGTTGAGGTGATAGTCATCCATCTTCTTGAACAATTCGTCTGTTGTGTAGATACTTCCACAGTACTCTGGGGTAGTGAGTTCAGATGACAAATGAAGGAATGGTGATGATAGTTCCAAGCCAGGGAATTTTTGGATGGTGATGTTCTTATGCACATGCTCACCTTGTCATGTGGTTGAGGTTGCAAGTTTGGAGCATCTTGTTGAAAGTATTTGCTGCTTTTTCCATAGTATGCAACTACTAATCAGAGCAGATATCAGTTAACAGTAAGTTTGTAACTAAAATTGCTGTAGAAAATTTGTCAGATTTATTTTGTACAATGTACAAGAATAGGAAGGCAACACTTCAGGCCTGATTTCTCCAACTTAATGGTCATTAGCAAGCAGTCTGAGAACCTTCTGGGAAAAAGGATGTGTAAAAAATCAAAGTGGTGTTCACCTTCTGAATTCACCATTTATAATTGAGACAATTTCAAATTAGGCTATAGATGGAGATCTGGATGCAGCTGTGGGCAGCCCATTAAGGAAAGATATTTGCTTCTTAGAAAGGAAACAGTAAAGTCTCAACAGAATAGTGCTAGGAATGATAAACGTTAGTTTTTAGAAATGACTCAATATTTTTTAATTTGCAAAAATCCAGCTAAAAGGTTTTCAAATGATAACATATTTGAGACAGAAAATAATAGGCATTTTTACAAGTTGCTCAATTATGAAAGAAGGCAGAGCCAAGGGATTAATACAAAAAGAGTGAAGAAGGATTCAGAGAATATCTTTTTCACAAAGCATGATGTGGATTATGAAATACGTTGCCACTGAGGTCCCTGTTTTGGCTTCATGAGTAATCTGCTGGCCCAGAATATGCTCTGGGGTCACATCTCAAATCTCATCATGGTAGAATTTAAACTTGATGAAGAAGTATAGAATTGAAAGCTGGTCTTAGTAACAGGGATCAAGAAGTTATGTTGAATTGTTTTAAAAATCTATCTGGTTTTGATAATTTCTGTCAGGAAAGGAAATCTACCATTGTTACTTGGTCTAGCCTACATGTGACTCCAGATCCAAATAAGTTCTGGCCTTACCAATGATGCCTACAACCTAAGAAAGAAGAAAGAGTAAAGAAGGGAATTTTTAAGTTGAAAGGAAAAAGACTGACAGACAATGGGAAAAATAGATTTGAAAATGGATTTAGATTATTAGCTTGATTTGGGAATTTTACCATCATGTTGGGCTAAGTGGCTGCTATAGCAATTGTAATTTCTATAATTTTGCATATTAGAGTCTGGTTCAAGACATTTGTACTTCTAATCTAGCTGCCCAGGAAGCATATCAACTAAACCTCGGACAGTATACTTAGATTACCGAGTCTTCATTGATCTCTGTGTAAAGGAAGCGCCATCTGGACAAATTTGTAATACAATGCTTTTATCAATAATAATATTAAAAAAATTGAATACTGTGAGCACCTTGTATAGTTATATCTTCATAAATCTTCATGGGCAATAGTGTATTCATAATGTTCTGTGAAAAGTGACTTTAAAATTTTAAGCAATATGTTGGATGTCTTGAAGTCAGCATTTACCATTATAGCCAACATCAGCTCTTAGGAAGTGGACAGTTGAGAAAGAAAGGTTATAAGCCCATCTTTTAAAGCTTTTATGGAAGTAGAGAGAGAGAAAAAAAGTTTGATGCTTTATTGCAAGTGAATGATTGATCTCAGAGAAAATGCACTAAACTGATTTTTATTGAAACCCAAAAACTTCTGTAAAAGGGACCCAAATCAATGACCCCTCTGTACATCCCTAGTCAGTTAATTGTAGCATGAAATGGATACTTTGAAAAAGTTTATTATCTGGATAGAATCAATAGCAGCCTGAGAAAGATAAGCTATGGAGTAATTTGTCAAAGGTTGCTAATGACTATTACAGTCCCCACAATTTACAGTACTCTTTCATGGGACTGCCACTTGTTTTTAACAAATGGTGTTAACCGTTTGCTGTCACCATAGTTTCAGTCGGAAAGTCACTGTTTAACTTGTGTGATGTATGCTGGCTATTTCAGGCAGAATCATTTTTTGCCTCAGTCGTTCACACCTCATTAAACTGCGATTATGTTTAAGTCCTATCCTGTATCTTGGTGACCCTTGTACAATTATATCTTCTAAGGACAAGGGAAGAAAATGATTGTTCCTTTATAATGACTATGGAATTAGAATTCTTGTACACTTCCAAATAAGCACGAACATTTTGGTAAAACAAACGCAGGCAGGACTTATACAGTTAATAGCAGGGGCCTGGGCAAGTGTTGTCAGACAGAGAGATTTAAGGGTTCAGGTATACAGATCTTTGACAGTTGCATTACAGGTAGACAGGGTGGTTAAGAAGGCATTTAGTATGCTTGCCTTCATTGCTCAGCCTTTTGAATATAGGAATTATTGAGGTTGTATAGGGTGTTAGTGAAGCCACATTTGGAGTGTTGTGTACAGTTCTGGTTGCTCTGCTATCGGAAGGATATTATTAAATTGGAGAAAATGCAGAAAAGATTTGCCAGGATGTTGCCAGGACTGGAGGGTTTGAGTTATAATGATAGGCTGGGACCTTTTGCACTGGAGCATAGGAGGTTGAGGGGTGATCTTGTGGAGATTTATAATATAACGATGGGCATAGAAAAGGTGAATAGCGAAGGTCTTTTCCATAGGGTAGATGAGTTCAAAACTAGCAGGCATAGTGTTGAAGTGAGAGGAGAAAGATTTAAAAGGGACCTAAGGGGAAACATTTTCACACAGTGGGTAGCTTGTATGTGGAACGAACAGTTACAGCATTTAAAAGACATTTGGACAGGTACGTGAACAGGAAAGGTTGAGAGAGATATAGGCCAAGCACAGGGAAATGGGACTAGTTTAGTTTGGGAAACTTGGTCAACATGGATGAGTTGGACTGAAGGGTTCTGTTTCCATGTTGTATGATACTTTAACAACATTGCCACCTCCAGTACCTCCCTCAATCCACATCTTCTCCAACGTTCCCAGGATGTCCTTCATGAAGCAGAGAAAAGAGTTTAGTTTCATTTGTTTCCAACTTCCTTCCTGAAGGCACTGATAGATTCTAAAGCAACGTTTCACTGGTGCTAGAAGACTGCTAAGTTCACTAAATAATTTTTTTTTAATGAAATGGTTATTGTTAGTGAATTATTATGGAGGTAGTTTCAGTCAAGTTCATTATTGTCCACAGTAAATGTCCTGAGATGCACACTTATCAACAAGGACTGTGGATACTAAACTCAAGCAGGAAGTCCTGGCTGATTTTCCTTACCTTCACCATTTATTTTGTTTAATCATTTAGGGGAAACCTGAAAGTTTACTTTCAGAAATGTGCTTTTATTCATAGTATGCAGAGATTTCAATGAGAGTCAGAGAATCATATGGTACTGAAGACGTCCTTTGTCTCATCACAGAAAGTATAAGAGCCTTGGTTGCAGTACTATTCCCGAAACCATCTATATACATTTTATGCATGTGTATTGCTATCATTGGCTTCCCTAGTGTTCCAGCTAATTATTACTGATCAGGCTATAAACATTTACACTGTTGTTATACTGAATAACAAGTGAAGCCTAGCTCACACATTGTGAACCTCTGTGGTCACAAATTATGTTTCAAAAACAATCGCTGTAATTTTCTATTGACTGTTCTCCAGTGAATACTGCAATTCTGTCAGTATGTTTGTTTACAACAGACCTTTGATTTGGTGCTTATGCTTTCAGGTAGAAAATAATCAATGCAGCCTGGTATCATAAATGTCTGTTATTTGTCACATGCAGTAAAACTTAACTCAGAGTCATTGTGGCCTATGATTTAAGATTCCCCATGGGACCTTTATGGATCCATACATATATTCACCATGAGAGTAAATGGCAGTAAAGAAGGCATCATTTCATTGGTTTTACATTGACAGAATAGCTGACTGCAGCTTAAGAGCAAGCTCCCTGAAGGTGATAATGTAATTTAGCTCTTCTCCACTTGGCTTAGTTTTCTTGATCATTTTGGACACTTTTAAGCAACTGTCTAACTGGGTGGGTAGCTAAAAAAAGCTTTTCTGAAATCTGGGGTCTATTTTGCATTCTGTTACATTCTCTGCTTGTTCCAGTACGGAACACCATTAAGATAATCAGTTATTCCAGGAAACTGAGCTGGCTTTACAGAGTAAACACTGTGCTCTAGAATTAAATCAACAAAATTAAATGAGAAGCCAAATGGGCGAGATGCAATTTTTGTTGAAGATGAATTGAATTTTGGCAGAGGTGCCTTATTTTAATATTCAGTCAGGAGGAAATTTAAACATATCTTTGAAGTGTAAATCAAACGAAATAGTATTCTGTTTTAATTGTTTGTTGTTTCCATAGCTAAGGCGTGTTGATCAAGACAGTCCTAGATTTTATATCGAATATGTCTCAACTTATGTTCATTGGATAGTCCAGGATATCATAACTGGCCTCAATCTACTAAGCACTGCTAACGGTATGCCAATATGAACACCAGGTGACAGTGGAATACAGTAGAAAACCTTCCAATCACCAACCCCGCCCCAAACATCAAACAAGCTGTTGACACTGAAACGATATTTAACCCTTATATAGGATAGCTTGTGACGGTCAAGATAGCAGGGAAGAAAAAGTCTCCCAAGCTCAACTGAAACTCAGCTCCAGACTTTTAATGGAGGAAGATTGAGGCGTTGGTCAACTATTGCACTTTTGGTCTGCAAATCATTGGCTGAAATCTTTCAGTGGCGCTGCATGCCTCTATTTTCCAAGATCTTTATCTTTATCAAGGAAATTTGGATTCCCAGAAAGTGAAAGCACTTTACTCATGTGCAAAGTGCCTCAACTACATTACTTGGGGAACAGACCCCACGAAGTTATCTGCAAGTGATGGGGCCCTTGAAATAAGCTGACCCTAAATATGCCACTGGCATGCCAAACCTATCTGTCATCCATTCCTTTGCTGCTTGTGATTCCAATGGCCATCAGCTGATCAATTTGGCTAGCTAGCAGAAGGAAAACCTATTGGAAAACTTTCAATGGCCTTCTCCACTTATATAATGGAAGGGAACCGAGAAATCCAAACCTTTGGCATTTCACACACTGGAATCATCCCTCTGCCTTCCCACACTCTCCATGCTGAGGTAAAATTGATTCCTATCGAAGTTGAATTTTTCCATTTTGTGAGGTATCTTAGGAGAACCAGCGCCAATAGTAAAATATCCTAGCAAGGATTTAGAGGCATAAGAAGGGGAAGAGAGAAAATTGCTGGGATAAAGTGTTAGATAGTTCAGTGTATTGTATGTGGTTCATATTATTTAGAGAACAATGGGGGCAGATTGGACAAAAGCTTACTCATATTTCATTTATCTTATTTATTTAGCAAATGCTAATTCCCAGAGCCAAGCAAGAGAGAGCTCACTTGCTGAGTTTAAGATTGTTAGTGCTCCACCTACTCTGTCAATCAAGGTAATGTGCATTGTTCATATTTGTCATATATTTTTCATATCTGTCCATTTAATCTATAAAGCAGAAACGGGTTTGTACTGAGGCTGTGGTGGGTGAGGCTAGCTTTACAGGGGCCCTGGATTGTCTTGAACTTGATTGGCATGACCCTCTCACTATGGTAGTTAAACATCAAACAGAGTTTGTCGCAGGAGCTTGATGGTGTTTTCCTGTTTCCCCATTCCCTGACCCAAATGATGTCTGCTGGTTCATCTTGTTCTGAAAGATTGCTCCATAAGAGACGCTGAGAAAAAAGGCAGATAGTAGATGGATTGAACAGGTCACAAAAATTAGATGCAGCACAGATGGTTTCAACCAACCACACCTCAGTGATTGTAGAATGATTCTGCTCAAGAAAATATGTTACTTAGTAGTTGCTGTCTTTATCAACCATCTTTGAATTTTTGTTTTCAGTGTTATGCTGCATGAAAAATGAATTGAGATAGTCCTTTACAAGTTTTAATCTGTAGTGTCTTGAATTATCATTAGGTTTCTTGCAGTTTTCTCAACCTTTCTGTAAGTTCATATGGCAACAGAGAGAACATGGCTAAAATTCTGAATTTTTAAAAATGAACTTTTGGAGAAGCCATTTATAACAAGATAGTTATATAAATTTCAGTCATTCAACTGTACTTTAAAGAAAAGACATTAGTCTTAACAGACATTTGTGTGTCCACACATACACTTGTTAAAATGTTTGTGTTTGCACATATTATGTGAACAAATTGCCACCACGTTAATTTCCACCATTATCATTTCCATCACTCTAAAGTGTTTGCTGAAATCTGCATTCAATGCTCTTGCTTTTCATGACCTTTAACTATTCCTCCCCTTTGATTCACTCTAATACTGATTCCTTCTTGCTGCCAAATTACACTGTATTAATAACTAACTCCAAGAAGCTCTGCAAAATGTAAATTCAGCGATAAAATATAGTTTTATATTGATCTTCAATAAATCTCCCAAACAGTAACATCAATTTTTTCTTACAATTGACTAATGTTGCTCGTTGTATATCCTTGGAGGAGATCCACTAAATCCTTGGTTCCATTCTGTTGCCTTGTTGCCCAGTGAAAGCAGATCTAGACTTGTGGTTATCACCTACTTGATAAAAATATTTGTTAGAATTGGTTTATTCCTTTTATGAACTCAGCCAATACATGCTGTCCAATCCTGGTAATGTGGGGATGAAATATAATATTTCCAAACTTACAAGATAGTTATGGTAAGATGTTTCCTCTGGTTGGGTAATCTTGAACCAGGGAACACAATTCAAAATAAAAGGATGTTGTTTAGTACCAAGATTGAAAATTTCTTTTTCATGTAAGGGTTGTGAGTCTTTGAATTCTCTATATCAGAGTGCAGTGCAAACTTAGTCTTTGAGTTTGTTTAAAACAGAGACTGATCGATTTCTGAATGCCAGTGCAAACTTAGTCTTTGAGTTTGTTTAAAACAGAGACTGATTGATTTCTGAATGCCAGGGCATAAAGGATTACAAGGATAATGTGGGGGAGAAATGTTTTGAAGTGTTTCATCAGCCAAAATCATACTAAATGGCAGAGCAGACTCAACAGGCTCAATGGATTATGCCAGTTCCTATGTTCCACTTTGTGGCTGTAGGCTTTGTTTGCTCATCCAGAGCCTTCTAGAGCCTTTACACATGTATTATGTAGGATTTCAATGCTAATCCTCAAATCAGCATGCAATACATTGTGTCAAAATGCACTAAATGCTGCATTGGTGTTGAATAAACAATCCTATTATGTGAAGCCCCAACACCGTCAACATGATCATTCTCCAGACGCCATCAATTGCTTACTAACACAGTTGATAGTTTCATATCAAAAAGGAAAACTAGAAAGAAAATAAATTCACGCATTATAAACACAGCTAGATAGAGTTTATGCTCAGAACACTATTAGCCATTCATGCACAAATTGCATTCATATTGTACCAGTTTTTCATATTAAATATATTCTTCACGTTTCTACTCAAAACTCAATTTGCATAGGGCATAGTGTGGATTTGGATTTCTTTTTTCATGCTGGTTTGCCCAGTTTTTCACTAATTATGCTGGAAAACCCATTACAATCTAATGGATGTACTACCCCTGCAACTTGAGTTGTGAGGTGCATGTAAATGATATCCCCATATTTGCATGAAGCTTCAAGTCTAATATGTTAATCAAATTTGTAAATGTTCTTTTAATGAAGAAAAGACCGTTTTTTTTTATTTTTCTATATTTTTGCTTGTGGGCTGAAATTGGAAAGGAGCTGTGATTTTTAAAAAAAGCAAGGAGTGTTGAAGGATTGCTGCATTTTTTACAATTTCTCATTGTAAGTATTGTTAATAATGCTGTTTGTTCAAGCAGCGAGGAAGTATAGTTGTAGAAAAGCTGGAGGGAAGGGCTGGCATGGGCAAGATGGGAAGATGGGCTGAATGTCCCCTCTGTGCGCTGTGTTTCTCATTCAAAGAATGTACACGAGTGGCAATTTGGCCAGCCACAGTAACTGATTGTTCTGGGGAATGGTGACTTATTATCGATAAAATCCATGAATATGTGATTGGCTCTGAGGTAGCTGGAGAGCTTGTTGGTATGAATGTTTGGGCAGAAACCATTGGACCTCTCACAGGGAAGGAGCTTTCATGCCTGAAAAACATTTGCTTGCAGTTGGAGTTGGGGTAAGCATGTCTGGCATCATGACTTTATTTGGGAAGCTTGACTCTTTTAATCCTACTGTCAAAGACTGGGCCCAGCATGTGGAAAGAATACAATGTTTTTTTCTGGGCAAATGACATTGGGGCAAATAAAAAGCAATGAGTAATCCTTCTGACTGCTTATGGACCTGCGGCATTTTCAGTTATAAGGGGCTTAACTTTCCAAGAGGCACCAGATACTAAAAGTTTCCAAGAGTTGATGGAGGTGGTTAAGGAATATTATGACTCCAAACCTCCTCTAATCCTGAGATGCTATCCATTTTATTCGGCTGTTGAAGAGCTGGGGAAATCTGTATCGGGATTTTTGACAAGGTTAAAACGACTGGCAGAAGCATGTGACTTTGGGTTAACCATGAATGAGATGCTGAGAGAGTGTTTGGTATGTGTGATTCATGACATAACTATGCAGAAGCGTTTACTAGCTGAAGCTCAACTTGACTTCAAACAGGCACTGCAACTGGTTTTGTCATTAGAAAATGCAGCAAGTGGAGTACAGGAATGACAGGGCATCCCAATGGAAGTGGACACCCTCACCTTTCCGACTGAGCTTAGGGAACACCACTTCAGTGTAGGCACTCACAGAGCCTCAGGACATATTCTGAGCAAAGGGATCCCAGGACACCTCACAGCAGAACCCCACAAAAAAGCTGAGCCTCAGCCAAGTGGCTAAAACATTCTTCAGGATCTGGGTCAGCAAGCCATTGTAGTTGCTGCTGGTATGCAGACTCAAGCCACCAAATGAGTGCTAAAAGGTCTGACGGGAGTAGGAAAACTTGTAGGCCGAGGAGAGTACACACCCTGGAAAGTCGTCATACATGTGGGTTGGAACAATTAGCTCAGTGACAGCTAAATCGGAACTGATTAAAATTAATGTCTAATTAAATGGTCACCCAGTTCCCCTAGAGGTCAATACCACTGCAGCTGTATCTGTGGTTGCAGAACCCGTCTTTAACAAGATTCACTCAGATCTCCAACACTTAAGTTTGCACAAGGCCTCAGCCAGACTGAGAACATACACTGGGGAACTGTTGCAAATTAAGGGTGCGAATTCGGTTCCGGTCTCCTATGAGAAGTGATTGGTGCAGTTACCACTGATGGTAATAAGGGGCATGGGCTGAAGTCTAGAATTGGTTCAGAAAGATTCACCTGGATTGGTTCAACATTTTTCGATGAGAAAACGCCTGCCTCAGTGAAGTCTTAGTGAAATACCCAGGAGTTTTTCAGGAAGGGCTTGGGGCTATCAAAGGGGTCAAAGCCACTTTACATTTTGAGCAGGAAGCAATTCTGAGATTTTGCAAGGCCTGCCCAGTGCCATTTGCCTTGCAGTCGAAAGTAAAGGCAGAAATCAGGAGGCTGGAGAGGGAAGGAATCATCAAACCGGTGCAGTTTGCAGAATGGGCAGCACCAGTCATACCGATTGTGAAGCCCAATGTCTCAGTTCACCTTTGTGGGGATTTTAAGCAAATTGTAAACCGCTTCTCGCAGCTGAATAAATACCTGATCCCTCACGTACAGAACTTGTATGTAAAGTTGCCACGGGACCACTGTCCTTTACGAAGTGCAATTGTGACTGGATGAAGAGTCCCAGAAGTATGCGATATTTAATACCTGTAATGGTTTATATGAACTTACAAGACTTTGGGGTATCATCAGCCTGTGCCCTTTTCCAGCGGACCATGGAGAACATTTTACATGGGCTACCCCAGTTTGCCATTTATCCAGATGATGTGCTAATAACCAGGAAGACTAATAAAGAGGACTTCAAGTACTTGGACATAGTGCTTAACCATTTTTCCCAGGTGGGTGTAGGCCTTAAAAGGGAAATATGTGTGTTCCAGGCATCCCAAGTGACCTACTTGGGTTACATAGTCAACAAAACCCGTTGGAATATAAAATGAGTGTGATTAAAGGACCCCTAGATTCCACTTCTGTACCGATGCTTAGGTCTTTCCTTGGGTTAGTAAATTATTACGGAAAATTCCTACATAACCTGGCCTCTATCTTGGCACCCCTACACCTTCCTATTGAAAAAGGGTTAGCCTTGGAAATGGTCACATAGCCAAGACATGACCTTTCAGGAAGTGAAAAAAAAAAGTTATTGTCATCTAAGGTGTTGGCCCACTATGATACAAAGCAAGAGGTAGTACTGACATGTGATGCCTCCCCATTAAGCTTTGGAATAGTGTTGGCTCACTAGTGGCCCAACAGAGAGGAACACTCTATAACGTATGCTTCCTAGACTTCAGCTGATGCTGAACACAAATACGCCTGGATAGAGAAGGAAGGTTTGGCAGTCAGCTTAGGTGTGAGGAAGTTCCGCCAGTACTTTTATGGACGGGAATTTGTCATAGTAACAGAAGACAATCCCCTGCTAGGGTTCCTTAAGGAAAACAAAGCGGTGCTTCCCATAGCTTCCAGTAGAATTCAGCAGTGGGCCCTAATTCTCAGCGTGTACAAGTTAGAACACCGTCCAGGAAACCAAATGGCTAATGCGGATGCCCTGAGCCGCCTCTAACTGGCAGATATTCCCCTGGTAGTGCCTTCCCTGGAATTCATTCTGGTTTTTTTCATTCTGGTTTTAAACTTCCTGGACACCCTTCCAGTCACCACGGAAAATATCCAACTGTGGACACAAAAAGATCCTGTCCTAGCAAAATTAAAACAGCCAGTGGTAATTGGGGAAACAACAGGGCCATTGCAACCCAGATTGAAACCTTTCCGGATGCCATGAGACCAGATCACTGTGGAGGGCAACGTATTACTGTGAGGAGCATGAGTGATTGTCCTGAGTAAAGGTCGCCATGGATACTGGCTGAACTCCACCAGGGCCATCCAGGGGTTTCCAAGATGAAGACGCTATTAAGAAGCTATGTATGGTGGCCAGAGTTGGACGCCGACATAACTACATAGGTGGGTAGTGCCCAGAGTGCCAACAAGGCACTTAATTTTGGAGGTGAAAGTGGAGGAACCTGGGGAGAGGCGTTAGAAAAACAAACAGATTTCAGTGGAACAGAGAAACCAGAAATTATCATTGCATTCCAGGATCAAACTGGATTAGTCAGCAATCCAATACGAAATAACTGGCATCTCAATTAGCTTAGCAAGCTCTTGAGCTGTATCACCACCTTTCAGGTCTACTGGAGATATAACTTGTCAGCAATGTCCACTTTTGGAGAAAAAATATTCTGAAAAACACATAATCAGTAACTTGGTTGCTTGAACAATGTAAACTTTCTAAAATGCACTTAATGATTGAACAAAAGTCTTTTCAGTATGTGTCAACTCAACACATACTCAATATTTGGCAGTGCTGTGGAAGAGCTCAATCTTTACACATTTGGCTCCAGTCCAGAAAGTAGATTGAAGACAACAATTGCAAATGGCTATAAATGTACAAAGTAAAAACTAAGGTGATTGAAGTACATAAAATATTAAATGCTTTGATGAAATAAACCACAAATACATCCAGAAAGTAGGAATAGAATATAGAAACATAATGTGGTGTCATGGATACTTCTTCAAAGGATGATAAATGCTTGCACTAAACTCTCACATGGACAATAGAAATGAAACAAAGCATTTAGAACATTGTTGGATGCCAATTGTGGGAAGTGTGGTGTGATAGCAGTGATTTTTAGTAGAGTCATAGAGTCTTGGAGATGTACAGCATGAAAACAGACCCTTTGGTCCAACTCATTCATGCCGACCAGATATTGTAAATGAATTTAGCCCCACATCCCTCCAAACCCTTCCTGTTCATGTACCCTTCCAAATGCCTTTTAAATGTTGTAACTGTACCAGCCTCCACCACTTCCTCTGGCAGCTCATGCCATATACAAACCACTCTCTGCAGGAAAAAAGTTGCCCCTTAGGTCCATTTTAAATCTTTCCCCTTTCACCTTAAACCTATGCCCTCTAGTTTTGGGCTCCCCTACCCTGCAGAAAAGACCTTGACCATTCACCCTATCCATGCCCCTCATGATTTTATAAAACTTTAATGGGTTGAATGATTCTTCTGTGTATATGATTTTCTACTGTTAGAATCCCTACAGTGTGGAAACAGGCCCTTGAGCCCAACAAGTCCACACCAACATTCAGAGCATCCCACCCAGATCCATTCCCCTGTAACTCACCTAATCTACACATCCCTAAACACTATAGGCAATGTAGCATGGCCAATCCACCTAACCTGCACATTTTTGGATTGTGGGAGGAAACTGGAGCACCTGGAGGACACCCACACAGACACAGGGAGAATGTGTAAACTCCATACAGACAGTTGCCTGAGGGTGGAATTGAGCCTGGGCCCCTGGAACTGTGAGGCAGCAGTGCTAGCCACTGAGCCACTGTGCCACCCAAGACATTTTCTTTGGATAACCAGATTTGCGAAGAAACTGGCCATTGGGGATTAAATTTGATAATACCTGAAGGAGCGATAGGGATCACAACATAAAATTAATTTGTACCTGATTCTGGGGATTCCGGCACAGTGCCAACATTCCAACACCTACTCATTTCAATTATTTTGTGATCCAGCCAGCGCTAATCATGATGTTGATGAGCTGGGAAGGTCAACAGGGCTGAGGTCAGTTCCTTTTTTTGAGATGTTCGCAGCACTTAAAGTCAACCTGTAGCTTTAAAAAAATGATTCGCAACGTGACAGGGGCATGTGTTGACAGTCATGCAAGGAGTGACTTTGACCTGGGAAACATTGAAAGTCAGGACAACTTTGGATACCGTGGAATTTACAACTTATACACACCAGAGACTTTGGTGGAGGAAATTTTGTATCGGTAATGTGGGTCTTTCAATTGCTTTCTTGCCAGCAGTTCAGACCCCCCAGTGCATCAACAAGATTCCGTCCCATGCATCTTCAAATTACACATCCTACCACCTACATCTGTCGTCTCAGATATTCCTCAATATACAAGATCCCTTTATTCACCTTCCTAAAATGTCTCCCAAGCAGAATTTTTACATTAATTCATTGCTGCACTTTCCATTCATACACCTAGCACATTGCAAGCCATATATTCACATTTCACATATTGCATACATTGTTAATTGTTCAATAATGACAGCCACATGATGCAAAAACTTTGCATGGTGCTGACTGGTAATTTTCCTTTTTCCCTACAGGCAATGATAGGGAAAAGCTTGCATCAACAGGGTCCAAATAAAAATAACTGGCATTCCTTTGTTTCCCAGTCCCCATGGAGTTGACCATTATTGAGATGGCCAGTGTTAAGGCCAGAAATGAGACTCAAAACAAAATCAACCATAACTGTCCCCTCATATCTAATCTTCCTTCTGTCATCACCTCTCCCCCTTACTCGACACTTCTTCCTGTTTTACTGCAGTTGTGTTGACATCACTAACAGATATCCATATTCTGCCAATATTTATTTCACTAGCATCAGTTCAGCCAGGCATGGCCTGCTCGGGAAGTCACCATGAAATGAAATATTTAAAAATCTAAAGATAGATCTTGAAGATTTGAAGTGGATGAAGTAGAATATTTTCCTTTGGCAGCTTGTTCCGTTGTCAGATTGTTCTTACGAAGAAAGATTGTTGATAAACTATCTTAGAAACAAATGGTCTTTGTAGTTTGTTTAGTAAAATTATCTCGGCTAATACTGCTGCTGGTGGAAAGGGTAGCTCTCAGAACGGACTTGATAGATAAAATGTTTAATTTTACTTTTGTTGACTAGTTAACATGATGCTTAGTAACTGAAATATATTCACATGAGGCTGCAGATGTTTTTCAACAACAGACTGTAAGTCTATTACACGAAACAAATGAAACAACACACCACATTATATAATGATCATCAATATCTTAACACAAATATTAAAACAAAGTTTCAACCTGTTCTGCACCTCCATCCAAAGATTTGAATCAATGTAATTAGACTTGAGTCATAGTTCTTGAATCATCTACTTACTGGACTCCTTCAAATTTCTCTTGCGTTCGGCTCTGGAGACAATTTTAGGATACTTCTGAATCAGAAGGCACAAATCTTTTATGTTATGAATGGTATAAACTTTTTCCAGTTCTAACAGCCTAAAGAGTTCTATTCTAATCTCTCCTGGCTTTGTGTAAACCAGAAGAAAAAACACAGCTGTTGCGTTGAATAATTACCTCTGAATGGAGCTGAACTGAACTAAGAACATGCAGGAGAGAAATTGAAACTTGGTTCTGAACTCAACTCTTGATTTTTCTCAGTTGAACTCTGGGTTCTCTGCTCTGAAGTCAAAAGAAAACTAATGGTTTAGTACTGCCTGTCAAAAACCACGAAGTTGAAATATATTTTCCCTTCGCATTCCAAAGTTTCTCCCAAGCACTTGCTGTTACATGTCTTCTTGGAATGGGTGTATTTAGGTCACTGTTCCAGAATGATTTACTGACCATATTTTGAGACAACCTTTCAGCACTAACCTGTTTCCACTTGGCTCTCCAAATTCCAAAAACGATTATAATATATTTTTCAGATCTTCCATCATATTTTTCATTGCCAAAGGGTAAGCTGGCATTTGTTTCCATCAATTTCCACCACTCTATTCCATATTTTATAAAACACAGTCAGTCTTCTCTTTTAGAGGTTGTAAGAACTGCAAATGCTGGAGTCAGAGATAACACAGTGTGGAGCTGGAGGAACACAGCAGGCCAGGCAGCATCAGAGGAGCAGGAAAGTTGACGTTTCGGGTCAGGAACCTTCTTTAGAAATCTTCTTTTTTTCCCTCCTTTTGCTGTAGTGCTTTTCATTCCAAATTGTTCTATTTGAGGATTTTATTTTAACTTGGCATGATCTCTGTCATTAGAATTGAGGGCATTTCCTGGGAAGATAAAGAAACTTAAGTTCTCTCTCTTCACATTTTCAAAATTACTTATTGAGTGAGGTATGCTGTTCATTGACTACCTTATGTTAAACTGCTTTGTAGCTCTTGATTTCCCTTACTGTGGCTGTGCCCCATGGTGCCTACTCGCTGTGACAGCAGCACTTGATATGTACTGTAAGCACTTCTCACTTTTTAGACATTGAAACTGTCCTGATTTTTGTAATATTTTCCCTTGCCCACCAGGGATTTTAATTTCCCTCCTGCAACCTCCAATGACCATTCACTGTTCAGCTGAATGTTGACTCGCGATCACTCCTACAGAGTATTGGTATCTGATACAATCTGTTACTGCCTTGGTGTAAATAAAATGTCAACTACAGGGAGTTGTCAACATACTCATGCTGTGCACAGACCTTAGCATATCTGTAATGCTTTTACTAATAACTGTAATTTCAGTCATGTTGTATCTTCCCATGAGATTGTCTTCTATAGAATTAATAGAGCTGTGTCTGATTAACTTTCTAAACATCCATTATTGTAGTAGGCAAATAATGGAATCAGCACCACTTGCCACATGTTGTAAGAGGGCATATTCTAATTAAAAGATCATTTTTCAGCCACCATTATCTTTCCCCTGTAGGGATCTTCAGGTCCTGTTGAATCTAGTGTGGTAACGGAAAACCACTTGTTATTCCAACAGGCAGCAGGCCTTGTCATAAGTAAGATAACAGCTAGGTCCACGTGACGCGGATGTGATAGACATTGCTTCAGAGACTGTGAGGAAGTTCTACAGGGTTGGTCTTACCTCTTTGAGAACCTCAGCAGATCTTCCACAAAGCCAACATCATCGTTGCGGTTTATGCTTGAGGTACTCCTCAGCATGAACCCTTTCAGACCCTTATATTCTTAGATAAAATTATTTCCCCTGATTCTCCATTGAAAAATTTTTCTCTCCCTCTTCTGAAACGTTCTTCTCCCATCTCTATTGACTTCAGTTTTGGTATTTACAGAGTCACAATAAAATTATATCTTCTTATTCCACACATGCCAAATCTGAAGCTATGAGATTTGTCTGGTAAGACAAATTAAGTTTTCATGGATGAATCTATTGTAAGTGACGTGCATTTTTTTTATTACATGTGCAATCTATTTCCTCACCTTCCGTTGAGTCATATTACTTGTATGTTAATTAATTGTTGATACCATTCCTATTGCCCCTGAGGAAGAGGACTCCATGAAATGCCTGTGGAGGTTAAAGTATAAATACTGTACCATTTTTCAACATCCATACCTTATGGCTGTAAAGGTAAATTCACCATGAGTTCAGCAGACTATAGGCTGCTCTATAACAATGAACAAAATCCACACAGACTGGTTCCTTGTAATTTACTTTTTGCTTCCCTGGTGAATTCTATTTTTTTTCAAGAGTTTCTCTCATGTCAAATTTTATTTGTAATTCAATCTGTGGTAAATGGAACCTAAAGAGCAGACTGAAAAAAACAGTCAGAATATCAGAAGCGATGGTAATTAAAAGCAGCAGGGGATCTTACTTAACACTGAGCTCATCTAAGTATACTCAATTAAAGACACATTCATTGCTATTTTCCTGACTTTGCTTAATGGAGTTCAAGTCAAGGTAAAAGTTGAATGGAAATATTATGAATACGTATCATTTATTTAAATATATTAAATTGATCATGAACAAGCACCATTAACATTGTGTGAAATATCACATAGATAGACATTTGTAGATTTATTTTCTGCGGGAATGTTAATTGCTAGACATTTGAATGTTTTGATTTTATGGCAAGATTACCTTAATGGTGTAATATATATTACTGATGTTTCAGTCACTCACCACAAATAGCAAATAGCCCGAGCAGTAAAGTTTGGGTTATTGTATGGCTATGCACATGCAGCTAAAAGGGAACATTACTGTTTGTAAAAAATTTTTTTATGGGTTCCTGAAGCAGTACATTGTAAAACCAATTCAGGTATAAAGCTATTTTTGGTCTGGTACTGTGCGATGAGGTAGGGTTAATATCTAATATCAGAGTAAATGATCAACTTGGAATTAGTGATCTTAATACAATGGAATTCCACATTAAGTTTGAATGCAACATACTCTAACCACAAACAAAAATGTTAAACTGAAACAAAAGCCAGTTACATTAGTCATGAGGGGAAGGTTGGTGAAGATTGATTGGGTAAATAGGCTAAAATGTAAATAAACAATGAAACACATTTAAGAGAGGATTCAAAATATTCAAGAAAAATACATTCCATTGAAAAATAAAAATGCTGGGAGAAAAATCTACTGTGGCTTACTAAGGTAGAGTATTAAATTAAAAGAGGTTTACAATGGTGCAAATAATAGTGGTAAATCTAAGAATTTGAAATATTTTAGAATTCAGCAAAGAGCCACCAAAAAAGGGAGAACACAGAATATCAGTGTGAGATAGATTGGAATGTAAAATTTTTATAGTTTATAAAAAAACAAGAAAATGGATAATATAATCTTTGCCCCTGTGAAGCACAAATACAAAAACATTTTGATGGGGAATGAGAAAATGGCAGAGAACTTTGTGCTGTTGTTTATAGCAGTAAATGGAAGTTATATACCAGAAATTTAGGGTAAAATAGCAAGTAATCAGAGTGAGGAAATTAAGGTAATTAATATCAGCAGAGAAAAATAAGTGGAGAAATTCAAGGGACCAAAATCTAACTAACTCCCAAGAGTCAATAGCCTTCAACCCGTTCTTTACTCTTTGTTGTAGGGTTCGAAAATACATAGCTCCAAAGGTGATAGATGTGCTGGAATCATTTTCCAAAATTCACTAGCTTCTAGAATGGTCCCAGCTGATTGGATGTTATCAAATGTAATATTGCCATTCTAAGAAGGTGGTTGAAAGCAGCAGGCTAATTAGCCTGGTATCAATGATCAAGAAAATGCTAGGTTTTGTTACTAATGAAGTCTTTCTTGTACATTTGGAAAAGCATAATTTGAACAGAACAAGTAAATATGGCCTAATGATCAAAACTCCTGTTCAAAAAAATTAGTTACATTTTTTGAGAGCAATAACAATTAGAGTAGTTAAAGGGGAACTAATAAATGCAGTCTATTTGACTTTCCAGAAGGCATTGAATAAGGTGCTGTACAAAATGTTAGTACACAAGATAAGGGCGCATGGAGTTGGGGTGACATATTTGCATGCATATACAATTACCTAATAGACTGGAAACATAGAGCAAAGATAAATGGGCTTTTATAAGCTAGGAAGCTGTGACCAACAAAGAGTGGATCCCACTGTTGGGGTCTTAGCTATTTACAATCTGTAATATTGATTTAGACAAACAGACAGATTAATGTACTTCCATTGCTGATAATAAAATGTCAGGTCAGAAAGCAAGCTGTGAAGACGACACAAAAATGTTGCAAACAGATATAGACAAGTTAATTGAGTGGAACACAAGATCTTCGATGTGGGAAAGTGTGTGGTTATTCACTTTGAAAGATAAAATCAAAGAAAATGGGAGAAGAAATAGGTCATTTGGTCTTCCAGCTCAGTGGCATGTTCATGCTTTCTCCCCATACCCTGCAATCCCTTTAGGCTTAACAACTAAAGCTGGCTCTTTCTTAAAAATGTTCAATGTTCTGGCCTCAACTGCTTTCTGTGGCAGAAAATTCCATAGGCTCACTACTCTCTAGGTGAAAATAAATCTTCATCTCTCAGTCCTGGATGGCCCAACCCATATCCTTAATCTGTGACCCCTGGTTCTGGACTCCGAGTCATTAGGAACGTTCTTCCTTCATTTATTCTGTCTGGTCCTGTTAGAATTTAATCCATATCTATGAGATCCCCTTCTTGTTCTTCTAAACTCCAGTGAATATAGTTCCAACTAATCCAGTCTTTCTTCGTAAATTAATCCTGAGAATCAGTCTGGTAAATCTTTGTTGCGTTCCCCCTATAGCCAGAACACCCTTCCTCATAAGGAGATCAACACTGCACACAATACCCAGGCCCTGTATAATTATAGCAAGACATCTTTACCCCATGCTCAAATTCTGTTGCTGTAAAGGTCAACATACCATTTGGCTTCTTCACCGCCTGCTGAACCTACATGCTTACTTTCAGTGATTCGCATACATGGACACCCAGGTCTCATGTACCTCGCCCTTTCCTAATCTATTGCCATTCAGATAATAATCTACCTTTATTGTGCAGAAGACAATGATGTGTGTTTGCAATTGGTCATCATTTAATGTTTGTATATGTCTCCATTTAGATGATCACTAATCTGTGGGACATAGAAGATGTTAACTTTGCAGACACTCTCTTCTATGCAGAATTGAGGATAGTGACTGAGATTATGTTACACAAGAACAAACTCTCTGATGTGAAGTCAATGACTTGTAATAATGTTTTAAAGTCTGAAATTTCAGTTATAAATATCTACCTAATGTATGCCCACAGACAAATCAGCTCTTGGGTAACAGTCTTCTGCAGTGAATGTGTCTGGAGGAGATGTTTATTCTCCTTGCTATCCTAGCTCATAGGAGATACAGATTTGAAGGTAGCTCCTGGTTGAGAGGCTGTCAAGAGTTGGTACATATCCTGCACATGCAACTCTATCCCGGCGATGAGACAACAGTTATGGAAGTTCCTTAATCTTTGATGAATCTTATGTACATGAGATTATCAAATAACTAATTTATATTTTGCCTTGTTCTCACAAAGCACCATTGTGGTTTGTGTTTTCCCTAGTCGTGCATGGATTAGAACCGTTAATATTTGATGACCAATCATTTTCTTCAACTGTTATTAATTCCTCAAACCCTTCAGCTTCACTGTTGGAAATCTTTAAACTGAGCCTCCTTATTTACTATTTTTTAAGAATACGTTCTAGTCCTGAATATGCAAAAACAACTTTTTTTTTAAATTTTAAAGGAATTGCACGTAATAACCAGTATGTTCTAGAGATGAGCTAAATTCATTTGAATCATGCAGATTTGCTTTGAAGATGGGTCTTTCATCTTTCTCACTTCTGACTTTTTTGATCATGTCAGATGAAGTCACTTTTCCTGATATAATGCTTTTTCATTATATTTTCTTTTGAGCTTTTATTTCTTTACAAGAAGGTAATGAACTCTGATTAAAACTGTGATAAAGTAGACTTAAATGGAAATATCAGCTTCAAAGGGCTTGCATTCTGAAAGGCACAGGTCAGAAAAGAAAGTTTGCACAGCCTAATTTTACTTTGAACAGAAAGCAAATATATATTTTTCTCAACACTATTTTTACATAGGAATCCTTCATTAATTAATGCCCAACATTGAAATGCCAGTAATTGAAGAAGAAATGGTGGGCCTATATATTCATTTTATTTTTTTTTAAAAAGTGGAAGTGATACATGGGAAACACATCCTGTTAATAAAAAGTGATCTTAGAATATTGATTCTGACATGATTGGAGGAAAATACAACAAACAGTACAACTGGAGAGTGGTCTTATCAGAGCAACAATTATTTTGAACTCTCAATTTAATTTCTTCAGTGTTCCAATGTTATTTCTCTCTTTCAATGCTCCTCTCACTATCATTCCTCTTGTTATTGTCTCTTTTTCCCTCTTTCATTTTTATTTCCCTCCAAAACGTGTTATTAACAAATTTATAATTTGGAAATACTTCAAGCCTCAAGTATGTTGAGAAAGAGCCAGGAGTTTTAAAGAAGTTGTAATAATACCCTGACTGTAAAGTGAACATGTGAAGTTTCTTTCATGCTGTTTCAAATTTGCGAAAACAACTTATAAATTTGTCTTAATTAAATTCAAAATAGGAAAAGTTTATTTTTCCTTTCATATGGGTCAAAAGTTTTTAAGTTATATAGCTTTGCCATCATATAGTTCAGGACAGTATTAATTCTACTGTACACTCAAAAACAAACTATTAAATTCTTGCAATTAAAAATACTGTTTAACTCTGTCAATATTGAGAAAAGGCTGATTTATGCTTGATTATTTCCTTTCTTGCCCCTTACCTATCACATTGGGACTAAGCTGTTTAACCAATTAATTGAACAAAGTTTCATTCATGGAAGAATCAAGTGAAGAGTTCAAGATTTCAGTTGTCACATCTGTGAGAGATCATTGTTGGAATTTTGATTGGCTTCTTCATGGAATTGCACAAAGTACAGAGTATATTTAGTTTCTTTCTCAGGCACCCAATACTTCTAATTTATTCTATTTTAATGTTGTTTTCCATCACTCTACTCGCGTTTCAACCTTTTTCTACTTGGTTTGTCCCTTCCTCTTTCACACACAGCCTTTCACACGCACACCTTTTCCTCTTACTATCTGCATTTCTCGCAATCCTTCCTTGACCTTAATGCATGTACTAATTTGCTTTACTTATATCCATTTTTGTTCCATGCCTTTCCTTTATTCATTCAACTTCTCTCTCTCTGTCTGCCTTCCATTTGTATATTCACCCATTTGCACTCAGAACAGCAGCTGCACCTTGCCTTTACAGAATGGGAATCTCATTGTCTCTGTTTCCTTAAGAAAGATTCCTTCTAAAGATGTTTGTGCAGAGAAATCATGGAACAATACAGTTACACAGCACAGAAACAGACTCTTCAGTTTTATCTTGTTAATGCTGACCAAGTTTTCAAAACTAAACTAGCCCCACTTCCTTGCATTTGGCCCATATCCCTCTAAACCCTTCCTATTCATGTACCTATACGAATGTCTTTTAAATGTTGTAACTGTGTCTGCAGTTACCACTTCCACTGGCAGTTCATTCCACAGATGAGCCACCATCTGTATGAAAATGTTGCCCCTCAGGTCCCTTTTAAATTTTTTCCTCTCACCTTAAAAATATACCCCCTAGTTTTGAACTCCCCCATCCTGTGGAAAAGACCTTTGCTATTCATATAAATCAACGCCCTTCATGATTTTGTAAATTTTTATAATGTTACCCCGCAACCTGCTACACTTCAATGAAAAAATATCCCAGCCTATCTAGCCCCTCCTTATAACTCAAATCTCCAGTCCCAGCAATTCCTGATAAATCTCTTCTGAAATCATTGGCAAGAATTGGAAGATAAGATAATGTGAATGATGGATTTGTATGTTTTACAGTACAGGGAAGGTATTGTAGCTGAAGACATGAAGAGGCAGGAAGAAGATATAGACAAGATTGTTTTCAGTTTACAGAATAGGAACCAGAATGATGTATGTGGCTGCAAAGTCTTCTTTGTCACTGCTTATCACAGTGGTGAAGCTCTTCTTGGGTGACTCCTTTGCTACATTTGTAAGCTGTCCTCTTTCACCTATTCCATGACAATGCCGTCTCATAAGGCAACACCATGAAGTAATGCAACAAGAACAAAAGGTAAAGTCACTAGAGTCTTTCCAGACCATAGGGTTACTCTTTCCTTAGAGAGAGACAACTGGTGGTGGTTTAAGTTGAGGATCACCACACCTCAGGTGAATGGAGATGTTGAGAAGGAGAATCTTTTATGGAAACATCAGCTGGTTCATGATTTGAACCCATGCTGTTGGTGTTACTTTGCATTACAAACCCAGCTGTTCAGCCAACTGAGCTAACCAACCCCCAACAAGAACAATCTTCCACTGAATCACAGCACTCTGATGTGTCAATGTTGATCCGAGTCAAATCATGAACCATCATTATGGCAGAGTTTGAAATGCTCTTCTTCTTTCAGTTGGCAATGAGATTCTATAATCCATTGTTGAATCAAATATCTCCAGGTGTGAATCACATGGCAGTATGTGCAAATCAGCCTGCATATTCAAGGCTACAAAAACAAAATTGCTGGAAAAGCTCAGCTGGTCTGGCAGCATCTGTGAAGGAAAAAACAGAGTTAACATTTCCGGTCCAGTCCATAACTGAGCGAGGGTCACTGGACCCGAAACGTTAACTCTGTATTTTCCTTCACAGATGCTGCCAGACCTGCTAAGCTTTTCTAGCAACTTTGTTTTGGTTCCTGATTTACAGCATCCGCAGTTCTTTCGGTTTTTATGTTGCATATTCAAGGCTACCTTCTGATCTCTCAGCTAATTGCAGCTTTACGTACATATATTGCTTTCATTGGTACTTCTGTTCTTCCTCCAGAAAACATATTTCAAGGAATTCATGCTTGGGGGGGAGCATGGTGCATGGTGGAAATTTCCCTTTCTGTGTAATCCAGAAGCCCAGGCTAATGGTCTGGAAACAATAAACAGAAATTGCTGGAAAGGCATCTGGACTTGTTTCAGTTTTTAATGCTCTGGGAACTTGGGCTCAAACACTACTGTGGCAGCTGGTGGAATTTTAATTCACTGGATCCAAATTTGGCTAGCAAATAGGACGCAAAGGGTGATAGTGGAGGGTTGTTTTTGTAATTGGAGGCTGTAACCAGTGGTGTACTACAAGGATCGAATCTGTGACCCTTGCTATTTATTGTGTATATTAAAGACTTAGATGTGAATGTAGAAGGTTGAATTAATAAATCTGCAGATGTATTGAAAATTGGGGGTATTGTTGATAGTGAGGAGGATGGTCTCACACTGCAGTCTGATATTGATCAGCTGGTAAATTGGGGAAATTGGGTAAATTTAATCCTAATAAGTGCGAGATGATGCATTTTGGGAGGTCTAATAAGGGAATGATATACACAATGAATGGTAGATACCTGGGGAGTATGGAGGATCAAAGGGACCTTGGTGTACAAGTCCATAGATCCCTGAAGGTGTTAGCAGAGATAGATAGGGTGGTGAAGAAGTCATAGGAGATGCTGGCTTTCATTAGCCAGTGCGTAGAATATTGGAGGAAGGAAAACTTGTTACAACTTTAAAAAACTTTGGTTAGGCCTCAGATGGAGTATTTTATTCAGTTCTAGTTGCCACACTATCAGAAGGATGTGTTTGCACTGGAGAGGGTGCAGAAGAGATTCACCAGGATATTGTCTGGGATGAAAAGTCTCAGTTATGACGAAAGACTGAATAGGCTGGGTTTGTTTTCCCTGAGCAGAAGATGCTGAGGGGGGATCTGATTAACGTATACAAAATTATGAGAGTTATAGATAGAGGAGATTGTGTGAATCTCTTCCCCAAGGCAGATGTGTTGAGACCAGAGGGCATAGGTTTAAGGTGAAGAACAAGTGGTTTACAGGAGATTGAGAAAAAAAAATTTCTCAGCCAGACAGCGGTAGAAATATAGAATGTATGTCCCAAGAGAGTGGTGGAGGCAACATTTAAAAATCATCTGGATAAGCACTTAAAATGCCAGGGCACGGTAGGCTATGGACCTAGTACTGTGTACAGTTCTATTCACCTTGTTATAGGAAGAATACCATTAAACTGAACAGGGTTCAGGAAGGATTTATTGGGATGTTGCCAGGAACAGAAGGTTTGAGATATAAAAATAGAATGGAAAGGCTGTGACTGGATCGTAGGAGGTTGATTGGTGATCTTATTGAGGCTTATAAATTCATGAGGGGTATAGATAAGCTGAATGACAAGGGTCATTCAAATGATAAAAGTGCATGGTATTACACGTAATGTATTAGCATAGATAAAGGATTAGTTAACTAATAGAAAACAAAAAGTGGGGATAAATTGATTTTGTTTTTCTGTTTGGAGATCAGTGACTATAGTGAAGTGCCTCAGGGATCAGTATTAGGACCATAATTGTTTATAATTTACATAGATGATTTGGAGTTGGAGACCAAGTGTAGTGTGTTAAAGTTCACAGATTACACTAAGATGAGTGGCAGAGCAAAGTGTGCAGAAGACACTGAAAGTCTGCAGAGAGCTATAGATAGGTTAACCGAGAGGGTAAGGGTTTGGCAGATTGAGTACAATGTTGGGTAAATGTAGGTCATCCATTTTGGTAGAAATAACAGCAAAATAGACTATTATTTAAATGGTGAAAAATTACAGCATACTGCTGTGCAGAGGGTCCTGGGTGTCCTTGTGCATAGATCACAAAAAATTGGTTTGCAGGTGCAGCAGATAATTAAGAAAGCAAATGGAGGTTATGCTGTAGCTGTATCAGGGGTTAATGAGGCCTTACCTGGAGTACTGTGTCCAGTTTTGTTCTCCTTACTTGAGAAAGGATGTACTAGTACTGGAGGGGGTGCAGAAGAGGTTCACGAGGTTGAATGTGGAGTTGAAGGGGTTGTCTAATGAGGAGAGACTGAGCAGACTCAAATTATGAAAGGAATAGCTAAGATAGCAGAAGGGAGATTGTTTCCACTAGCAGGTAAAACAAGAACTAGGGGGCTTAGCCTTAGAATAAGAGTGAGCAGATTTAGTACTGTATTGAGGAGGAACTTCTTCTCCCAAAGCATTGGGAATCTGTGCAATTCCCTGCCCAGTGAAGCATTGGAGACTTCGTTGAATGTTTTTAAGGCAAAGATAAATATATTTTTGAATAGTAAAGGAATTAAGGGTTATGGTGAGTTGGCAGTAAAGTGGAACTGAGTCGACAAAAAAATCAGCCATGATCATATTTAATGGCAGAACAGGCTCATGGGCAAGATAGCCTACACCTGCTGCTATTTCTTATGTTCTTATGTCTTTTCCGTAGAGTGGGAGAGTTCAAAACCAGGGGGCATATTTTTAAGGTGAGAGGAGAAAGATTTAAAAAGAACATGAAGGGCAACTCTTTTTTTTTGCACAGTGTGTGGTTTGTGTGTGGAATTAACTGCCAGAGAAAGCGATGGATGCAGGTACAGTTATGACATTTAAAAGACATTTGGATAGGTTCATGAATAGAAAAGGTTTGGAGGGATATGTGCCATACCCATGCAATTGGGACTAGTTTAGCTTG
This sequence comes from Rhincodon typus, assembly GCF_021869965.1. Lineage (NCBI taxonomy): Eukaryota > Metazoa > Chordata > Chondrichthyes > Orectolobiformes > Rhincodontidae > Rhincodon > Rhincodon typus. The sequence continues at coordinate 28,823,588 of NC_063345.1, read as the reverse complement.
GGAACATGGTCAGCATGGACTGGTTGACTGAAGGGTCTGTTTTCATGCTGTATGGCTCTATGACTCTCTGATTCTATAAATGGGATTAGTGTAGTTTGGTGTTAGTTAATCAGCATAGAAACAGGCCCTTCAGTCCACCATGTCTTTGCTGTATGACATAATAGACAACAGGTGCAGAAAAGATTTGCTAGGATGCTGCCTGGATTGGAAGGTTTGGTTAGAAGGAGAGGTTGGACAGTCTGGGACTTTGTTCCCTGGAGAGTAGGAAACTGAGGGGTAACCTTATAGAGGTCTAAAAAATCATGAGAGGCATAGATAAGGTATATAGCCCAACAGTCCCATGGTAAGGGAGTCTAAAACTAGAGGGCATAGGTTTAAAGTGAGAGGGTAGAAAAGGCAAAAGGATCCAGAGAGGCAATGTTTTCACACAGATGATGGTGAGTGTCTGGGACTGGCTGCCAGAAGTTGTGATGGAAGCGAGTGTAATTTCATCATTTAAGAAACATTTGGAGAAGTACATGGATGGGATAAGTATGGTGGGATATGGACCGAACACACAGGTAAAGGTGATCAGTTTAGAATGTGAAAATTGTGTGGCATGGGCAAGTAGGGCAAAAGGGCCTGTTTCTGTTCTGTAAACCGCTATGACTCTACATTCTTTTGAACCATGTCATAATACAATAGTTTTAAGAGGTGTATCTTGTCCTGGTTCTATTTAAGAAGGAAGCTTGAAACAGAGGTGCGTATCGATCTGCTCAAACCAATAAAGTAAACAGCTTGTGAGGCTTTGTGTTTTTTTTAGAAAAAAGTTGGAACAATAGGAACAGCCTGAATGTGGGGTTCAAGTTCCCAAAGACCCAAGACTTTTAGCTTTAGATTTTCAGTAGCAGTTGCTGGGGTCTTGAAGCTGGGTTTTGAAACCGCAGTACATCTCTCCCTGCTCTTCTCTCTCTCAGACTTCTCTCTTGATGTTTTTCCTTCTGGACCGTAGAATTGCATGTGAGACACTCTATTTTACTGAATTTGCCTCTGCCAAAGGTGCATTTATGGGATATTACTACATTGGAACAGTTACTGTTTAGTAATTAAATAACCTATTATCATCTCAAGTTTTCAATAGAGTTGTTATTCAAATTTCTTCTTTTTTGTTGTATTTTAACTTAGTGTATGAATAAAGTGTGTTTTACTTCAAGAGTGGTAGTTTGACTAATCAAATTGCATCTAAAACGCAATGCCTGGCACTCGCCTATAAGATAAGAAATAAAAGGGTCTAGGCTATCTTCCTCATTTATTTTGAGAGGGTTTGGTCTGGTCCAAAACAACCAAAAAGGATACTTCTGCATTAAACAATGCATTTGAGATACAACACGTAGTTCACTGAAATTTAGAATATAAAGTGAAGCAGTGGTAACCAGGTAACCATTGTCGATTGTCACAAAACTTGGTTCACTATAATCTTGCATGTGAATCCAGAACTAGAACGAGATGATTAACTCTTAAATATCCTCTGAATGGCTTAGCAAACCACGCACTTTCAGGACAATTAGGGAACAGTTTCTGGACTGTCCAGCTACATCCATATCCTATGAAAGAATGAACAAAAAAGATCACAATGTAATCGAACGTCATCAGGAGCAGAAAAAATTCAGCAGCGTAGAAATAAGCCGAGAGCTCAAGTCTCTTCAAGCCCTTCAGTAACAACAAGAATAAAAATAACTTTTCATAGTCACATGATAGTGTTGGAATTAGAGTACTATTTTTGGAGATCAGTGCTTAGCAACTGTAAATGACTTAATTTCAATAAATCAAGAAATCAGTGAGGAATTAGCAGAAATAATAGGCAATCATTTGAATCATGTTATTATGCAGTCATTTATTCCATCAATCCACAAATTAACAGCTACTTCCTGCATTACTTTAAAATCCAATCAGAAAAACTAAAGAATAGAGAGAAAGAAAATGCAGACCTCCAATATCACAAAATGTTGTGATTTGTAATTTTTCAATTGGGAATAACTACAATATTTCCAAAAGCTTTTACCTAGTCTTTCATTACATTGCTTTATTTGCAGTGCATGTTGGTCAGTTTATTGAAAGAGACATTAAAAATGACACCTATGGAGAAAGAAGCAAAGTTAATATTTCAGGTCTTAACCTTCCAAGAAAGGCCATAACCTGAATCATTCAGTGGAATTTAATGCACGTGTGATGTTTGTGGTGCATTGAATCAGAGGGGAGGGTCCTACCTGCCCCCGCCCTACCTTTACTCTAAAGTCCATGGCAATTAATATCCACTAAAAGGCATCATCCTATCTCCACTGGTATCAATCCAGTGGTAGCAAGAGAGGAGTGCTAGCCATTTGGGAAGCACAAAAAAACAAACAAACTCATTCAAGGTTGCTTTCTGTCTTCTGGAGTCTGTTTCAAAGACTTGGTTGAAACACCTGGGAAGGGTATAGCCCACTGAGATCCATCTCTCTACCCTTGCTGATGATCACCTTGACTCCCATGAACCCTTCTGCCATCACTTACCTATTGCTTGGGATTTAGCAATAATTCAAGAACTTGTGTGGATGTTGTACAGAAAATGGCCATCACCTCCTCAGTTCCACTAGATCCTTGTGGAAGGCTTGCTTCTTCTCTGATAAGTGCATGAGTGGGAGTTTATGCAGGGGGCATTCGAAGTAGGTAATCGGCAGGTGAGATCCTGTAACTTTGATATCATTTATTAGCTCTCTCTCTCCACAGATGATTCTTGGTCAGTTCATTAATTCCAACATTTTCTGTTTTGATTTCAGATTTCTGGCATCCACAGTATTTTGCTTTAAAATGAAACTTGCTAGCTTTTCTGTTAACTCTAGTGAAGGATAAATTCCCATGGAGCTACTTGACAAAGCACAGAGATACTATTTATATCTTAACCAACATTCAGTTCACACTGCAAAAAAAAAGATAATTTGGTCAATTGTTGTGGTGCTGTTTGTTAAATTTACTGGCAGCAAAATAGTTGTGGCAAAATGATAAAGCAGTGCTCTTCAAAATAATTCACTGTATGTAAGTTAGTGTCAGATTCAACTGACAAGATAAAGAATTATGGAAATAAAAGTTTCTTTATTCCAAAACATCTATAATACGGCTGCTTAAGCCATGTTTTCCTGATATTCAGAAATATTTTCAGAGAAGTCATTACAGAACTTATTATATTCACTCACAGAACTTCTACAGTTTCCTAATTACCTCTCTGTCATCCAAGGTACTCATATGACTCATGTGAAATGGTGAATATATCTCTCTGAAAGGCCCCTTTGATAACAACATGATTGAATTTGAGACATTTTTCCATAATTACCAAATGTGTTCTACAAACAAGCAATTAGGCGTTTGAATTATTCGCTTAATTTGAATTATACATTTCATCTAAATATTTGATAATGATTTATACAACAATTGATGCCAATGTTACAAACTATTGATTTGTTTTTTCCTCAATGTATTTAAATTGCTCTGTTTTTTGTTTAATAATTGAATGTAAATGCTTTTGAAAGGAGAGACAAGTTGCTGAAGCTTTCCATTTTGCATATATCAGGATAAAGACAAGAGTGCCAAATCTCTGGCTCTGGCCACAAGTTATACTGCATCAAAACCATTTAAATTATTATGATCACTTGAAATTTGGCATTCTTACCTTTGTCCTGATGACTGGAAGATGCACAGCCTTAGCATCCCCATGCTCTCAGTAATATTCAGACTGTTTACTTATTGTGATTTTTCTAATGCTGTGTTTTGGAACCTTAGTATTGAATAATGAACAAGACCTTAATTACATATGAAAATGTAGCAACTGACATATCCATTTTACAGGTACCTAAAATGCTGGAAATATCTCTGTATGCCCATCCAAATTACAACCTTCCTTGAAATAATGCCAAATATTAAAAAAGACAAAAATATCCAATAACTTAATTCCTTTTTTTAATGAATTCATGGGATGAAGGCATCACTGGCTGGGCCAATAATTATTGCCCATTTCAGATGGCAGGTAAGAGTCAACTGCATTGTTGTGGGTCTGTACTCACATATAGGCCAGAACAGGTAAGGATGGCAGTTTCCTTCTCCAAAGGACATGAGTGAACTGGATAGGTTTTTTCTGACAATGGATTCATGGTCATCATTTGATTCTTAATTCCAAATTTTTATTGAATTCAAAGCATATAATTCCTAAACGAACAAAACAGCTTTCTATATCTATTTTTATTGAGTCTCAAATTAGTAGTAATCTTGTGTTTATTACCAAAGGCAGAGATTACAAGGGCATGTGGGTTATGCTGGAACAGTATAAAATGCTGGTTAGGCTATAACTGGTGTACTGCATGCACTATATTATACAAAGGATGTGATTACACAAGAGAGGGTGCAGAAGAAGGGTGCATTAGGCTGGGGTATCTGAGCCATGAAGAAAGATTGGATTGGCTGGAGTTCTTTCCCTTGGACCAGTGAAGGTTGAGAGAAGAACTGATGGAGGTGTATCAGTTTATGACAGTAGATAGAAAGGTACATTTTCCATTCATAGGGGGTTTAATAACCAAGGTGTATAAATTTACAGTAAGAGATAGAAGGCTTAAGATGACAGTTGTGGAGACTTTTATCCACTCAGACGGTGGTGGGAGTTTGAAATCCTTGTTACATTTAAGCAATATTTAGATGTTCAATTGTGCACAAAAAGCTGGACATAGGATGAGGGCAGTCAGATCTTTATTGATCGGTATGATCACGATGGGCTGAATGGACTTCTTCTTGCCGTCAATGCCTATGGAGTTATGAATCCACAGTTAATGCTCACCATCTGCATAAATACAATTCACTGTAAAACAAAAGTCTCCTTGCTTTGTGTAATATCTCAATACAGGTTAATGTTGGACTTCTCCATAAGGTCAGTTCCTTCGTAGGCTGCCAAATGGACCAAGCTCTTTATGGTGTATTCCAATCAGCTTTTCATAGCCTGTACTGTCCATGTGTACAATTTTCTTCTGAAAGAAATAGAGCTTATTCTAATGACATTCTTGCAGGGTATTGGAGAATATGGTTAATGGTTCAATAGTTGCTAATCAGTGTATAAAATGTGCATAGAAAAGAACAGAAATCCTTCCAGTACAGAAGTGCAGGAGTACAGTGAAAAGTTTTTACAATGGCTGCTTCTAATGGCACCATAGAGGTGTAGATTATAAGCGATAGCGATAGTTGTGTGAATTTGAGCAAAGGAGGTTGAGTGGTTGTAGCAGAATGGGGGGAAGCAGAGGCACGGCAGTCTCTCGCTCTTAATATTAAGATTTAAGTTGTAGTTAGTAGATAAAAGAGTACAATTCTTACCTTAAGAATTCTGGTAAGATTATTGAACTATTTTTGTGGTTAAATCCATGTCCTGAACCTAAACATCTGACTTTGACAACCTCTGTGATCTTTCCCATTAGCATGGAGAATGTCTTGTGAGGAATCAGTGTTTCTCTTTTGCTTACCAGCTGGACTAGGGTCTCCAATGCATTGTCAGAGTATCAGGGTATCTCATCAGGCAATCTTTGTGACATTTGCAAGTGGTCTTGTTGCATACAAGCAGTATGTGCCTTGCGTTTAGTTTATTTAAGTGTCACCATTAAAGATAGGTTTTCTGTCTTCCTCATGCTCTTGTCTTCTAATAAAAAAAACACATGTAAGATGCAAATGGAAAGTGCAAGAAGTGCTCGGTGCACCTAAGTTTTTGGAATGAAGTCCCAGCACCAATTTCTGATGGCTGTATTTAAATCAACCATGCCATTTAATTGGAAATATTTGATGGTTAGTTTTTATGCTTATTATGATAAGGAACATTCATGCTTAGAATGGAAGGTTTTCCATTTTAGTCAGTCAAGTAGCAGTATCAAATATTTGCAGTCCTGAACATGTCCAGTAAAATATAGAGCAAAATTCCTGCTCTGCTCATCCAAAGTTTAAGAAAAACCCAACTCAGAGGCTAAACACCAAAATAAAATTATCGAGCGATATTAACCTCAATTAAACATATGCTTGAACCCCGTCTCATTGTTGAATAGCCAGGAAATATTTGAACAGTGAGATGAGCATTGTTCAGTCACTGCAGTTTCCTATTTTCTGCTCATATCATAAATCATAATGCTAGTTTTATCCATTTCAGAAGGATGAAGGGCTGAAAAAATTGCTATTGGATTTCAATCCACATAGGTTCTGCCACTGAGCCTAGAACTCAATTAGTTGAGCCAAGTAATCTCAACCACTTGACATTTTTTTCCATTTTTCACACTGGCCACTTGTGGCCTCAAACTGAAATTACCATTTGCAATTTCATTCCAATAATTCAGCTATCTTTGGACTAAAAAGAAGAAGTGTTCAATAACTTGAATTAAGAAATGTAAATAAGATTGCAAATTGGGATTTCGACACTCAGAAAATTGTGGTATTGGATAATTTTAATTAGGCAACTTTGAATTAACGTACACTGTAGTGATGAATTAGAGGGAGTCTCAATAAGTTCTTTATGCTTCAATAATAGAAAGCAAATTACTGAATAAGCATACCAAGCTATGGCTGCTGTGAACTTCTAACATTATGCTCCCCAGATAAAATGAATACGATGGCCCACGATATACAAGCCTGACAGAGTTATCACAATTTACTACTGAAAAGGACTGAGTAGAAAAATGATGTATTTAAAATGAACTTTAAGCTTTCTAATTATAAACCAAAGTATACTAATAAATTGAAAATCTTAAATTAATATAGATTCAAGAACAAACAGCCTTTCCATCAGCTTTATTAAGATTATTCAACGTGGTATATTATGACTATTTTTGTTCAAATGTTGCTTATTATTTGAACTTTTACTCAGTCAAAAATGACAACCTGCATTTATGTTGAGTTTTAACATAATGAAACATCCTACAAAATGTGCCAACCCAATCCTTTCTCTTCACGATGAAACAAAGAAAATGCATGTTGAATAAATTCTGGCATGTTTATTTCAATGGGCTATAATTGAATTAAAGGCATTTTAAAATTGCAACTAATGTTGACAGACTATTATCTTCATGTACAACTCGTGTTAAGGAGACAATAGGTTTTTTAGATTTATAAATTAATCATGTGCATGTTAGATTAAAGTCCATTACTTAAAATAGATATAAAGTTTGGAATTAACAGTGATCTTGATTTGGAAATGCGCAAAGAGAAATACTGTACAAAAGAACAACAGTGCAAAGTTTAGAAAATAGTTTGCTAAACCTTCTCTCTACAGCATGAGACCTTACTTAATAATGTAAAATCTATTGATAATATGAGGATTTGGATTGACAAGGGACATGTCTATCCCAGATCTTTAAAAAAATCTCTCAAGTATAAAGACATAAACATTAACAGCCAGATTTCTGAACCTAATATATTTACAAGATAGGAGATTCATGTAAAACCTATTGACTGCGACTTTCCTGAGTACCATCAACTTTTATACGGTATCAGAAGGCCTTTAAGAATAACAGAATTCTGGGGTTCCAGTCACCAATCATATTCCTAGCTATTTTTGCTGGCACAGAATAAAGGTGCCCACAGAAAACACTGCCACCATTAATGGCGCCATTACCGAGTGGGCATTTCAAATTCCCACAATTTTGATTGACATAGATCCATTTTATTTGGAGTAGTTAGTCATATGTGAAACGTAGACTTGAGTTGGGAGCTAAAACAAAATGTATTCACCATTCCCTCTGAACACCATTACCCATCTTACCTCTCATATAGCTGTGAAAGCAAACATTGGCATTGAAAATTGTATTGGGGGACATTTTAACACATCTCACATGTCTTCACCTTGTCCAAGTAAGTGCATTGAAAAACCTCTTCAATGAATGGTCAAATTTATGACAAGATCAATGGAAATGCATAATAAATAAAGATAGTGCTCCTGTTTGTAACTGTGATCTTTGCTGAGCCTTATCCATTTGGCATGTTTGGAGTTCAGCCAAGTATTCATAATTAGGTTACATGACAACTGTGTCAACAAAACATGGTGCAAAAGATAACCAACCATTAAATTATGCTTTCTTCCTCCAGATATTATGTGCATCCTTCAGCTCCTGAAAACCTAAAATTGAAAAAAAAGTTAAAAATATTTAACAGAACAGACAGCATTCTGCAGAAAGAAACAAAGTAAAAGTTTCAGGAACTGCTTCTCTCAATAAACATGTCCAGCATTTTCTGACATTAATATTTCTGAATTACTTTCTGCATGCATCTGTCTGCCATGTTCAAGATGGTTACTTCAATTCATTCACTGTTAACGGTAGTCAGGAAGGTACCAGTCAATATGCTTTACATGAATCACTTAGCTTGTAAAAATAATAAGCTAATCTCATGATGAATGTTGATGGAAATATGATCAGTTTGCTGCAGCTTTTCCAGATGAACATATTCTGAGGAAAAAATAGTTACAATGACAATCAAGAAAACTGAAAACAACAATGAAGAGTCAACAACAGCAATATACATAATGTTTTTAAACATCAAAAAGTCCAAAGGTGCTTCATGGAATCATTGTCAAATAAACTTTGATATCAAAGTATGTAAAGAGATATTGAGCAATTGAACAAGCACTTGTTCAAAGGAGTTTCTTAAATGTGGAAAGAGCGACACAGAGTGTAATAAATATATTTGTGAGTGACAAAACTTGTGCCAATTCATCATTGTAGAGCTCTTTCACAGGGTGGAAAATCTTAATGCTGCTGGACGGGAACTTTATGAAAATTGTTTCTTTTTGCTCTCACAATTAACTCATAGGGATAACTCTTCCAGAGAAATTGGATGGTGTGTAAGAAACAATGGACATGGGGATAATTTTACAGAACCTTCAAATACATGAATTTGGCAGAAGTTGAATTTTCATTTCTTAATGGCAGTTTGAGATGCTGAGAATGATGTATCTGTGATATTTTGAGCCTCATGCCATTCTGTTCCAGCTTCCCACTTGTGATACATTTGCAATGCAGTGCATACTGATGAGAGTAAAACTTTCTAAAAGAAAAGCTCCAGAGCACCTGAGAATCTGGTGGCTCTTTGTTCATATTTATTTAAGGGAGATGTATACCAGTCAACTCTGTGTCTGAAGTCATTGGCTTTCATTGTTGAATTCTGCAGCACAAGGGAGAGAGGCAGGAGAATGTCAACTTTCATGGAAGCTTTGGACTGGCAAGGATGAGGCAGTGGTGGGGGAGTGAGTGTAGTGTAGAGTAGGGTAGGGGCTATGGAGGAGTGAAAGAGAGATCTTAAGAAGGACAGTGGATGGGATTGGGGTTAGGAAGAATGGAAGAGTGAGGAAAGTGCTGTCCTGGTTGTGGTAGAGATATGGTAGTAGAATCAGTAAAACTGTAGGAAAATTAGGGGCCTAAAGGACACTGTCAATATTATCCTCATGTGAGTCAATCTTGGAATGCTGTGCCCTACAGAGTTTTGTGTTCATCCATTTTTGAATTCAACAAAATAGCCAGGGATTAAAACAATGCCTGATGACATCCATGTAACCACTGTCAATAGTTGTAAAAACTTATCTGCTGTGCTAATATCCTTTTGGGAAGAAAATCTGCCACCCTCACCTGTTCTGGCCTTCATGTGACAGCAATGTAATAGACTCTTAACTGTCCTTTGAAAATGCCCAGCAAGCCACTCAGTTTCAGGGCAATTAGGAATGGTAATTAAATACTGATGTGGCCAATGATGTCCACATTCATGAACTAATGAAAATGATGAAGGTTGTACTTTGAAATACTCTGTTGCAATGGGAGTGATTCAAATAGCTCACATTCCCAACTGAAAAATGCAATGAAGATATAGTAATAGTTCACTCATCTTGACTAAATCCATGTGTGTTGGTTGTTTAAGTTGATCCTTCAAAATCCCTAATTACTTTTGTGTGGATGAAGTGATGATGTTATCAAATGTTTTCCTTGGTGAAACAAAGGTTTTTTTTTAATCATTTACTTTGTCCTTGACTTCCTCTCTGTTCTTTGAGCCATACGTTAAAAGACTGAAAATTGGGAATTCCGTGAGTTGTTTGCCAAATTTTGCTTTCTACCAGGAGAGTTATGCTCTATTTTGATAGATTGTATGGGGTACACCATGTTTATCAGCCAAAGAAAACCATCTTTCATAGATTTAGTATTTTAATCCTAGTTTAGTTATGAAATAATTTTCATTCAGATCAAAAATGAAAATATCTAACTTGAATGCCAAGCTACGGATTGAACATACATGCTAAAAAAAAATCAATGTGAAATCAAATTACTGCTATGTTAAGGCACTTCCTGGATTTTGTATTTGATTGGCAGTTTCCTAACAGGAAACCACCTCCTCTCCCCACCCAACTGCAACTTCAGATCAATATCATTCACTGGTCACCAATGTTTAGTTTACCCCCTGGTAGGCTTGTTGTCCACTTATGTGGAATGGATGGAAAATCTAGTCAGGTCAAAGCATTTATCTAAGTTACCATAATAATGGCAGATCTCCATGGATGTCAAGATGTGTCCCTTTGAATTTATTGAAGAATATTAGTAACAAAGCAATCACCTTGTCTTCTAACAGATTTCTCAGTACCATTAAAAAAAACATGACATATACTTAGCTGTTGACTTATTTTTGTTTCCATAGGGTTTTACATGTGTGGTATATTCTAAATCGTACACTAATCTGAGCTACATTGCTTTCCCATCATTTGGAGAGATCAAGAGTATACGGCAGCAACATATACTCTTTCTACTGGAGAACTTGCATAAGTGTTAACTCTGCAATGTGTTATTCCATAGGAACTCAGAGCATATATATGAAAACTTACTTTTGCATTAACCATAAACAATACATTTTTTGAAGAATGCTGAAAGGCATCACAACTTATGAAATTTAATACATACAATATTCAGCATTCACACATTTAACGATGGATACACCATTAAAATACAGTAGCTAATGAAGAACAACTTTAGCAACAACGAGTCAACCTTTTTCTCATCATTTGAATTACACATACTGTTATTTATCCAAGCTGGATATGAATTCTTTCTTGAAGCAGAGTTCATTAAGATGTTCAAATACATTGTTTAGTGAACGATGAGAGAAAGTGATTTGATTGGCAGAGTGGTTCTTTGTGTGACTGACTCAGCATACAAAAACAGAACAAATGAAAAGGTGGGACCCCTTAATGAGAAAATATATATCATAGTAAGGAATTGATTTTACTTTTGTTTGCTCACAAATGTTTTCACAAAGCAACAGCTTTGACAATCTTTGACCTGGAAGCAGTAGATTGACAACAAATTGTTATTTCTCTAAAAGGTCTGTGGAATCTGTAATTATTTTAAAGAATATTTGAAAAATCTTTTTAAAAATTTGCATCAATTATAAAAGGATTAATTATAATTTGCTTTGGTAACAATAAGAAATACTAGTCCATGTGACCTGCTGAAACTTGACCTGGTATGAACAGGAAAGAAGTGAAGAAAGAAACTGCATGGGTGGCACACACAGAGTGCCGAAGATACAAAGGAAAGCTATATCCAGAAGAAGTAGGATGGAGGACGCACACAAAAGTAAAAATCAGGCAGAGATTGAAAGTGAAACATATCAATCCTTCATAAGCAAAAAAAGTCAAATCACTCTCAGGCAAAACTCAGTTTCTTTCTGTTCTCAGAAGAAGTAACTGGTGCTTTTAGCAGCAATATGTAAGCTGATTAAACAAAAGCCTAAAGCCTGGACAGCTGTGTGAATAGCTGTGGGATGCTGAAGAAAATTGGCGGTTTTCTCATAAGTGGCCAAACTGTTAACAGGGGCTTTATTAGTTGGTTGTTTGAAAAGGAACTCTTGAAAGCTAACCCACCAGGGTAGTTGTGACCCAGATCATAGAATCATAAAATTCCCTACAGTGTGGAAGTAGGCTATTCGGCCCATTGAGTCCACATGAATCCTCTGAAGAGCATCCCGCCCATACCCACCCCTTCCCCACCACCCTATCCCAGAAATCCTGCACCTCCCATGGCTAATCCACTAACCTGTACATCTTTGGGCATTCTGGGCAATTTAGCATGGCCAATCCACTTAGCCTGCATACCTTTGGACTGTGAGAAGAAACCAGAGCATCGGAGGAAATCCATGCAGACACAGGGAGTCTGTGAAAAAGTTACCTGAGGTGGAATCAAACCTGGGGCCCCGGGGCTGTGAGGCAGCAGTTCTAGTGCCTGAGCCACTGTGCTACTTTAATTAGAGGCAGCTTGTGGAAGAATACCTTGCTGATGACAATTGAAACTGTAAAACTCAAAATGAAAATTGGCTTTTGCTAAGAGTCTTAACCTGCTTTGCATGAAAAAAGAGCAACATATTGCGAGATTCTTCATGCTGTGTGCAATGTTTTCCATTGTATCTTTGTTATATTATTTAAAGAAAAGTAACTTTATGAATGAAGTATCATTTGCTTGCTAATTCACGTTTAACGTACTTTAATCTGTTTAAGTAAAATTAAAACAAAGTGAAATTTTGTTGGTAGTTTCTTCATTTGATTGTTCTTTAGTGGATTTGGTCATTTTGGCTTCTAGTGTTCTCATGTGGATCATTACAGAATTTGCTCAGTGTTTGTTTACAAAGGTGATGTAGCACAGTAAAAGATCTTGAAAATTACTAAACAAATTCTGTGTACAAGACTTAATCATAGAATTCCTGGAAACAGGCGATTTGGCCCAATAGGTCCACACTGCCCCTTTGAAGAGCATCCAACCCAGAGCCATTCCCCTCCCCTGTATTTCCCATGTCTAACCCACCTAACCTAAACATCCCTAGGCACTATGGGCAATTTAGCATAGCCAATCCACTTGCCCTACACATCTTTGAATTGTGGGAGGAAACCCACGCAGACACGGGGAGAATGTGCAAACTCCACACAGACAGTCGCCTGAGGGTGCAATCAAACCAGGGTCCCTGGTGCTGTGAGGCAGCAGTACTAACCACTGAACCACCTATTGCTCAAATTTTATAATTTTGCATAATGAAGTATTGAAGACAGTGAAAATGCTGGTTTCCGAATAGATCTGGTGAATAACAAATCTTAGCTGAAAGAATTTTCTTTCCTGGTAATGGCTAGTAGGCAGGGGTTCATTCAGGCCAGTGAGAAAATGGTCATTAAATTCTTGAAATACTTGAATATTCAACAGGCTTCAAGAACATAGAAGATGGATGTTAAAGTTAGAGCGATTAATGAGGAAGTTGAGCGAGCTGTGGCAACCATTTTCTGTTAATTAACTTGAAAAAGTTTGTAAGATTACAATATACATAATTTTACAATTTTCTCGCCAAAGGTCAGTTTCATAATCATAGGGTTATAGACCTATTAGTTTGGCATTGTTTATGGTGATAAGTACTGGAATATATTATGAAGGAAATAAATGAAATAAATTTGCAAGACAATAAAGTCAATCCAGGCATAAGAGCGAACTAATATTCCAAATTACACAGTACAGTTGCATAGACTATTGAGAAACGTACATTATAACCCTTCAGGTATTGTGTTACAATTTCCATAGAGACCAATTACTTTTAAAAAGACATTTGAACTTTCAGTGACGAGCTGAAAGAATGATGTGGTAAGAATTCATATTTTAAAATCTACTGCAAAAAATAAGTAAAAGCATCATTGACTAAACACTGTTCCTTTGTAAGAAATCTACTATCTGTGCTAATCTATGTTGCTGATTTGGATGAGGGTGTTGAATATTTGTTCGCTAAGTCTGATGATGACAACAAAATAGGTAGGAAACCATGTAGTCAAGAGGATGCAGAAAGTCTGCAAAGGGATACAGACAGGCGACGTGAATGAGCAAACATGTGGAAGATGCAATATAACATGGATAAATGTGTTTTTTTTCTACTTTGGCAAGACAAATAGAAAAACAGTATGCTATTTAAATTGAGAAAGATTACAGAACTTATGAGCACAGAGGTATCTGGATGCCATGTTACAAAAATCACAAAAAGATAGTATGCAGATATAGTAAGTGATTAGAAAGGAAAATGGAATGTGTTCTGTATTGCAAGGGGAGTAGGATATAAGTGTAGAGAGGTTTTACTGTGGCTATACAGTGTAATGGAGAATGGTGAGGGCTTATCTGTGCACGGTTTGGTCTCCTTACTTGACAAGAAAAGGTACAGTCACTTCAGAAGCAGTTCAAAGAAGGCTCAGTCAACTTATCCCTAAGTGAAAGGTTATCTTGTGAAATGTCTAAGAAGTTAGGTCTGCAACAGTTGGAGTTTACAAACATGAGGCAGTTTTGTTGAAACACATAAGATCTTGAGGGGACTACACAAGATGGATACACAGATGATATTTCTGCTTGTAGGGAACAATTTAAGAAAAAGGGGTCTCCCTTTTACAACACAAATCAGGTATTTTTTTTTCTGAGGGTCATCAGCATGTGGAACTCTGCACACCAGAAAGAAATGGAGGCTGTGTGTTTATATTTATTCAGGGCTGAGTTAAATAAACACAGAATAAACAACGGAGTCAAAATTTATCGACAGCAGAAAGGAAAGTCGAGATAAGACCGCAAACAGATCAGCCATGAGCTCCAGAATATCAGGGTTGAAGGACCCAAAGGCCAACTCCTGTTCCTGATCATATGTTTCTTTATTAAAAACAAATCATTCAGTGGATGTGGGTTTCACTGGCTGGGCCAGCACTAATTCTCCATTTTTCGTTGTCTCAGGAAAGTGATAATGAGCTGTATTCTTGAGTAACTGCTGTCTATTTGGTATAGGTAGACACACTGGAGAGTTAGGGAGGAAGTTCCAGGATTTTGACCCAGTGACACTGAAGAAACACCATAATATTTTCAAGGCAAAGTTGTGAATGACTTGAAGAGGAACTTGTACTATAAACTAAAAGGAGTAACATTCTCGTTTTAATGTTTTCACACATCATACTTTCTGAGGCCTTAAAACAAGTCATGTGTGGCTTATCGAAGCTTCCATTGTGTTCTCATATCTTCATTTCACAGAGTAGGTATGTTGAATGGCTGAAAGCTGAGGACCTGACAAAAGGTTCATTGAAACAACCATTAGCAGTAAAGCCCGTTGCAATGATTTCCTTCTCTTGGCCATGCCAGAATGAAACACCTAGAATTCTTAGATGGCCACAGGATGTGGCTCTTTGACTGGGGTCTTTCCTCTTCCGACATCTGGCTGATATAACTCTCAAAGCAAAGCAGAAAATTTTGTCTGCTGACCACTCACAAATGTATTTGTAGGGAAACCCCAAAATTGATCTAAAAAAATAGCTTGCTCTGCCCCTTCCCCAATACAATGTCTATAAAAATTAGTCTTGCATGGAGGTAGAAATGTTAATTAGTTTTTCTTGACCCGATTCAGCTTCATCTTCGAAATAGATAGATAGTTTATTGCACAGGTGTGTACAACTCAATCCTTTCAAGACCTTTCCGGGACTTTGGAAGACACAAAGTCGACTCATTGAAAACTCAGACATTGCTGCCATTGTCTCCAATTGTAAATACCTTGTACCTTCTTCTCACTAAAGCAATCTAAATCTTCATTTTCTCTCTAACAGTCATAACACCCATGCTTACTGTCCAGCAGACTACACAGCAGATCACAAAACCCCCTTCAATGGAAATTTAAAGCTGCAGTCTCAAAATGAAATAATTATATAAACCACATAATTGTAACAGCTTTAATAAATTGTTGAGGTGATATTATTCTCATATTTTAATAGATATGTTTTAGAAATATGCTAGTTATTGACAGTATATGCGCAAAAATTCACAATTGAGCTAGGCTCAGGATCAGATATTGACATGATCCACTTTGACAGTGGACAGGAGGTGGAGGAAAACCAGAAGACTGGAGACTAGCAAATGTTGTCCCCTTGTTCAAGAAGGGGAGTAGAGACAACCCTGGTAATTATAGACCAGTGAGCCTTACTTCGGTTGTGGGTAAGGTGTTGGAAAGGATTATAAGAGATAGGATTTATAATCATCTAGAAAGGAATAATTTGATTAGGGATAGTCAACACGGTTTTGTGAAGGGTAGGTCGTGCCTCACAAACCTTTTTGAGTTCTTTGAGAAGGTGACCAAACAGGTGGATGAGGGTAAAGCGGTTGATGTGATGTATATGGATTTCAGTAAAGCGTTTGATAAGGTTCCCCACAGTAGGCTATTGCAGAAAATACGGAGGCATGGGATTGAGGGTGATTTAGCGGTTTGGATCAGAAATTGGCTAGCTGTAAGAAGACAGAGGGTGGTGGTTAATGGGAAATGTTCATCCTGGAGTTCAGTTACTAGTGGTGTACCTCAAGGATCTGTTTTGGGGCCACTGCTGTTTGTCATTTTTATAAATGACCTGGATGAGGGCGTAGAAGGATGGGTTAGTAAACTTGCAGATGACACCAAAGTTGGTGGAGTTGTGGATAGTGCGGAAGGATGTTGCAGGTTACAGAGGGACATAGATAAGCTGCAGAGCTGGGCTGAGAGGTGGCAAATGGAGTTTAATGCGGAAACGTGTGAGGTGATTCACTTTGGAAGGAGTAACAGGAATACAGAGTACTGGGCTAATGGTAAGATTTTTGGTAGTGTGGATGAGCAGAGAGATCTCGGTGTCCATGTGCGTAGATCCCTGAAAGTTGCCACCCAGGTTGATAGGGTTGTTAAGAAGGCGTATGGTGTGTTAGGTTTTATTGGTAGAGGGATTGAATTTCGGAGCCATGAGGTCATGTTGCAGCTGTACAAAACTCTGGTGCGGCCGCACTTGGAGTATTGCGTACAGTTCTGGTCACCGCATTATAGGAAGGATGTGGAAGCATTGGAAAGGGTGCAGAGGAGATTTACCAGGATGTTGCCTGGTATGGAGGGAAGGTCTTATGAGGAAAGGCTGAGGGACTTGAGGCTGTTTTCGTTAGAGAGGAGAAGGTTAAGAGGTGACTTAATAGAGACATACAAGATGATCAGAGGATTAGATAGGGTGGACAGTGGGACCCTTTTTCCTCAGATAGTGGTGGCTAGCACGAGGGGACATAGCTTTAAATTGAGGGGTGATAGATATAGGACAGATGTCAGAGGTAGGTTCTTTACTCAGAGAGTAGTAAAGGCGTGGAATGCCCTGCCTGCAAAAGTAGTAGACTCGCCAACATTAAGGGCATTTAAATGGTCACTGGATAAACATATGGATGATAATGGAATAGTTTAGTTTAGATGGGCTTCAGATTGGTTTCACAGGTTGGCGCAACATTGAGGGCCGAAGGGCCTGTACTGCGCTGTAATGTTCTATGTTCTATTATTTAAACTGAGAGAAATAGCCAGGTTATGTGCCAGCAGAGAGTTTGTCCTTGATACCCATTGATTCCAGTTTTGCTAGGTCTCCTTGATGCCACACTCCAGCAAATGCAGCCTTGATGTCAAGGGCTGTCACTCTCACCTCACCTCTGGAATTCAGCTCTTTGTCCATGTTTCACTTAAATGAGTTCAGGAGCTGTGTGGCCCTGGTGGAACCCAAACATCGTTGAGCAGGTTATTGCTGAACAAGTGCTGCTTGGTAGCACTGTTGATGATACCGCCCCATCACAGCCGGACATCAAATATACCTACGTCAGACTCCTACTCGTTGACTACAGCTCCGCCTTCACCACCATTATCCCCTCCAGACTGATCTCAAAACTCTGTGACCTTGGTCTCGGCTCTGCCGTCTGCAACTGGATCCTCAGCTTTCTGACCCATAGGCCGCAATCAGTGAAGATAGGTAACTGCACCTCCTCCACAATAACATTCAACACTGGAGCCCCCCAAAGATGTGTCCTCAGCCCCCTACTGTACTCCCTGTACACCTACTACTGTGTTGCCAAATTCCAAACAAATGCCATCCCAAGTTCGTTGACAGCACCACTGAAGTGGGACAAATATCTAAGTCAAACAAGTCAAACTACAGAAGGGAGATAGAGGGCTTGGCGACATGGTGCAATGAGAACAATCTGTCTCTCAACATTGGCAAAACTAAAGAACTGATCATCGACTTCAGAAAGACAGGAGAGCACACCCCCATTTACATCAACAGAACTGAGGTTGAGAGGGTGAAAAGTGCATCAAGTTCCTCGGAGTGACAATAACCGAGACCTGTCCTGGACTTCCCATGTCGATGCGACAGTCAAGAAGGCACAACAACGCTTCCTCTTCTTGCTCAGACAGCTCAGGAAATTTGGCATGTCCATAAGGTCCCTCACCAACTTCTGCAGATGCACCATTGAAAGTATACTGTCCGGGTGCATATTGGCCTGGTATGGCAACTGCTCTGCCCAGGACCATCAGAAACTACAGAAGGTGGTGTGCACAGCCCAGACCATCACAGAAGCCAACCTTCCATCAATGGACTCTATTTAAACAGCTCACTGCCGCGGAAGGGCTGCCAACGTCATCAAAAACCCATTGCGGAAGCCTGAACACACATACAAGCAGTTTCAGGAACAGCTTTCCAGTCTGTTAGCAAACTGATGAATTGACTCTCTCGCCTCAAATAATACTGATCTTGCTAAAGCTGATCTCGCCTAGCACATGCCCTGTGCAATGTAACCTGTATGCCTTTGTCTACGTCTTTTTGATCTGTACATCCTTTGCTTACTATGAACTGCCTGTACTGCTTGTAAGCAAAGACTTTCACTGTATTTTGGTACATATGGCAATAATTAAATCAACTCATTTACTGATGATCGAGAGTAGACTGATGTCTACTCAGTAATTGGCTGGGTTGGATTTGTCCTACATTTTATACACAGGACATACCTGGGCAATTTTCCACATTGTCGGATAGATGCGGTGTTGTAACTGTACTGGAAGAGGTTGGCTAGGAGAGCAGCAAGTCTTGGAGTACAAATCTTCAATACTATTGCAAGAATGTTGTCAAGGCCCATAGCCTTTGCAGTATCCACTGTCTCCATACATTTCTTGATATCACTTGAAGTGAATTGAATTGGCTGAAGACTGGTATCCATAATACTGAGGATCACTGCAGGATCATCTACTCAGCTGAAGGTTGCAGTGAAATCTTCAGTTTATCTTTTGCACTGATGTGCTGGGCTTTTCCATCATTGAGGTTGGGGATATTTGGGAACCTCCTCCTCCAGTGAGTTGTTTAATTGCCCTCCACCATTCACAACTGAGCATGGCAGGACTGCAGAGCTTAGATCTGATCTGTTGGTTATGGGATTGCTTGGCTTTTTCTATCACTTGCTGCTTATGCTGTGCGGCTTGCAAGTAGTCCTGTTTGGTGGCTTCACCAGGTTGATACCTCATCTTTAGGTATGCTTTGTGCTGCTTCTGGCACATCCTTCTGCAGGGTTGATCACCCAGCTTGATGGTAATGGTTGAGTGAGGGATATGCCAGGCTGTGAGGTTACAGGATGTGCTGGAGTACAGTTCTGTTGCTGTTGATGGCCCACAGTGCCTCATGGGTGCTCAATTTTGAGTTGCTAGATCTGTTCAAAGTCTGTCCCATTTAGCATAGTGATAGTGCCACACATGATGGAAATCATTCTCAGTGTGAAGGCAGGACTTCATCTCCACGAGGACTGTGCGGTAGTCGCTCTTACTAATGCTGTCGTGGACAGATGCATTTGCAGTTGGCAGATTGAAACAGATGAGGTCAAGAATGTTTTTGCCCTCTTGTTGGTTGCCTCACCACCTGCTGCTGACCTATTCTAGCAGCTATGTCCTTTAGGACCCAACCAGCTCGATCAGTAATACTGCTGCCGAGCAACTCTTGGTGGTGGACATTGAAATCCCCCAAACAGAGTACATTTTGTGCCCTTGCCATCCTCAGTGCTTCCTCTATGTGTTGTTCAACATGGAGGAGTACCGATTCATCAGCTGAGGGAGGACAGTATGTGGTAATCAGCAGGAGGTTTCCTTGCCCCTGTCTAACCTGAAGCCGTGAAACTTTATGGCGTCTGGAGTCAATGTTGAGGACTCCCAGAGTAACTCCTTCCTGACTGTATATCACTGTGCCACCACCCCTGCTGGGTCTGTCCTGCCAGTGGGACAGGGCATATCCACGGATGGTGACAGGGGTGTCTGAGACATTGTCTTTAAGATATGATTCCATGAGTATGACTATGTCAGGCTGATGCTTGACTAGCCTGTGAGTCAGCTCTCCCAATTTTGGCATCAGCCCCCCTCAAATGTTAGCAAAGACAACTTTGCAGGGTTGCCAGGGCTGTTTCTGCTGTTGTCTTTTTCCGGTGCCTAGGTCGATGCCGGGTGATCCGTCCGGCTTCATTTCTTTAAGATTTTGTAGTGTTTGGTACAGATGAATGGCTTGTTAGTGAGTCAGTTGCTGTGTGTCTGGAGTCACATGTAGGCCAGACCAGATGAGGATGGCAGATTTCCTTCCCTAACAATATTAGTGAACCAGATGTATTTTTCCAACAATGGACAATAGTTTCATGGTCATCAGGAGATTCTTAATCCCAGTTCTTCTTTTTATTGAATCCAAATTCCACCATCTGCCATGATCAAGATTCAAACCTGGGTTCCCAGAACATGAGCTGAGTTTCTGGATTAATAGTCTGGTGATAATACCACTAGGTGATTGCCTTCCCTTGGTAGGGAGACTGTCAGAAATTTAACCCATAAGCATCTTTAATTGTTTTAAGATCAGTGCTAGCCTGAGACATCATCACTACTAGAACTATTAGCAGTTCCACCATGTAAAGAAACTTTCATTTATTCTCTCATGAGATGTGGGCATCGCTGGAAAGGCCAGTTTTTTTGTTACTGATCCTTAAGGCAGAGAACATTGTGAATACACAGGAAGATTTCTTATTAACTGATGTTAATAGGATTGAATGTGCAGGTAAGAAAATGCAAACTTAACAAATCCATATCAGACAGAAACTGTTGAGATTCCAGGGAGAAGGCCTTGAATCTGAATTTTCATGTTCTTCTTCAAATTTGACTGGTTCCTGTTTCATACCCTGGTCCTCATAGTTGCTAGACTGTTTTACATGCTTCTGACAATTCCTCGAATCTTAATACCAAACTTCTCCTCTACTGGCTTGTAAAATTGACTTTATTTCACCTCTTGTTCACAAAATAATTTACTTCCGTTGAATTGAATTGAATTGAATTGAATTAGGTATATTGTCAGATGTACTCTCATGAGTACAGTGAAAAGTGTACAAGTTGCCACTTATGGCGCCATCTTAAGTACAAGGATACAGAATCTTCATTACAAAGCAGAAATACAAGGAAAACAAAGTTTATAAAGTTAAACATTACAGTCCTTCTTCCTGAAAAGTAGACTAACAAAGAAACACAATTAACAGTTCAACACAATAAAAACTGAAAGAACAGCGGATGCTGTAAATCAGGAAAAAAAACAAAGTTGCTCGAAAAGATCAGCAGGTGTGGCAGCATCTGTGAAGGGAAAAAACAGAGTTAATGTTTCAGGTGTGATGACTCTTCCTCAGAACAGTGTTAACAGTTCAACACCACAGTCCGTAAGCGCCTAGTCACGTTGGACTCACACTCCTCACAAGGACTTGACTTCCCCCACTTCAGGCTCAGTTTCACTCGTGCTGGCCACTCCGGGCTGTCTTCTCCCACTCTCAATACGATCATGTGCACTTAATTTAAAATCATTCTTTCTGTGGAAATGGGTAGCCTGCTAATTGTGTTCATGTAATTTAAGGTTTATTTCTGTCTTCCTTCCATCTCTGTAACATTGTTTACCTTTACCATTACATCAACACCACAAGGCCTAAAGCCATCATCTGTGCTGTGGTCACCCCTGGATTCAATTTCCTGATTTGATTCTTTGAATAGTTTCTGTGTTGGCCTCTCATACCCCATGTTTCATAATCCCAGAATTTTTAAAACTGAATCAATGATATTCTGTCCTATAAAAATATCTTATTTACCCAAGATAACAAGGTGTAGAGCTGGATGAACACAGGCCAAGCAGCATCAGAGGAGCAGGAAAGCTGATGTTTCGGGTCTGGACCCTTCTTCAGAAATGGGGGAGAGAAAGGGGATTCTGAAATAAATAGGGAGAATAGGGGAGGCCGATGGAAAATGGATAATGGAGCAGATAGGTGGAGAGGAAACAGACAGGTCAAAGATATGGGGATGGAGCCAGTAAAGGTGAGTGCAGTTGGGGAATTAGGGTGGGGATAGGTCAGTCCAGGGAGAACGGACAGGTCAAGGAGGTGGGATGAGGCTTGTGGGCAGGAGATAGGGGTGGGGCTTGAAGTGGGAGGAGTGGATAGGTGGAGGAAGGACAGTCAGGTTAGGGAGGCGGGGGCAAGCTGGGCTGGTTTTGGGGGAGGGGAGATTTTGAAGCTTGTGAAGTCCACATTGATACCATTGGGCTGCAGGGTTCCCAAGTGAAATATGAGGTGCTGTTCCTGCAACCTTCGGGTAGCATCGTTGTCGCACTAGAGGAGGCCCAGGATGGAAATGTCGTGCAAGTAGTGGGAGGGGGAGTCGAAATAGTTCACGACTGGGAGGTGCAGTCATTTGTCGCGAACCAAGCGTAGGTGTTCCACAAAGCGGTCTCCAAGCCTCCGCTTGGTTTCCCTGATGTAGAGGACGCCACATCGGGAACAGCGGATACAGTATACCACATTAGCAGATGTGCAGGTGAACATCTGCTTGATGTGGAAGGTCTTCTTGGGGCCTGGGAAGGGGGTGAGGTGTAGGGGCAGGTGTAGAACTTCCTGCGGTTGCAGGGAAAAGTGCCGGGTGTGGTGGGGCTGGAGGGGAGTGTGGAGCGGACAAGGGAGTCACAGAGAGAGGGTCCCTCCGGAAGGCAGATAAGGGTGGGGAGGGAAAAATGTCTTTGGTGGTGGGGTCAGATTGCAGATGGCGGAAGTGCCAGAGGATGATGCGTTGGATCCGGAGGTTGGTGGGGTAGTACGTGAGGACGAGGGGGTTCTGTTTTGGTTGTTATTGTGGGGAGCGGGTGTGAGGGATGAGTTGCAGGAAATGCGAGAGACATGGTCAAGGGCGTTTTCGACCACTGTGGAGGGAAGTTGTGGTCCTTGAAAAATGAGGACATCTGGGATGTTCGGGAGTGGAATGCCTCATCTCGGGAGCAGATCGACGGAGGCGAAGGAATTGGGAATAGGGGATGGCATTTTTGCAGGAAGGTGGGTGAGAGGAGGTGTATTCTAGGTAGCTGTGGGAGTCTTGAATTGGATATCGGTTTCTAGGTGGTTGCCAGAAATTGAAACAGAGAGGTCCAGGAAGGAGAGAGAGGTATCGGAGATGGTCCAGGTGAACTTAAGGTTGGGGTGGAAGGTGTTGGTGAAGTGGATGAACTGTTCGAGCTTCTTGTGGGAGCACGAGGCTGTGCCGATACAGTCATCAATGTAATGGAGGAAGAGGTGGGGGATAGGGCCAGTGTAGCTTCGGAAGAGGGATTGTTCCACATATCCTACAAAGAGGCAGGCATAGCTTGGGCCCATGCAGGTACCCATGGCCATCCCTTTTGTCTCTAGGAAGTGGGAGGAATTGAAGGGGAAGTTGTTAAGGGTGAGGATGAGTTCAGCTAATCTCCGCTCCCCCTACCGCATCGCAAAACCAGCCCAACTCGTCCCCTCCTCCCTAACCTGTCCGTCCTTCCTCCCACCTATCCACTCCTCCCACCTCAAGCCCCTCCCTCACCTCCTACCTGTCTGTCCTCCCTGGACTGACGTATCCCCAGCCTAATTCCCCACCTACATTCACCTTTACTGGCTCCATCCCCAACTCTTTGACCTGTCTCTCTCCTCTCCACCTATCTGGTCCTTTATCCATCTTCCATCCGCCTCCACCTCTCTCTCTATTTATTTCAGAATCCCCTTCCCCTCCCGCATTTCTGAAGAAGGGTCCAGACCCAAAACATCAGTTTTCCTGCTCCTCTGATGCTGCTTGGCCTGCTGTGTTCATCCAGCTCTACATCCTGTTATCTCAGATTCTCCAGCATCGGCAGTTCCCACTATCTCTTATTTACCCAAAATGGTTTCCACACCGATCTGCATTAATATTCTGTCTCATCGACACAATAGATTTTTTAGTTCTCCATGATCACAATTCATCCATCCTTAGCAATACTTTCCAGTTGTATATTCCTTTATCTACCCTCCAGCCGTCTAATCTAGCCCTTTACATATTAGGCTGCTGGTCATACTCACTGTTGTAAAAGCAAGACAAATCCAATATAACCCCCTCATAACCTTCATGCCAACCTACGTCCTTCCATTCATTATTCATGGCCTTTATATCACTTTTCCCAACTTAACAGCAACTCATGCTTTTCCAATCACCATCTTTTGTCTTTACACCTGCCATGTTAGTTCATCCAGCATCTGTCATTGGCATAACCATGCTGAGATTGATTAAATTTCTCACATGTCTATTGATTAATTCCTCTTTTTAAAAAAAGATGCTCTGATTAAGTTTAAAAAATTCTTCATTTACTTTTGCTTAATCTCATATAAAAACAAACATTTGAATTCATAGTCCCACTCCAAAGAATGTTATCAACTGAGAGCTGGCAATCAAATTGTAAATGGATGGACACTCCACTGTGACACTGAAAGATCATGAAATAAGTCATGCAGTACTAACCTTTTAATGATAACCCTCAGGCTCATGTCAAAAGACAAAGTGAAGTAACAAATATTGTTAGAACTTGTTCCCATTTCCAACCCACCCTGTGAAAATCTTGGGAATGGAACATTTGGATTCATGCCTCCTTTGTCATTTTTCCTAAAACAAGAGCCTTTCAGTCTGCTTGAAAATTTAGAAATCATAAATTATAATACAGGTTCATAGACTGCCGACAAACTTTACAAAACGTGCAGGATAATCCTTAACTTTAGGATTTCCTGCAACACATTGTCAGGTGTAGTTGGAATGAAAACCAACAACCTGACTAGTTCAGAGGTGATGCAATAAGATCAGTCTAAAGATTTAGGTCAGGTTTTGATGTTGACTGCATCAAAGGGCATTTTCATTACTTTATTCTGTGAATTATTTGACATGTTGAGATCAGAGCTGCTAATGATTTGAAATGCTACAATTTTTACTTATGTCCAGGTAAACTTTTGCATAGTTTCAGATTCAATCTTTGGAGAGCACATGTCTACTCTATCAATGTGACATTTTTTAATTTGCCACATCAGCAAGCTCGTGGCATCTCTGAACAACTGACTGACAATTTGACTCCAATTCGTGCCTCTTCTGACTACAGAACAATTCTGTTGGGAAATGGCTTCATACTGTAAGACTTCCCTTTATCACACAGTTTAAAGGCATTGGACCCATGGAAGAAGCAATTTGAGACAAAGATTGCAGCAATAAATTTCTTTGCCTTCAATCCAGCAAGCGAATACAATAAGCCTTCAATAGCACTGCTAGATGATGAAACCCAACAGAAGCCATTCACTGTGGCTTAATTCATTGCATGTTTGCTTCTGAATCATAAGTTTCCAATTTCAAGTCCCACTCCAGGGCTTTAGGCAAAAAAAAGGCCAACACTGCAGTGCAGTGCTGAGGGGCATTGTACTGCAGATGGTGCTGTCTTTCAGATGTAATGTTTAACCAATGTCCCATTTGAGTCACTTCTGAGGAAGGGTCACCAGACCCGAAGTGTCAACTCTGACTTTTCTTCACAGATGCTGCCAGACCGGCTGAGCTTTTCCAGCAACTTTTGTTTTTGTTCACCACTTGAGTGCTTGGGTGAACAAAATGTCTTAAAGCACCATTCTGAAGAAGAATGGTATTTTCCTCAGCATCCTGTCCAACATCTATCCATCAATTACAGCCACACAATCATAGAGTTATACACAAAAAAGATTATTTGGTCATCACCACATTGCTGATTGTCGGAATTTGCTGAGCGTGCATTGACAACCACGTTTCCTAGATTACAGCAATGACTATATTACAAAGCACACCTTGTTGGCTGTGGAGATAACACAGTGTGGAGCCGAAGGAACACAGCAGGCCAGGCAGCATCAGAGGAGCAGGAAAGTTGACATTTCGAACCATTTTGAGAAATCTGATGATCATAAAAAGATACTATATAATTTTAGGGTTTTTTTTTGTGCTTTAACCTCAATGTGAATTTTAGCAATAATAAGCAGAAACTCTGAACATATGAACTCAGTGAGTCATCATTCTGGCAGAGACTGAATGTTACGACTTCGTTCGCAACTGAAGAAATTCCATTCCAACTGCATTTTAACCTATTTTCAGGGGTGGATTGTCCAATGAAGATTCTACTTAATAAAAAGGTGTCCAGTAGAACATGTAGTTTTATTATCTAAACCATAGGATAAAAGTTGTCCTGATGTTATTCACAGCCAAGGATTTCACACATGCTTGCTGTAACTGATCAATCAGACCCTTAAATCCACTTGCCATGTCTCATTCTACGCAATTCCCATGATCAATAGCACAATTACCTCAAGACATACCATCTCTAATCTTCCAGCAGACTTTCTGGGACTTCATTATTTACATTTTTTCCAGTTATCAGTTATTTTCACTGAGACTGGTTCATCAAGCCAGCCAAGAAGCTTTTCATAATGGCTATCCAGTCCAAAGGCCCTAATTTCTCTGACAAAATAATTAACTTGCATATTCCAGCCTGAATTGTTTATCCAGTTCTTTTATGAACAGTTCACTAAATTATCCATAGGCCTCAAAATCTCACATGCCATGTTTTCGAGCTGTTCTTGTTCTTCGTACAGTCCAATGGTTTATTCTTTCCCCAGGTCTTTCTTATCTGTAGAAAACAGCTTCAGCATTTTAGATAACAAGGTGTAGAGCTGGATGAACACAGCAGGCCAAGCAGCATCAGAGGAGCAGGAAGGCTGACGTTTTGGGCCTAGACCCTTCTTCAGAAGGACAGACCACATTTCTG